>NC_137023.1:48442931-48715431 GCF_032717465.1 Coenobita brevimanus | reverse complement strand
AAGGGACGACTTCATTATTTCTCGTCAGCTCACCAATGGCTGTGATGTAATACATTTGCGTGCACCCCAGGCCAACCGCATGTTTTTTCTTTGGGTACATTTAGGCTGTTTTCACACGAGCGGTTTCTGCCGCGGCGGTTTTACCAGGTCGCTTGGATGTATGATTTTGGTCAGCCCTTCACACGGACGGTTTTAGCCACTGCGTGACAGTCTACTAGTGTCTCTTCATGATGGAGGAGGTGAGGAAGAGAGTTGTGTGTGTTTATTTAATGAACAAGGTCATGAAGAAAAAACAAAGCATCGGAAATTCTGGATCCATCCCTTGAACAGTAGTCGACCCCTGCAGGGTGCATTTTACACTCTGTATGAAGACCTGAAAGCTGATGCCATGACAGTTCTGCAATCTGAAGTCATCAGTGTACATGAAACACAGAGCTACAGGGTTAATAAGTCTGTAATTATATATAGTACACTAGTACATATTCAGTATGAAGTTATAAAAAAAAAGGATTAATATTTGCGCGACTGTTGTCTGCCCCGGAGCTGAAACCTGACTGTTGCCGCGGGCAAAACCGCTCGTGTGAACGACCCCATAGCAACGCGTGACCTCTCAATCAGTCAGTCAATCAATCAATGACGTATAGAAATGAGGGGGAAAGAATGAATGTGTATATGTGGGGAGTGTCATGCAACCAGGGCGAGGACACAATTGATGATACAGGAACTAAGCCTTAGTTTGGCCTCCCGGCCTTGCTGAGAGTTCAGGGTCCCTTGTTTGCATCTTGTAGTGTGCATTTTTTTTTTTTTTTTTTTAAATAGGAGAGGAATAAATGAGACGAACAGTGTCGGGGCTTAACCCAACATGCGTGTGTTTGTTGTTGGGAAGGGGGGGGGGAGGCCTGTCTCGCACGTGCAAGTGTATGGTTAATTAATGAAGTCCAGCCTGCCGGGCAGTTTTATTGCCGCGGCGGTCTAGCGATCCAGGCGGTCGACGGAGGCTGCCGTGACGGCAATTTTGCCGCTCCCGCCTCGTGTGAACGGTCCCATTGGATTCAATGTATTTCTAAACCGCGAGGCAAGAACCACAGCGGCAGAAACCGCTCATGTGAATGCAGCTTTAGTCATCCAGTCATAATGGCAATGTCAGAGTGAGTTCAGCGAGAAATGATTCGGCAGCGTTGCACCTTCGCTCGGGAATAGATGAGACAATTTGGCTGATCAAACCAAAAAATCATATAAAAAAAAGCTGTCTTGACATTAAACCAACCTACAGTATATCCAACCAACTTAGGCCTAACTTAATGTTAACCTGCCATAATACATTATTTTGTTTGGGAGGATGACGAAGGTCTGACACTGCCAAGTCTTTTCTTGAGGCACTCAGTTTGACATTGTCAACATGACTGGATGACCAAGTATACCAGGAAAAAATATTGCAGGCCAGCCCACATTTTTTTCCTGGTATACTTGGTCATCCAGTCATGCAGGCACTAGTGATAGATAATAGGCTACCAGTGATTATATTTCTATACAGTACCGATTACTTTCTTGCCCAGCATCAGTGGTATCTATTACCAATACCGACACTTCAGTTTGGGAAAGCATAGCCTTGTTAATTAATCAACTGCCTCAAAAATAACTGCTATCACAACGGACGCATTCCAAGTTATTATCATTACATGGCAATCAAGTCTGTGAATATGAATGTGACACCGCCCTTCAGTTGAGTAGTAAAATTGTAGACAACACTTCCCATTATATTTTTAAAAAGTATTTTCAGTACCTGGATTTCTTTTCTTCAGTACTAAAAGTAATCGATAGCTAGTCATCAGTATCGATTAATGAAATTAAATAGCTGGTATTGGAAGTATCGATACTCCTGTATCGATACGCCCATCACTAGCTGACACTGACAGATCGAGTGCCTCGAGAAAAGACTAGGCAGCATTGCACTTTCATTACCCTAAACAAAGTAAGATGTTATGGTAGGTGAAATGTTAGGTTAGGCTTAAGTTAGGAATAGGTTGGTTTAATGTCAACACATGGCTTTTCTGATGATTTTCTGGTTTGATTAGCCAAATTGTCTCATCTATTTCCAAAATGAAGGCGCGACGTTTCTGAATCATTTCTCGCTGAACTCTCCTCGACGTTGCCAGTATGACTGGAAGATTAAGTGTCCCTGAAGAGGAAAAGAACTGCCAGCTGCGGGACTATTTTTTCAGATTTATAAAACTGATTTTTTTTTACTTACAGAAATGAAGAGCATCGTCTGGAGCACCTGGCAATATATTTTTTGTTAGCTTCATAAATCCATCCTATGAATCGCTATGATGCACAGAAAAATTCATAATGTTACTATGCATGCGCCATTAACATATGAACAAATGGGCGATAACATCCGAGATTAACAGAGCGCCTGAGTGCATGGGATGAAGTGGGTAGGGTCGAGTAAACATACCACTGACTTTTGTTCTCTTCTCATAATTGTTCACTGTTTTATAGAGTGCTCTAATTCGACACCACCGACACTGACACTGGAGGGAGTTGTTCAACGCCAGCGGCTATTGAAGTGAAAACAAATCACATAAAGATCGGCGAATGGTCTAATCTGGAGCAGGAATTCACAACTAAAATTTACTCTAATGGCAGGAATGAAAACCTCAACGGGAAAGTAACGGAAGTAATCAGGCGGAGAGCGACGAGAAAATAATAATCGATACCCGACTGTTACAGGCTGGAAAATAATGTCAGAATCTAGAGCACTCCAATCCAGAGAGGGGCGCATAACACGAGCAGAGAAAAGTGGACAAGTGACAATGGCAAAGTGAATGAAGTTGCAATAAGGGGGGCACTACGCAAACTCCGTTGTCTGCGGCTAGAAATAATATCAGCAAAATACTTGAACAATAGAAGGCAAGGAGTTACGCAAAACAAGCGTAAAATCTATTGAAATCCTGTGGAGAAAAAACTATAAAAGCAAAGTTAAGGAAATAGAGTGGTAGACAGCGACGGGAAAAAAAAAAAAAAAAAAAAGCTCAGTAACGGCATGAAAACGTAACATCCATATCTTTAATTAATCTAAGTCAGAAGTCACAAAACACTAGAATAGTATAAAAGACGAAAAGGCAAAGATTCTTGTGTTGGGTGACAATATAAGAGTGACAGAATTGTCTTCGGCTATAAAACAATGGTGGTCAGAATCACCAGACAATAATAAAAAAAAAAAGTGAAATCCATTGTAGTGGTATGTAGAAAAATGGAAAAGGAAAATTTTCTGTGTAGTAAGGTGGAGAGCTAAGAAGAATTATTTCATGACGGCTAGAAAACATAACCTCAAAATCCCTGAATAATCCAAGTCAGGGGTGCAAAACTCTTGCAAATAATAGGAGGAAAGGCGCAAAGACAGAGATAAAGAAGCAGTCAGGTAGAGGGTAGCGGAAAAAAATGTAGAGAGATGGAATTTTCAAGTCTCAGGCAAAAAAAAAATAAAATAAAATAAAATAAATGAATAACCATCAGAATCCCTAAGCCATTCATCCTACATCCGAGTGAAATCCATGGTAGTCGTAAGTAGAAAAAGAGGCTAAGGCAAAGTTAGCGAAGGAGTTAATTGGAGAGAAAGAGAGAGAGAGAGAGAGAGAGAGAGAGAGAGAGAGAGAGAATGCTCCTTGACAAAACACATAACATCAAAGTCCCCAAACTAGAAAGCGCTCAGAGAGGACATACCTGGGCAAATGCCACTGCCATTAAAAAGGATCCGGATCCGGATCCAGATCCATCCCCAAATTTAAGCAATTCTTTCTTGGTCCATGGCCCACCTTTTCACAAAACTTCATTGAAATTCATTGAGAACTTTTGGAGATATTGTGCGGGATTCCCCTGATCCGCATCCGGATCCGTCCCAAAATTTAATAATTTCTTCTTTGGCCCATGACCCACCCATCCACAAAATCAAAATCTGTTCATAACTTTTTGAGTAATCCTGCTAACAGACAGACAAACAGACAACAACAAAAAAAGCGGGACAAAACAAATCTCCTTGGCGGAGGTTATGAGCCAAGTCATATAGTGAGGCGCAAAAACACGACTGAAATCTACTGCAGTCCCATGTAGAAAACTGGGCAAAGGTACACTTCACGGCTACGGCTTGTTGGTGTGTGTGCGTGTGTATATTTTTCGACTCCATTGTTGTTCCGCCTCTCAGTTGCAGCAGGGAACCCGATGAATATTCAAAGCAATTTCCTAGCGGCCAGGCAAAACATTCGTGTGTGTGTGTGTGTGTGTGTGTGTGTGCAGAGAGAGTCATGCAGACGTTTACCTGTGGCGAGGATTTTGAGTAAGAGGCGTATAGCTTGTGTGTGTGTGTGTGTGTGTGTGTGTGTGTGTGTGTGTGTGTGCAGAGAGAGAGAGAGAGAGAGAGAGAGAGAGAGAGAGAGAGAGAGAGAGATTAAATGAAGGAAGATATATGATCAGTACTGGTACTGGGAAGAGTGTTGGGTGTAAAGATGATGATGATGAAGACGGAATTAATGTGAGAGATGAATCAGAAAGAGAAGAAGAAAAACAAAAATTCAAACGGATAAGCAATAAGAGAAGATGAGGAAAACGTTTGTCATGTGAATTCTGTAGAAATGTTGGATATATTTCTCTCTCAACAGAACAAGCACAAAAGTGCTTGTTGCTGAAACTTCAGGCTCATTTTGTTAATGTTCTTGGTGTGGTGTGGTGTGGTGTGTGGTGTGAGAGAGTGGATTGGCGCAGTGTTTTGTGGGACGGTGATTTTGTTTTGTATGATCTGAGAGGGTGGTTTTGTGTGATATGGTGTGGGAGGGCGATTCTGTGTGGTTTGAGAAAGTGATTTGGTGTTGTGTGGTGTGGGAGGGCGATTTGGTGTGGTGTGGTGTGGTATGAGAGAGTGGTTTGGCGTGGTTTAATGTAATGCGACTCTGCTCAAATCGCTAAAGTCTACGGGAGTGGAGCACCTCGTGCCCGAAAATCACTAGCGAGAGACGAACGGACAGAACAGCTCTCCGAGATTTTTCCGCATCTAACAATCACCTTAACCTCGATACCCTTAGTAATATGATCGACATGAAAAAAATCCAGACAATAAAGCGCAATGAATGTCTGATAATTCCAGGATTGATTCACTACGGCACTGGATTTCATCACTAAGAATGGGTAGCCATTCCTCATTACGGTGGCTTAGGATGGGCTGGCAAGTGGGCACTGACATACACAAAATATCCAACGTCCCCGAACTAATGGCCTCAGTCGTCCGGAGATGTAAATACGAAAACTGCCAAGATCCAGCTCACCACGATGTAGACTTTTAATACCGTAATGGAACCAGCTGTTAAAGTATGGGGTTTCATTACAGATAGACTCATTGCCCTAGTGTTACTTACCGAATACTTTCAAATTCCTTTCTCTCTCTCTCTCTCTCTCTCTCTCTCTCTCTCTCTCTCTCTCTCTCTCTCTCTCTCTC
Organism: Coenobita brevimanus; assembly: GCF_032717465.1. Taxonomy (NCBI): domain Eukaryota; kingdom Metazoa; phylum Arthropoda; class Malacostraca; order Decapoda; family Coenobitidae; genus Coenobita; species Coenobita brevimanus. The sequence continues at coordinate 48,709,943 of NC_137023.1, read as the reverse complement.
TCTCTCTCTCTCTGTCTTTCTGCCTGTCTTTAGCTAACTGCTTGTCTGTCATTCTATTTACCTATCTATGTCTCTGTTTTTCTGTCTGTCTGTCTGTTTGTTCATCTTTCTATCATCCTATGCATCTTACTGTCTGTCTGTCTGTCTGTCTGTCTCTCTCTCTCTCTCTCTCTCTCTCTCTCTCTCTCTCTCTCTCTCTCTCTCTCACCGTGTATTTATTTTTCCCCGTTTCTCCCACATTTGGCCAGGTCTGGTCCTAGCTCGGCCCCCTCACGCTCGTTTGTCAGTGTCAGGTGGGTCAAAGCTTACGTGGTGGTGTGGGACAGTGGGCGCGTCGGGGAGGGTGGGGGAGAGGAAGAGGGGAAGAATTAGGAAGTAGAATAAAGATGGCAAAAAATAGGAAATAAGTAAAAGTGATGAAGATACTGAATTAAAGGAAAGTGGGGAAGAAATAGAAATGAAAGGGACAGGTGAAGAAATGGAAAGCAAAAGATATAGATTAAGAAATGAGAAATAAAACGAAAATGGGAAGAAATTAAACGCTAAGAGAGGGAAAAAAAAAACTTATGTAACAGAATTGAGGAGGAGGACAAGAAATGTGATTTTTAAAAAAGAGGCAAGAAAACTGGAATAGAGAAAGTTGATAAAGATTAGGTTAAGAAACGTGATAAAGATTCGGTAAACGGAAAGGTGAGAAAGATTAGGTAAAAAGAAAGGACAAAGATTAGTTAAGAGTAAACATGACACTATTAGGTTGAAAGAAAGATGATAAAGATTAAGTAAATTATGAGGAAGGGAGACTGAGGCAGCTGAGAAACTAATTTAGGCTGATTACCAGTAGGAGGAGGCGAGGCACAGGAAAAGAAACAGGGTAAAGCCGAGATGGGTAAGAAAATGGAGATAAAGAAATGTACATAAAAAATGAAAGGGGAGAGGCAATGAATTGGAAGTGTCAGGAAGTCAGAGAGAGAGAGAGAGAGAGAGAGAGAGACTGTAGACTAAGGAGGGGTCAGGAAGAGGGAAAAATCTGAGGAAAATATTAAGATGGAAAGGAACCGAAGTGAATGAAACACACGATAATTATAATAAGCAACAAAGAGAGAGAGGAAAATGAAAGGAAATAGGAAATAAAAGACTGGACCAAAGGAGAAGCAACTGGGAGGAGGATGAGAAATGGGGAATTAAAGCAAAGACAGCCATGAAACAAGAGTGAACGAATCGAGTAAAAGGGAAAGATATGGTGGTAAAGCAAGGATAGCAAAGGAACTTGAGTGAAAAAGAAAAAGAACAGGGGGAATGAATGGAAATGGGGGAATGCAAAACTGCAAAAAACACAAGAATTAGCAACGGGGAGGAAGAGAAAAATAATTGGTGAAGAAATAAAGGCGGCAAAGAGAACATAGTAGAAGAAACACGGGATTTAGCAAAGAGGAGAGGGGAGGAAGAGGAAAAAACAGGACAAAATATAAATGAACGTGAGAGACAGAAATATGAGAATTTGCAACAAGGAGGAACCGGACAAGAGAAAGGAAAGAAAAGGCAGTGAACCGGTGTCAGGGGGCAGAGAGAGAACAGGAAATGGGAAAAAGAAATGGGAAAACAAAGAGGCAAAAAGAAAAGATGGGGGAAGAAAACACGAAATGAAAAACAAAAAAGTCCGCACGTAAAGGGTTGCTCTTCCTTCCACTAACCTATTGATAAAGGTGTAAACAGTGTTAACAGAACAGCAGCGCAGGGAGAGATAGCAAGAGAAAAATAACAGCACAGCAAGCCCTCGTTTAATGATAAGGATATATTTCCAGAAGTACTTCAGAGTGTGTGTGTGTGTGTGTGTGTGTGTGTGTGTGTGTGTGTGTGTGTGTGTGTGTGTGTGTGTGTGTGTGTGTGTGTGTGTGTGTGTCGGATCTTGTATAAACAGACAGAAAAAACAAAACGAAAGGAAAATAAGTTAAAAATATTCATAACTATAGCAGCTGAGACACGAGGAAACGTTTAAAATCACCGGTAAGTAAGGAAGACGTATGAACAGAGAAAGGCAAATATTTAAAAAGAAAAGACCCCTCATATTCTGTTCGTTATCTCAGTTATAATACTCCGTTTTCGTTGTTATCGTTGGCATTATCTACTTCACTACATGAGTTTTCCAAAGCTAAAAGTATCGTAAGATGGCAGAAGAAATGACTGAGAAAAGGGATAGTCTTACAGAATAGGTTCCTGGAGAATATTTCTAACTTTGCAATATGAAGTTTTTCTCCTAAGCTAAATTAAAGAATCTGGAGTTCATGACAAGAATTGATAATTTCAGAATTAAAACGACATTGGCTTAGGAAATAGACGCTCTTCCCTCCTGGAGTGATATATTGAAGGAAACATAATTTGGTTTCATCATCTGCTGCACACACACACACACACACACACACACACACACACACACACACACACACACACACACACACACACACACACACACACTCAATCAATCAAAATTATCTTCACCGTCGTACTTAGAAAGTGGTCGGTTGAACCAAGGCTAATATTCACAAGTAGATTTTTTTTACCAATTCCATGTGGCAGCATATTTTTTCTTTTAAGGAAGGTCTAGGAAAACCAGGTGCAGAATCTTCCTATGTCTCTTGGGACCGTATTCCCGCCGATTAAGGAAGTTCCCTAGCACCTCATTCTGGTCGATTTATTGTGCTTATTGCTCCCCGCTGTCCCTTTTGTTTCATAGTAATACTTCTAATGTCAGCTTACTCTGCATAAACAAAGTAAAAAAAAAAAAACGATACTGTGGAACCATATATAAAAAAAATAAATAAACAAACAAACAGCTAAGAAACAGGTGCAAGAGAGCGTCCATAACTGACGAGAATGGGGGCCTTGCTCTTCCTGAAAAAAAAAAAAAATGCTTAGTAACGACAGGAGGTTAATCGTAAGTCTGTGTATAAATATAAGCCCAGGGATAAAATTTGTCAAAGACTTTTTTTTTTTCGGGGGGGGGGGTCGAGAACACCACGGCAATCTATTTTTTTTACTTCTGTTTGGCCGTATTTTTCATTTAAACTTCACTAAGATCATGTCCTTTTCATTTAACCATACTATCACCATACTTTTTTTTTTTTTTGGGGGGGGGGCGATTTCATGCCGTTATAGTACTGAAGAAGTTAAGTAGTAGTAGTAGTAGTAGTAGCACCAGTAGTAGTAGTAGTAGCATGGTCGGAGTCTTCCCTTAGCTGAATGCTGTCGACTAAAGATAGGAAGGATTAACTCCCCCCTCAAAAAAATAAATAAAAATAAAAAATAAAAAAAAAAAGCCCCCAGACTGAAGGGGGTAACAAAATTTATAGTTATGAAGTGTTTGGTAACTGTGGAAGATGAAAACACAAAACGACAGCCGTATACATAGCTTAAGTTCAAGACGTACTGTATTTATGATCACAGTCCAAGCATCTCAGCATCTTTCCTCAAACCGCCCCGCCCCCCAATTTTTTTCCCTACAGCGATACACTTCACTGATATGCAAATTCCACCCCAAAATACCCGACCAATATACAGGATTTATGTGCACACCAAATGGTTCCTTCTTGTAAATGAAGGCCATAAATAAGAGAGGCGAATCCACACGGGTAATGAGCGTCTTAGGGGTTTCCGATATCGCGTGTGGCGTATAGGAGGGGAATGGGCGTGTAATCCATCTGCGCGAGATAAAGTTCGATCTCTGAAAGGTAAAGCTCTCTGTCTGTCTGTCTCTGTCTGGCCAAAACTTTTGTGTCTTTTCGGTAAAGGTTTCCATACGTAGGAATAAATCTTTCCTGTGAATTATGTCAGCACTGTGAACTCAACACGCGTAAATATCCCATACTGTTGGTAAGGTTCTAAAGATAAAGTTCTCTCTCCGTAACGTAATATTCCTTCTCTGTTCAGTAAAAATTCTTTCTCTATAAGGTAATGTTCCCTCTCTGTGAGATAAAGTTGTTTCTCTGCTAGGTAAAGTTCCCTCTGTTAAGTAAAGTTCTCTTTCATACGGTAAAGTTCCCTTTCTACAACATAAAGTTCTTTCTGTATAAGGTAACGTTTTCTCTCTCTTAGGTACAGCTCCCTCTCAATAAGGTTAGGTTATTAGGTTAAAGCTCCCATTTTATAAGGTAAAATTCTCCCCCTCCCCCCACTTTAAGGTATACTGTAGTTGCTTCTCAGTAAGGAAAGATAAAGTGCTCTCTCTGTAGGGTAAATTATCCTCGCTCTAAGGCAAGATTTTCTACAGTATGTCGAAGACACAGCTTCTTCTCCGTAAGGTAAAGTTTCCTCTCTGCAAGATAAAATTCCCTCTCTGTGAGGTAAGGTTCTCTCTAAGGCTTGTTCACACTCTGTAAGGTAATGTTCCCTCTCTGTAAGATAAAGTTGTTTCTCTGTGAGATAAAGCTCCCTAAGATAAAGTTTCACCTCTGTTAGATAAAGTTCCTTCTCTATAAGATAAAGTTCTCTCTCTTTAACATAAAGGTACCTCTCTGTAAGATAAAGTTCCTTCTGCGTCAGATAAAGTTCCCTCTCTGTAAGACGAAATTCTCTCTCTGTAAGATAGTTCTCTCTTTGTAAGATAAAGTTCCCTTTCTCTCAGATAAAGTTCCTTCTCTGTAAGGTAAAGTTCCCTCTCAGTAAGAGAGTTCCCTCTCCGTATGGTCAAGTTCCCTTTCTGTAATGCACAGTTCCCTTTCTCGTAATGGAAAGTTCCCTCTAGTGTAAAGTTCCCACTCTGTTAGTAAACTTTTTAGGGTAATGTTCCCTCTCTGTAAAGTAGAGTTTACCTCTCTAGGGCAAAGTTTCTTCTTTGTAGGATAGTTACTTACCCGAAGAGTAAGTTTCGCCCCGTGTCGCCTACATCGGAAATGTGACCTGCTTGGCAAACTGCTTTATGTCACTGACTCTTTTTCTACGATAATTTATTTATTTTACAGTTCATTTTTGCCATCTTCAGACGTTTTATTTTTAACATAAGAAAAATGATTCTCTTTCAAGGGGTTTATGAAGGCTCTATCTAATTCGTCTGGGCAGAAAAACTCTCTCCCAAGCTTAATAAAATTTTCAGTTGACAGCATAAATACCGTATAAAAGACGTTCTAAGGTTGACGGAGAAAATGGGCAATAAATTAAAACCCATATCGATCCCTTAAAAATTCACTACTATACAATGAATTCAAGTAATGATAAGAGGGTGGGCTATGTAAAATATTCTGGCAGTTCAATAGAAATTTAGCAGCTCCGGAGTGAGAGGATGGCAATTTATATTACCCAAATGGTGGCCCTATGTATTTATCCACTCGGAAAATTGTACTATGAGACACTGCAGCTATGAAAGCTAGCTTTATGAAGTGACTCGAGGTGCTCCGAGGAAAACGTATTCCATCCACCTCCTTTCTTGTAAATAACTATTTGCACTTTTTATCGGGTGTGACCCTGTATATCCACTCAGAAAACTGTGTTTTATGCGATACTGCAGTTATAAAAACTGTCTTCATAAAGTGACTTGAGCTGCACCAAAGGCAATAAATTCCAACCACCTCCATTCCTGTAAGTTGTCTTTTTAGACTGTTATCAGCATGGCCGTGTATATGCACTCGAAAAACTGTACTATATGTGGCAGTGTAATTATAAAAACTAGCTTCCTATTGTGCCTCGAACAGCTCCGAAGGCAGTATATTCAACCAACTTCCATCCTTGCAAGTTTATGGCGCCATAGGAGAAGCCAATAACGTGTCTTAATGTTCTTGCTCCTTTCCCCCGGAAAATTTACGTTGAAACTTACGGGCGTGACACCCGTAAGATACTGAGAAGGAAATTCAGGTGAGCAACCTTCGAAAAACAAAGTGGCCTCATTTGCTGGTAACAGGTTACTAAGAGTTTGTTTTATCACGGCAGTTTATAAAAGAGTATCGTTATGCGGATGCTTATGTGGGCTTATGGTATCTGTCACTATGAAAGGAGTACTAAAATCGTCTTGTGGTAGCAAGAATAAGCAGCAGCGGCGGCGGCGGCGGCAGTAGTAGTAGTAGTAGTAGTAGTAGTAGTTGCAGCTGTTGTTGTTATTGTTGTTGTTTTTGCAGTTTCACGCTCATCTGAATGTAAATCCAGTGGGCAAAACGTTGCCCTTCACTCGCAGTACACCATCCTCCTGCCGTGGGGACAGGGAGGGAACTGGGGGACGTTTGTAGAACTGGCCAGCTCACCACCCTGATCTATCGGTGCCACGACGCGAAGGCGTCCCTCGCCAACACCAGCAAGAATAAAGAGGCTCATTTCCTTGTAAAAGGTTGCTGAGAGTTCGTTTACGCCTGCGGTTTGTTAGGGAAAGTTATCTTTCCTGACCCCTTCCGTGCTATGACGCCTTCCGGTGTTAGATTCTTGTTACTTATAGACAATTTTATTAACTTTCGAGGAGTCCCTAAGAAGTGAAAGGATAAATTTAGGCCATGTCTAACATTTCCGCGTCGTAAAGTCTCTACCAAACGTAATAAAAACCGTCTCGAGACAGTAAGAATGAAGTATGTAATCTAGTTACACAACCTCAATGGGTTATAGGCATTTTTACTACGAGGAGGGGAGGTTTTTCCTAAAATCAACGGGTGGCAGTACAAAACAAACTGATTCATTTGTTGGTAATAGGTGAGAGACACTTTCTCTCAGTGGCACCAGTATAGCCAAGCAATTTCCTTGTCTGCCTGTACAAAGTTCCCTTTGCTTCCTTCCTATCCCAGTGAAAAGAGGATGGTGGACTTCAAGACAAGGTAACTTCAGCCTGCAGTCTACTGGATTCACGTTCAGATGAGCCGGGGGTTCCACTACTGCTGCTACTACTACTACTGCTCTTACTACTACAACCCCGGGAAACTGTTATTTTAAACAAGTCATGGGGGTATACATAACAGATTATGGGTATCTCTCACTACCAAGAGAAAGGAATGTGTCTTTAAGCTGAATAAAATTGTTTGGCCATAGGAAGAAGCAAAGCGGTTCAAATACCGGATACGGATTGTTAAACGTTTATATTTCCCGGCAGTTTGTTAGGGAACGTCACCTTTTGGATTATTTATGAAGGTTATGGTATGTATGGTATGTCATTCCAAGGGACGCATCTCCGAGAATCATTTGTTGGTAGTAAGGATCAAAGTGGGCTCATTTACAGGTATATAAGTTGTTGAGAGTTTGTTTACCTCGGCAACTGATTCAGACAGTCATCTTTTGGGAGTAAATGTAGGGAGTTATGGTGTCTGACGCTATAAGGGCGGAGGTGAGTAAAAATCTTCTTGTACAGTGCGTTTGTTCTAACCAGACAAAGATCCCTAAACTCATTTAGCTAAGTTTTTGGTCAGGTGTAGACAGAATGTATGATATTTTTTACTAAACCAGTAACCAAGAAGATTCATTCCACCCTCATAACTAGGACTCATCGAATTTCACACAACAACGATTTAATACCCAAACTGTAGGAGTGCTTCAGTTCCGTTAAATAAAAACAAATCGACTTTTGTGGAAATCAATGGCTTTTTTATTTTTGCTGGTGGTTGATAGTTCATTTACCCAGACAATTTACCACTGGCAGTCATCGCATCTGCGTCGCAGGGTACAACATGTTAACACTCAGGTTTCTATGACTCTCTTCCTGTTGAATAAAATCGTCTGGTGTTTGATGGAATACAAGACTACAGTAGCCTCGACCATGAGAGGGATATTAGAAAAAGTATTAGCATTCCTCTTCTCTAATTACCCATTCTGGGTTGATTAAAATTGTCCTGCGTTATCTGAAATAGAATATATAGTAGAGTTGTCCCGACCATGAACTGGTGATACACCCATACAAATTTACTTTTATTTAATAAGTGAAAAAGTAAGCTAGATGAAATTAAAAGAAAAACAATCCTAGCTATGGAAAACAGAACCATAAAGAATTTTCTCGACAAATATACATTTTTCAGCAACGACAGCAAAGGGAAAAAATAATGAAAAATGTCGTGCCCGCTGACCGAGAACTAACGAGTCTTTGTTCCTGTTTGAAATATAGAATTTTGCTTCCATATTTACGAACATTTTTTGGCATTACCACTCCACTTGGTATTTTTCACTGTACAGTACTTATGGTACCTGGAGATGATTTGATTCAGCCTAGGTGAGACGTTTCAACTACAGGGTTAGATATACTTTAGCCTTCAGGAACACCTTCGGCACATGAGATCATTCTTAAGGTAAATAAAATCGTCCGAAGGCATCAAGAATAAATCAAAGGAAATGCGTCACCGGACTGAAGAGATTAACCTTTTCACTACAATGTTCAGACTTTGATATTACATTATATCTAAACAGACGGCTTTATTCCGCCAAGAAAAGCCCTACATTGTGAAAGGGATAGGCTGTGTATTAGATAGTTTGGTTTTACTTTTGTCTAGACTAATAAATAGGTACCAACCACATAACACCCTTTATTTCCGGTAACACTATTTTAGCTTATTCTTGCTATCTCCGGATAATTCTACTCAACATACGAAAGATTTCATTTCAAGAGCCTAACCAAACCTCTCCAGCTCGAAAACTCTTTCCAAGGAGGATTAAAATCGTCTGAAGACAGCAAGAATGTGAGAATAAAGTGCATCAGATCGAAGGGATTAAGTTTTGCACAAGATTTCGTGTTCATACTTCTGACTTCTCTCATACCACCATCATGCACTTCACAGCCAAACTAGACTGAACATTATGGTGAAATACGACAAACAATATGATTTCTTATTGCAATCAACCTCTATGGAGACTTTTATATCATGCATATTGGTTAATCCTCTCATGGCCAAGACATTTCCAGTATTCTGTTTAGCTAACACCAGACAATTTTGCTCAGCTAGGAGTATGTACAGGAGTCTGAAAATGTTAACAGAGGCGCTGTACCCTACTTCAGCCTACCCAACCCTGCCACACTCGAACCTACCTCACCAGTCAGTTTCAACTCACACCACCTTAACCAATCCCACCGTTGCCCACTCCAACACATCCAGCCCCGTCATACTCTACCTTAACTCTCCTGTCTGTTACATTTCCCTTCACCTCAAAAACACGCTGTACTAGACCTTACCTGACCTGTCAATGTTACCCTACTTCACACCACAGAACCCGTCATTAACCCACTTCACCCAGCGCAACCCCTCAACCATTACCCAACTCCATCCCACGCAGGTGAACAAATTGCACCAATTAACGCCACTAAAAAATGCCATTGTCAATTTTCCTTCAATATACCCCACATACCCCGACTAATACCCCACTTCACCCACCTAACCCGACCATTACCACACTCCACGCTAATCAACTCCGCCATATTCTGCTCCACCTCACCTATGAATTTTACCTTACTCCACCTCACGCAACCCGATCATTACCCGCTCCATCTCACCCAAGGCTACCATACTTTACTCGACCTCACTTGCCAGTTTCACTGCACTCCATCCCACGCAGCCTCACTATTACCTCACCTCACCTCACCTCACTCGATCATGATTCCAAGACACCTTACCCAACCTCATTATATTCTGCCCTAATTTACTTGTCAGTCTTACTCCACTTCATCCCGGCCAACCCCACCATACTCTGCTCCACCTCACTTTTCAGTTTCACCTTTGCCAACCCACACAATCTCTTGCTCCATATCCACCTGACCTTTCCATGCTCTACCTTAACCCACCTGCCAGTTTTACCCCACAGCACTCCACACCCGATCCCGCAATTACCAATTTCCACTCCATCGCCCAGTCCCACTATTACCTCAGTTCACCCCACACAATCTCGTCATTATCTGCCATATCTCACCTGTCAGTTTAACCTCACTCCTCCCCAAACAATCCCGCCATTACCCCACTTCACCCAGTCCAATTCCGACATACTTTAGCCTACCTCACCTGACATTTTTACCTCCCTCCACTCAACCCAACCACACTGTTACCCCTTTCCATCCCACCCAACTCCGCTATACCTAACATCAATTTTACTCCAGTATGTCCCACCCAACCCCACTGTTACCCAACTCGATCCCAAGTAACTCTCTCAAGCATACTCGACCATCTCACCTTACTCAACTGTAGGCTACTTCACCTGTCAGTTTTACCTCATTTCATTCCACCAAACTCGGCCACTATCCCACTTAATCCCACCCAACCACACCGCATTCTATCATATCTTTCCTCTCCATTTTACAGTACTCCACACCACCCATCCCACTCAACCCCACCGTTGCACCACTCCATTCAGTCCAACTCCGCCATATTCTGCCCTACCTTGTTCGCCAATTTTGCCTCACACCACCCACCCAGCTCTGCAATATTCTACCCGATTATCTAACTTGTCATCTTTAGCCCAATCCATCCTGCCGTACACTATCCTACCTCACCTGTCATTTTACCCCACTCCATTCCACGCAACTAGACCATTGCTCCATTCCACCTCACCCAACCCCACCACCCAACCCCACCATTATTCCACTCTACCCAAACCAAAACCGCAATATTCTTCCATACCTTACCCGTCAATTTTACCCAACTCCACCCCACTCAACAACGCCCCCACCCAACTCCACCTCACCTAACCCCACCACTAAATTACTTCGCCTCACTCAACTCCACCGTAATCCAAATCCATCCCACCGATCCCCGTTACATTAGCTCACCTGTCAGATTTACACCACGGCACTTTTCCAACCCCGCCATTACCCACTACATCTCTCCAAGCATTCCCATAGCGTTGTCTTACCTACCAATTTTACCGCTCCTCCTCAACCATCTCGGGCATAGTATACCCTTCCGCACTTAACAATATGACCCACCTCATCCCACCCAACCGCACTATTACCGTACTCCTCTTTACCGATCCAACCTTCGTCACATTCCAACTCTACCCCAGCTAACCCTACTATATCATCCATTACCTCACCTCTTAATATAACCTTCGTCACTCCATTCAACTTCTCCATGAAACCCAACAAGCTCACCCAACCACTCCATACTCAGCCTTGCCTTAGCTGTCATTATTCCCCAGCTCCAGCTCACCCAAGCCTGCAATTCTCTACCCAGCCTCGTTTGACATTTTAACTCATTCCATCCCACTCAGCCCCACTAATACCCTCCTCCAGCCTTTCGAATCTCATTGTACTCTACTGTAACTAACCAGAGCTGTCAATTTTACCCCACTCATTACCCTGACACACCACACCCAACCCGGCCATTACCCCTTTTCACTCCACCCAATCTTGCCATACAGTAAACTACCTCACCTGTCGATTTTATCAATTTACTCCACTACACCACACTGAACCCCACCATTATCGCACTCTGCTCTACCAGACTCTTCTCTGCCTCATCTTAAAGTCTTACGTCACACCATCCCAACCAACACCACCACGACTTCTCTCCAACCCTACCTAACTGTGTCATACTTTACGCTACTACACCTGACAGCTTTAATCCATTCCACCCCATCCAGTTTCGCCCGTATCCCATTGCTCTCCACACAACCCCGCTATTACCCCACGGCACCCAAATGAAACAGTTCTTACCCCACTGCAACCCATCTAATGCCACCCATACACCGTTATACCCTACACAAATTTACCCTTAGTCAATTACACCCTACCCAATCCCTCCATTACCCAACTGAACCTTAACCCACCCAACTCCACCCTTACCCTACGGATCCCGCTGTTATCCCTCTACGTTACACCCAACACAGCCCATATTCCACAGTACCTCACCCACACTCATCCATTCCCTACTGCCCCCCACCCAACCCCTACCGAATCCAACTGCACCCAACCCAACCACCTCCTTGCCCCACCGAACCCCGCAGTTACCATACTCTAACCAAACCTAGCATTACCTCATTGCACCCCACCCAACCCCTCCTTTACCCCACTACACCCCTCCTATTCTTGCTCTTACCACTGCATACTATCCGACCTCGCTCGTACCCTACTGCACCTGAAAGAATCCCAGCTTTACTCGACTCCATCCCATCCAACCCGGCCATTACCTCACTGCACCCCACCCAACACATACATTACCCCACCGCACCCCTCCTAACACTGTCATTACCCCATTGCACCCCACCGAACCCTGTAATTATTCCCAGCAATACCGCCCACTCCCGCTATTACCCCAGTGCATCCCATCCAACCCAACCCTTGCCCCACTGTTTTTTTTTTTTTTTTTTTTTTTTTTTTTTGTGTGTGTGTGTGTGTCCGACTCTGGGCATACGCTTCACAGCCTGCTCCCAAGGCCCAGTAGTCATACAACATTCCATACACCTCTACATGCCACCACTTCGGCGCTAACACCCACCGTCCATATTGAATACATGCTAGGGCTGTCTCATACAGGACTGATGTATTGGTATTAGTGGGGGTAATTTTACGACATGTCGGCGGGTCTCCTGGTAGATCAGTAAAGTCTGATTTAATGGAATTCATATAATTAAACTGATCCCTGTCCTAGCGGGGATTTGAACCTGGGTCCGGTAGGACTGCAGGCCACCTCTCTACCGATTGAGCCACCGCCTTCCCCACCTAATCCCTCCATTTAGACTCTACATCACTAAATTCTTCCATTACCCCAGTACACCCCACTCAATTTCGCTATTATTTACCTGAATCCCACTTATCCCCGTCTTTACCCCAATACGGTCCACCAAGCCCCTCAATACCTCACCCAGCCACTCCTGTCATTACCCCACTGAACCCCATCCAACCTTGCCATTACCCCAGTGCACCCCACTCAACCCTGCCATTACCCCACTGCACCACATCCATCCCCGCCATTACCCCACTGCATCCCACCAAACTCTGCCGTTACACCACAGCACCTCACTCAATGCTCCCATTACCCCGCTCCACTCTACCCAACCATGCAGTTACCTCACTGCACCCCACCCATCTCAACTCTTAACTACTGAATCCCACCCATCCCCTTCCTTACCCTATTTCTTCCTACCCAACCCAACCCATACCTCATTTGCTTTCACACAAACCCACCTTTAACTCACTGCACCCATCCCAAGCCCACCAATACCTCACTGCACTCTAACGAACCAAGTCATATCTCTAATGTACATGACCAACCCAGCAATTACCCCATTACACCCCATCAAACCTCGTCCTTACCCCACTGATCCCCATGCAACCTCGGCATTTACAACATTGGACCCCACACAATCCCGGCCTTACTCCACTGTACCCGGCAAAAGGCTGCCCTTACCCTAAGCATCTCAACCAGACAACGCTGTTACCCCACTGCACCCCACCCAAACCAACCTTCATTCCAATGAACCCTACTCAAGCCCGCCCATGCCACTCTGCATGCCAACCCCCCCCCCACGTACTGACCCCATTGCTAACCACCGAGTCCAGTTCTTACCCCACTGCATCCCACCCAACGCCGGTATTACCCGCTGGGCTGTACCCAAACCCTTTCTTACCCTTCTGCAGCCCATTCATTGATATTCTTTCCCCACTTCACCCTACAATAACCCTCCTTTACCAATTGACACCACACGCAACCCTGCCGTTATCCCTATCAGTCCCATCCTTACCCCACACAACCCTGTCCCCATCCAACCCCTTCCTTACCCAAATGAAACCTGCTCTTCCAGCACTATTCGCCACTCAACTCTGCTCTTACTCCAATGCATCCCACCCAATCTCGCCCTTACCTACAGCACCCCACTCAACCCAGCCCCTTCCCCACTGAACTTTATCTAACCCCACAAATGCCGCACTACTCTTATAACCCACTCAAGCCCGTAATTACCCCACTGCACCCCATCACTACCCCTGCACCCTACTTAATCTTATCAATACCACAGTGTTCCCGGCCCAACCCCGCCCTTACCCCACTGCACCCGACTTAATCCTTCTCATACTCCACTGCATGATAGGTATCTCAGTCATTACCCCATCGCACCCTACCCAACTCAACGATTACCCTACTGTACCCCATCTAAGTCAGTCATAATCCCAGTGAACACTATCCAACCCCGTCATTATTCCAGGTCACCACCCCAACTCCGCCATTACATCACTCCCCCTCACCCACCGCCGTCATTCCCCCACTGCGCCCCACTCAACTCAAACTTTACTCAGCGAATTCTATCCAACCCCGCCCTTACTCCACTGCTCCATGCCCAACCATTCGTATCCTCACTGCTCTCCACAAAAGTCCACCCACAACCCATCGCACACAACCTGAGCTCACGAATACCTCACTGTATCCCAACGAACTCAGCCATAACCCCAATGAATACCGACCAAACCCGCCATTACACCAATGCATCCCACCCAACCACGCTCTTACCAGACTAGACCCCTCACAACCCCGTCCTTACCCCCACTGTGCTCCATCAAACGTGGAAAATACTCCAGTGCACTCAACCAGACCCCGGCCATACCCCACTACACCTTACCAAAGCCCGCCTTCGTCTCACTGCACCCCACCCAAGCCCACCATTATGCCACTGCATTCCATCCAACCCAGGAACTACCCCACTTGACGCCAACTAAGCATGGCAATACTGCAATGTACTCCAGCCAACCTAGTCATTATCTCACTGCACTCCGGCAACTCAGTCATTACCCCCACTGCACACCACGAGACCTCGCTCGAACCCTACTACAGCCCACCCAGCCCCTACCTTAGTCCAATATGACCCACCCATCCCCGCATTTACCCCACTGCATCCCATTCAAATAAGCTCTTACACCACTGCTGCCCACTCAGCCCTGTCCCTGTCCCGTGTCTTAAACCATATTTATCGTGTGTGTGTGTGTGTGTCCGACTCTTGGCATAGGCTTCACAGCCTGCTCTCAAGGCCCAGTGGTCCTCCTACATACCATACACCTCTACATGTCACCACTTCCGCGCTAACACCCACCGTCCATACTGAATACATGCTAGGGCTGTCTCAAACAGGACTGGTGTATTGGTATTAGCGGGGGTACTTTTACGACATGTCGGCGGGTCTTCTGGTAGATCAGTAAAGTCTGCGTTTTATAAAATTCAAATTCTTAAACTGTTCCCTGCCCCAGCGGAGATTTGAACCTGGGTCCGGTAGGACTGCAGGCCGCCTCTCTACTGATCGAGCTACCGCCTCCCCCACTGCACCCAATCCGCCTAGCCATTACCTCGCTACACCCGATACAACCCAGCCCGTGACCAACCGCATCAAGCCAAACCTCGTTATGACCCACTGCACAGAACGCAAGTCCGCTCTTAACCCACTGCAACCCATCTATCCACACCCTTACCTCATTTCACTCGCAAAAAAAAAAAAATAAATAAAAATAAATAAATGAAATAAATATACCCCACGCAACCTAGTGTATATCTCACTCAGGCCCACCTTTTTACCAACTCAAACCCATTGTAATCCCAACGAATCGCCTCTTATCCAACTGCACCCCACCCATCCTAGTTCATACCCTATTACACCCTACTCATACCCCACTGCACCGTACCAATTCCCTTTATTAACCCATTGCACCCTGCACAAACCCGTCCATACCCCACTGCAACCCACCCAACCTCACATTTACCCTACCGGACCCCACTCATCCCCGACCTTACCACACATTACCCCACCCAACCTCCACATTATCGCAGTGCATTCCACCCAAACTAGGAAGTACCCCACTTGACACCAACCTGGCATGGCGATACTGCAAAGCACCCAACCCATCACCGCCTTTATCCCATTGCACTCCTTCAGCTCCATCCTTACCCCCACTGCACACTAGGAGATCCCGCCCCTACTTCACTAGACCCCTCCAAATCACGCCCTTACTTCACTGGACCCCACCCAATCACGTTCTTACTCCACTGAATCCCACCCAATCACACCCTTACTGCACTAGACCCCACCCAATCACTCCCTTACTCCACTGCAGCCCACCCATCCCTGTCCTTAGCCCACTCAGTCCAATCCATACCCCACACATTCCCGGCCTTACCCAACTGCACTCCATCCAAATCCACTATTGCTACAAGGCACTCTACACAACCCTGATCGTACCCCACTGAATTCCACCCTACCCAGCCAATATCCCACCCAGTCTCGGCCTTACCCCACTGCTTTCATCCTAATCTTACCTTAACCCACTGAACCCAACCGAAACCGGCTCTTAACCTATTGCCCCCCCACCCAACCCCGCCCTTACTCAACTGTACCGATCCATTGCCACCCTTGCAGCAGTGTACCCACCCAATCCTGGCCTTATCACACTGAACTGCAAGCAACCCATCCCTTCAACAAAGAGCTTCCCGAACCCCACAACATCTCACCCAACCCCACTCCTACCACACTGCTCCCCACCCAATCCTGTCATTAACCACTTCACCCCACCCAACCCCTCCATTACCCTTTTGCATCTCACTCATTCATGCGATTACATCACTGTACCCTGCCCATCCCCGTCATTATTCCACTGCACCTCGCCCACTCGCGCCATTACCCGACTATACTACACTCAGCACCGCCATTCCCCCGCTGCACCTCGCCGAACCTCGCCTTTAACTCTCTTTAGGTACGGTAGTACTTTCCACTCGACCCCACTCCACTCAGATCTGCAATACTCTGCCTTACTGAACCATTCAGTTTCATCTTTACCTTAGCCAACCTCACCATTATCTGACTCTCTCACCCAACCGTGCCACAGTGTACCCTACGTACCCTATCGGTTTTTACCTCACTCATCCCTACAAATCCCTGCCATTACCCCACTGAATCCCAACCAAGCCAAGCATTTTCTACCCTGCCTCACCTTTCCGTTTCACCCCACTCCTTCCAACCCAACTCTGCCATACTCTGCTCTGCTCTACCTATCAGTTTTTATTCTACTGCACACCATCCAACCCTAACTTTACACCACTTCACCCAACTGAACATCGTCACACTGTAATCTTCATCTGTTAGTATTACCGAGGTTCACCCAACATAATCACGCCATCGTCTACCATACACGTATTTACCTTTCAGCCTTTCCATATTCTACTCCACCCAGCTCCGCCATACTCTGCCTCATCTAATCTTTCAATTCTGTACCACTCCCCTAAACCAACCCCACCATTACCCCACTGAATTGGGTTCAGTCATTACCCAACTCCACGACACCTGACACCGCCATATGCTACTGCAGTTCATTATTACCCCACTACACCCCACCGAATCCAACTATTACCCCACTCCACTCCATGCAGTTCCTGCATACTCTACCCTAACTCTTCTGTCAATTTTACTCCATTTCACCCCAGTCGCTCACGACATCCTTTGGCTAAAATCACCTGTCAGTTTTACTTCATTCCACCGATCCCAACCCTGCCATGTTCGAACATACCTAACCTGTCAGTTCTCCTACTTCACCCCACCCACCCCCCTCATTAGCGGACACCACTCATTGCAACCCAGCTACCACCCCACTCAACTTTGTAATGACTCCACACCACCTCATGCAAGCCCACCATTACCCCACTCCATTCCATCCAACCCAGCTTACTCTGCCTTGTTTCACTTGTCAGTTCTCCCTCACTCCACCCCTCTCAACCATACTCTGCTTAACCTTATCTGTAAAATATACCCCTCTCCACCCAACACCATCCCCGGCTTTAAACAACTCCACTTCAGCCAACTCCACCAATACCGCACGCCACCCCACTCACCGCCCATACTTTATCTTATACATCATTTATAAATTAACCACACTACACTACACTATATCCCAACTGTCAGGCCACTTTTATAGCACTCCAGGCCATCCAACTCCGCCATTACCCCAAACCACTCCACCAAACCCTGCCATACTCCATCCTTCCTTATCTGTCAATTTTACACCTCTCCACCCTACCCAGCCCTGCCATACTCTGTCCTACCTAGCTTTCCAATTTTAACCCCATTCTACCCCACCCAGCTCCACCTTTATTCCACTCCTCCCCAACCAACCCCCACCATTTACCCGCTTCACCCATCACAATGGCGCCATACTCGTACTTTACTTCATCTCTTAATATTCCCTCAGTTCATTCAACGAAACTCCACTTTTCCCACTACACCGCACATATCCTCACCATATCCAACACAATCTCGCTGGTTAACTTTACACCACTCTACCCCACCGAAGCTCACCATTACCCACTCAAACCCATCATTACCCACTCCACCCTACCCGACCACATCATTACCCTTTTCAACCCATCCAACCCTATCACACCCTACCCTAACTCTCCTTTCATCTCTATTCCTTTCCATCCCACCCAACCCCACCATTACCCTACTCCTCTCCATCCACCTTGCCATATTCTACCCACCTTATCTGTCAATTTTACCCCAGTCCATCCCATCTGATTCTACCATTATCTCACTCCACCTCACCCAATCCCGCCATACTCTACCAAACTTCACCTTGAAGTTTTATGGCACACTACCAACTGTCTGAGTATTACCCATTTCTGCCTGTTTTGATATTGGTCGATGGGTTTGATCAAATATATGATTCGCCAGGTTATAATAAACAAGTAACAACAATTTGCAAATTGTATTATATTAAGCTTAATACAAACATCTGAACACAGTTGCTCGACAACCCCGAACCTTGTCCCAGGAACAAAATATAACCTCATGCACACATATATACACAAACAAACGCACACATTCACTCATCACGCAGTATAACAAATACCAATGAACAATAAATGGGGCCATATATATATATATATATATATATATATATATATATATATATATATATATATATATATATGGACAGCTATAGGGGTAATCCACTAGACAACCGTATAATGAGGTGTTCTAACTGTCCATTAATAATGTACGTGATCTCACAATCCACACAGTTTACTGTAGGAAACAGGTGACCTGGAGCTCCCAGGCATTTTCCTTTACCTTCCTGTTCAGCGCCGACACATTCATACTCTACCCTACCTCACATGTCAGTCATGTCAGCCCACCCATCCCCGCATACTCAACATCACCAGTCACTTACACCCTACTCAACTTCAGCCATCCTACCCATACTTTACCCTACCTCATCCGTCAATTTTGCCCATATGCACCCCCCCCCCCTTCAACCCCGCCATTATCCCACTCCAACCCACCCAATCTCGCCAATATCTACCCTACCTCACCTTTCAATTTTTTCTCACATCTCTCCAACCAACCCCAGTATTACTCCACTACACCCCATCCAAACCCGCCATACTATACCCTATCTTACTTGCCAATTGTGCAGTACAGTACTATCATTCTTCTAAAAGACAGGATAAATCTGCTATTCTATTCCAGCAAACGTCAGACAAGTTCAAACTGCTGAGATTATTAATGATTGTATCACTAACACACCGAAGATCGGGGCAAATCTTGTACTCTGTTGTAAGCAACACCAGGCGATATACTCAGCTGAGAGCGATTCATAGAAACCTGAGGACATTAATGCTGGTGCCTGAGGATTACATTTAAATGAGACAGTCACGCGATCCCAAGTGTGTTAAGATCCTTGACAAATACAAACCCTGTCCCGACTGTCAGTGCTTGATGGAGAGGTCACGCGAACGTTGCTTGCTAAACAGACTTACCATTAATTCCCTACTGTAACTATGATTTGGAACTAGAAAGGGTCGCCTTCACGTTGTCGCAACGATATGACAGGGCAATGGAGCTACTAGGCTATATAAAAGTTCCCCAACCCCCAGCCTGTGCCTTGGAAAAAGAATGGTAGACTGTAGAAAAAGGGCTACTTTAACCTGCAGTCCACTGGGTTTAAATCATGCAGAGGAAATTGTGGTTGCAACTTATATTAATGCTATTATTACATCTACTACTAATGCTATTACTACTAAATCTGATTTGTCTCTACAGAAAAGGTAAAGAAACTCTAAATTTTTCACCAAGTACTTGTTTTACCTGAAAAGAAAAAATGGCTACAAAAGGAAAATCATTATTATTTTGTGAATCAACTCAGTATTGTAACGTAGATTTATTTGACTTTGTATAAAGGGTGAGGAAAGGAATGTGCAAAACCTTCCCGTATCGTCTTGCCTACAAATATTTTAGCTACTAGTGGCAAAGCATCATAAACTACAGGGGCACTCAGTGAAGCGCATCTCCCCGACAAGGGCAACGTAATTTCCAAACCACTATTCGCAATGGGCTAGGTTTTCTCATCACTGATTAGGGTTTCACGAAAAGTGTTTTCTGATTCCAGAATCTGTAATAAGATCCGGATCGAACCCAAAAGTTAATCGATTATTCCCAGTGACTTGGGCTATCTACCCATCAAATTTGGTCCAAATCTCTATTAGTTTTTGAATAATCCTGCCACCAGAAAAACACACAAACAAACAGGGGTGAAAACATACTCTTCTTGTCGGAGAGAAGTCTGGACAAACATTCGTTATCTCTGCTGTATTGTCACATGAATACTAAATGCTGCTCGAATGAAGATACAAATTAGTTTATGTATCAGTCCTCAAAGGCAGGAGGTTGAATTAACCAGTTACCGGCACTTGGGTTTTCATGATGCGAAAGGTTGGCCAGGTGGTACGTTAAATCTTTTTGAAACCAAAATTCCTATCTTTCTTGACCAACTACACCAAAACATCGCATACCAGCATTTGAGACAAAAATATTGTAAAACTTCAAACGGAGTCAGTTATCTCAACACACGCTTGGTTTATTCACCCATCGGACTTTGTGAGTCTTGAAAATAGCACAATATATACACCAGTATCTGCAAAGCCCAATAAACCCAGTGCAAGCAAAACACTCGATTCAGAAACTGTTCGTCTCCACCAGTTATAAATTTCTGGAAGCGATACGCCTCACCCTCACCTGCAACAAGTTATCCCGGCTGAAATTCCTCAGAGGATTCGATGGGAGGAACAACAATATAGACTAAGAATTTCACAGAGGTAGAGAACTCTGCTATGTGTTTTACGGACTACTATCTTACCTTCAGTAGAGGAAACTTTACACTGTGGAATACAGGTTATACAGACTCCCCCTTACTTTGTGACAACCTAGAGTATCAACGCTTGAGTTCTGTAATTCATTCTTTAGTATCCTGTCACATTCATCAGCCATTAAGCTTTTCAGTCCGATGACATATTTTCTATTATTGCCATGTCCTGACACTTTTATTCTGTATGAAGAGACTTTCTAAACTGGAGATGTTAGACATAATTTATATTTATCGATTCAGTACAAGATGTCTGTCCAGAACTGGATATAATCGTCTGAAGATAGCAAGAACAAACGACAGAACAGGTCACCGGACTGAAGGTCCGATCACATTCTCAGTGCACTAAAGTAAGTATACATCGAACTGCAAATTTTATTAGTAATGATATGTGTTTTGCGGTATCCTTGGAGTTCCCTTTGTAATTACCTGAGATTTTTTCTCTCTCTCTCTCTCTCTCTCTCTCTCTCTCTCTCTCTCTCTCAACTCTTTGATTTGCATGGTTTCTCTGTGCTGAATATGATTTCATCCAGCCTAGGGAAGCGCTTTATCAGTATTGGAGTCAATGAACAGTAGACCATATCTAATTACTCCAGTTCGACAAGTCTTTTCTAAGTTAACTAAAACTGCGCAGAGACAGCAGCGATACGATATGAAAAACGTCCCTGTAGAGAAAACGTAGGACAAGAATGAGGGGTGTGCTGAGATGGTGGTAGTTATATAATGAAACAAAGGAAGAACATTACATACCGTGATGACGAGTGCTGTTGGTGGGACCGTATGATATTGGCGATACTTTGTATTAGAATTTGATTTACCGTATATTTTTCATGTAAAGTACGAAAAGACAAAGACTAGAAGGCAGCAAAATCGATCTTTCCAAGGAAAGAAAAAAAGAAAGCCAAATTCAATATCTGTGCATTTCGAGATGCCTGGACACATTGCTTTTAAAGGACAGGAGGTCAAAGACAGAGAGAAACGTAAACTGAAGAAAACAGCTTCAAATTTCATCTGTCGTCTACTGTATATTCATGCCTGAGAGTATCGGTTAACTCTTGCATTTGACGGCTGGATATATAAAAGGTTGGAGTTCGCTGTCAGACGGGAGCTGGGGGCCGCCGTTATGGCGGGGTGCAAGCAGATGAAATAATGTTTCCCCAGGTAGTGTTTCTACGTTATGGAGATTTTTGTATTGTTACGTTACTCAGGATGTCTTACTGATTTGTGATCAGATGTTTTACATCTGAACCCCCCACCCATCTAAATAATAAAGATGTGTATGTATGTCCGTCTGTGCGTTTGCTCGTTTCTTTCATGAGAACGGTAATAGATGTCGACCTAATCTTTTTTGCATTAGGTCAGGGTAAGTCCAAGGAATGCCAGAAAAATACCAAACAAAATTTTTCGCGATCGCCCTTGGCGCGTCGGCGCGACACGCGAAAATATGCATAAATAATTCTATCGACTTTTTGGTCAAACTGCTCATTGTGGACTTAATGACGGCATAGAAACAAAGATATTCGTATTTGCAAACATTCTGTGATGGAAAGGCCACTAGTTAGTCCCGCAAGATTTGCGGGCATGCACCAGTAAAATAGACAGCTTCTCTCTCCTTTCGGGTTTGGGTAGGCCGGTAGGGGGATATTGTACAGGGTGTTCTTCCGCTTCGCAAAGTAGTGTGATCAGTATTATCCAGTCGCTTGCCAGTTTGGGTCTTAGTGCGCCTTTATTCTATTATTCACTGATGGATTAGCTAAGCTGGGATATGTTAGGTTAGATTTTTTATTTTACAGGCGATTTCTTTGCTTGCTGCACCTTTATTTAAATCGGAAACATTGTGTTTCCCACCCAGACCCAAATTATTTCGCTGAACGAAAGAACATGGAGTCCTAGTTCCCTGACTTCACTCAAAACCCCCTCATATACCGTACTTTGTACCGTGGATGGAGTGGGGGGTGAGTAAAGCAGTTTAAATACAGAAGACTTGACAATGCAGCAGAAGTCTCCTGGGTAAGACATGGGGAAAAAAAAAAAAATGCATGAGGTGAAAACGCTGAAACTAAGAATGTATCATTCTGTATCTTTACCCATCATTTTCCTCCTCAACAAGAAGAGCACAGTAAAGGTAAGAACGTGCGATTATAAATATCTGGCGTCTCACAAGTCAGGTGAAATTACCCCAAAAACAAGATCTCTGATAGTAGTCTGCTCCATGGCACCCTTCTCCTCTCTGTTCTCCTTTCCCCTCCCAATTTCCACCGTCTATTTACTCCTTTCCATTTTCGCCTCTTCCCCTTTTCCTTCTTCTCGCAATATCTCTCGGAGTATTGAACACCCTCCCTTCCCGCACGGTAGCCTATCTGTTTTTCTACATATTTTCAAACTGCTTCACCGATTTGGGATATTCGGTGTACTTGTGATGTGTTCTCATATATTTCTAATTCCTCTATAGATATTCAGTTTTAATGAAGTGTACGCTGAAACTCGCTGGAACCGATCAAAATAATTTTGTACGGTAATTCATCGGCAGCCTTTTATCGTCCTTTTTAATTATAAACACATTGAACCATTTTTTTTTTTTTTTAAATTCTTGCCATCTCCTGACAGTTGTATTCAGCTTAAGAGAGACCTTCGAACCCTGAGTGGGCAGTTATAGCATTCGTTAATCTTTTCTGTACGAAGGGGTCTCCTAATCTGAATATCACTGCCTAAGGCTAGCTATAGAGAAAGAAAGAAACCCGCAGGTTGAAGAGGTGAAACTGACGATGGATTTGAGAAATACTGCCTATTAATCCAGACTGCAGACATCCTTATTTTAGGAGTGATTCGGTAAATCGCAGAATTAGGAAACCAAGTAATTTCCTTATTCTCGGTAAGTATAATTATTTAATTTAGAGGAACAACAATAACAACAACAAAATAAAGTCTGGTAGTTCATTTCTCTAGTCTGCATACTACTGGAGCTGGCATATTTCATTGTGGCTAAGATCAGTAATAGGAAGCCGAAATGTGGTGCAGATGTTTATTAACCAGGCTGAAAACAATTCCTTCCTATTTCAGTCTCGCCCTTTCATTATTTTTTTTTCTTCTTGCGCGTTGTCTCACTTATCTTTCCTCGTACTTTTCTGTACGCGATTGCTATAAATGGAGTGCATTTTAAATGTTGGCTGAGTATCATCCATTACAGAAATTTAATTTTGGTACATAAGCTTGTGTTCGAAGACAGTTTATCTGTTTTCTAAACAAGGTTAGCTCAACTGCCAGCATTTTCCTTGTCAAGTTTAGAACTTTATTAACCAAAATAATGCAAAATTTTGACAAACATGATTTCTGACAGCACTCGGACTTCGGGAATTTGGTAGCATCACAAAGCTCCCAGGCGCGAAAATACTTTTATAAGCAGATGGATAATAGTCTTCCATCAAAACAGAAAAGGAGAAACTGTAACAGCTGGCAGTTTTACTGCATGCATTTCACCACCCTACCTGTGACTATGGATGGTGAAAAAAGTCAGCTCAGTGAAGGTGTTGATGAATATATACAGTATGCCCGAATACTCTTGCATCAATATAGCCATATTATCAATGGATGGGAGACTTCGTAGCACTTCTTTAGCAACTTAAACATACAACACCTGAGTGTATTCATGTATACATACTATATCTTCTTAATTATGACACAGTTCGCATAAGTAACATACACAAGAATGGTAAGGTCTAATAGGTCAAATATATCGCTGAAGAAGTGTTACGAAAACGAAATATGGACATTGTTTCTGTTAGGTCACTTATCCAGTATTACCTGTTTCGTGGTCGGATCGTCTAGGTCTATGAGGAGAGTGGTTAGGCACCCCACTGGACGAAAAACAAGACGTATCAAAGGGATGATGACCCAAACGCCATCTAGCAGGGTGGGTGGTCCTATGCTCGGTTTCACGGAGTCTGACGCACTGATTTTGCCAGCCGAGGATGGGTGGATTTGGTAACACTGAGCAATGCACTCGGGCTGTGATTGGTGGATTTTCGTTGTGTTTGAACGTGCACCAAATAGACTTTGTATTCCAACCAAGGGCCTATTGATTTGTAAGATACCGGAATTTACAGATAGAAATTAAAACAATGATATCTTTAATGATAAATTTGTGTTTTTTAAATTACTAGAGATAAACCTGAACGACAATGATAACACAAACTAAGTAAAGTCGCTACTGGATGCATACGGACAACAGTTAGCGACTGTGGCGGGAATTCAGACGTTCATAGCTAAGGGGTTCCGAGGTCCTGTGAAGGGTAGAATGTTTTTCCCATCACTACTACTACACAGTGGAAAGTGTCACAGTCTACAGTCTACACCATACCCCTCATTACCTCATCTGATAATATGCAACCTGACCCTAGGTACGCGTAGCTTAGCTTCTCATAATTATGATGTGTGAGCACACACACACACACTGGGGTCAATACATGCTGTTCTCAATATATATAGTGTACATACACATTTTCATTACCTTCATAGGTAACAGTAGCTTTAAAAATCTGCATTTGTATGTATTCCCAGTCAGATTCAGTAAAATTATTTCTTACATGAATAAGTTTGGCGTTTGATTTTCCCTAACATTTTCGTACCATAAGAGAGAGACATACAGACAGACAGACGGACATCCTATCCCTTGTCACCATGCACCCTCTCGTCAAGCATGAAGTGGATGTATGTGGATTAACTGAAACTAAGTGGAGCGGTGAGAGTGTGAGAGAAGGAGAGTATGGATGAGGTATATGTGCAGGAGTAGGTGAGAATGAGATGGCAAAAGAGGGAGTGTGTTTTGTTGTGAGTAACAGATGGAAGGAGAATATAAGAGAGAATGGATCAGTTGGCTCAAGGATTGCGTGGGTAAGACTGAAAGTTGGACTACAAATGTGGGCGATTGTGTGCATGTATGTGCCAATGCAAGATCATGCAAGCAGAGTGAGAGAAAAGTTCTGGACAAATGTGGAAGTGTGCATGGAAAAGTTCGAAAGGAATGAGTGTTGTTGACTGGTGATATGAATGGAAAAGTAGGGAATGTGAAGGTGGATGGAGTCCTGCTGAGATAGATAAGAATGGCAGTGCTTTAGTGGACATTTGTCCCGGGAGGGTTTTGATGATAGCCAATACCCTCTTCAGGCACAAAATGATCCACAGGTATACATGGCGAGTGACGAGAAGGGTGATGG
Source organism: Coenobita brevimanus (assembly GCF_032717465.1). Taxonomy (NCBI): domain Eukaryota; kingdom Metazoa; phylum Arthropoda; class Malacostraca; order Decapoda; family Coenobitidae; genus Coenobita; species Coenobita brevimanus. Next base: position 48,683,693 of record NC_137023.1, on the reverse strand, counting down.
TGAACTGAATGAAAGGAAGGCAATGACTGATTATGTGTGTGTGGATGAAAGGATGCAAAGATGTGTAATGGATGCAAGAGCATATAGAGGTTGAGGGAGTGGACTTTCTGACCACCACTTGGTGGTGGTCAGAATCAAGGTCCAAGTAAAATGGAGAAATAGAAGAAGGAAAGGATGGAAGGAAGGAGTATATGCAAGGAGAATGGAAAGGTTACAAGAGGATGAGAAAAAGGCAGAATATAAGAGAGAAGTGGAGGAACGATTGGGTAAGTATGAACTGGAACAGATGGGGGACGTGGAAGGTGTGTGCAAGATATTCACAGAAGAAATACGTGCACTTGTGAGATGGTACGTGGGGTGAAGAGAAGACGAAAGGGGGTGCAAGGAACAGCATGGTGGAATGAAGAGGTGAGACAGGCTGTTGCACAAAAGAAACAAACATATAATGAATGGATGAGAAATAGGGGCGTGGAAGAAGTTGAGAGATGGAAGAGACAGTTATATATAGAAAGGAAGAGAGAGATAAAAAGATTAGTAAGAGAGAGTAAGAAGAGAGTGGAAAAGGAATTTGGAAGGAATTTGAGTGTCAAGTGGAGGGAATGTAAGAAAATGTTCTGGAAAGAGTTAAAGAGAGTCAGACAGGGTGGCAATGAAATTAGTAGGGGAGTGAAAGATAAAAATGGTAGATTACTAGTAGAGAAGGGAGAAAAAGTGAGCAGATGGAGAGAACACTTTAATGAATTGTTGAACATATTATGCGAGTATAAGTGGCTGGGGAATGGCAGGGAGAAGGAGGAATGTGAGAAGATAGGAAGAAATCAGTAGGATGGAAGTTGTGCTAAGCAATGAAGAAAGTCAAAATGGGGAATACCCTAGGAATTGATGGAGTGTGTGGTGAAATGCTGAAGCATGGGGGAGAGTTAGCAGTAGAATGAATGTGGAAAATTTGTAGATTGGCCTGGGAGGAAGGTAGAGTCCCGGAGGATTGAAAGTCAGGTATAATTATTCCCTTGTACAAAGGGAAAGGGGAAAAAGAAGTGTGGTAATCATAGGGGCATTTATCTTCTTAGTGTAATAGGAAAAGTATACGGTAGGATATTTATTGACAGAGTTAGGGGAAAAAAACAGAGGAATTAAATGGAGAAGAACAAGGAGGTTTTGGGAAGGGAAGAGGTTGTGTAGATCAGATATTCATTCTTAGATCTTTAGTGGAAAAGTTTCTAGAGAAGGGAAAGAAGTTGTATGTGGCCTTCATGGATTTGGAGAAAGGGATAGACAAGGATTGTGGAAAGTATTAAGAATATTTGGAGTAGATGGGAAATAGTTGAATGCTGTAAAGAGTATGTATGAGGGTGCTAAGGCTGCAGTGCGTGTGGATAGTGAACTGAGTGAGTTTTCCTATTTGAAGGTTGGGTTGAAACAGGGATGTGTCATGTGTCCATGGCTGTTCAATCTGTATATGGATGGGGTTATAAAAGAGATACAAGGTAGGGCAGTGGATGTTGGAGTGGCCCTAATGAGAAACGGCAGTGTTTGGAAACTCCCTGTATTGCTGTTTGCAGATGATACTGTGTTGTCAAGTGAAGACGAAGGGGAGCTGCAAGGCTTGGTGGATGAGTTTGGGAGAGTATGTAAGAAACGGAATCTAAACGTGCATGCAGGGAAGAGTAAAGTTATGGTCTTCGATAGAGGTGAAGTCTGTGAATGTACAGTGAGGTTGGATGATGGGGGAATGGAAAATGTGAGTACGTTTAAGTACTTGGGAAGTGTGATGAGTAAGGATGGAAGTTTGGAGGATGACGTGCTTGAAAGGGTACAACAAGGGAGAAAGGTTGCTGGTTCCTTGAAGGTTGTGATAAGAAACAGGGAAGTGAGCATGAAAGTGAAAAAGTTACTACTTGACAGTATTGATACCAGCTGTAATGTATGGAAGTGAAGCTTGGACGATGTTGGAGGGACACAAGTCAAGAGTGAGAGCAGTGGAAATTAATTATTTGAAAGGAGCCTGTGGAGTCATATGAAGAGACAGTCTGGCAAATGAGGAAGTGAAGGAGCGTTGAGGTGTGGATGTCGATGTGATAGGAAGCGTTAGGAGAAACACGCTGAGGTGGTTTGGCCATGTGGAGAGGATGGAGGGTGAGAGACTGACGAAGAGAGTATGTGAGTGAAGTGGAGGGGGAGAGAGGGAGGGGAAGGCCAAGGATGAGATGGAAGGATGGAGTGGAGAGGTATATGAGAGAGGGGGGTGTGAACTGGGAGCAGGGCAGCGAAATGGCGGAGGACAGGGTGACGTGTAGGCGATTTGTTTGTGGTTACCTCGTATGGGATTAAGGCGTCTGGCAATAGATAGATAATGTCGGGGGCGAGTGAGTATAGGGCTCGTTATAGGCTTAGGACTTCGAGCAGCTGTATGTGGTTGAACCTCCCGTGGTGAGCTTCTGTAAGAAAAACCATCATTACCCTTCAGAGCTATGCACTATGACACAACGATGAAGTGTTGTGGAGTGACGGGACAGGAAAGTTTGTACCGCAAACCCGTCAGTGTCGATTATGAGACAAAGATATTAGAATTTGTGCTAGAGGTAATAAAAGCTAATTAGATCGTTTGGCCTCTGTGCATAGAGACAATACTTTTTATTATCCGGCACCGAATTCATTAAATAAAAATATAACAGAATGGCGTAGCGTCGGCAACACACATGCAGACGGGCAATGAGTATGCGCACCCATGCCAGACCTATGATAGTAATTCAGCCGATACAAGCCAAGTTAATAAATTTCATTGTAATAATGATATGTATTGCTTTCTACTTATAATAAATGTTGAGTAGAAGGAAAATTATAATACGTGTTCAGTCTCATTGCTTTAATATTTTATATAACACCTCCTGCTTCGAAAACAGCCTCTAGTCGTCGATGCATGGATGCCACTAATTCAGCCACATCCCATCCACATTACTGTAACTCTGAAGCATTTAACCACCCATCTAAAGCAAACAAATGAACTCGAGCACCCCTGCCAGACTATTACACAAAAATCGATACCCTAGATTGGTATTTGTATGTCCACCTGGACCGGTGCCCTTCCTACAATCCCTAGATTGGTATTTGTATGTCCACCTGGACCGGTGCCCTTCCATCGCGCCATATTTATCCCAGAATTCCATGGACAGTGTTGGTGGTCCGTCTGGTCACTCTGGTGTCACAGCAGTGTGCTTCTGGCTGTGAGTGAGGTCATGCGTCAGAGGTTACTACCATGATTCCAGGTGGACCTAGTGATACCATCCATGTTATATAATCTCTCTGAGCTAACTATAATTAATGCTATGATCTATCTATCTATCTATCTATAGCCCGACGCCCTAATCCCGCAAAGGGTGGCCACAAACAAAACGCCTCCAAGTTACTGTCACCCACCATTTGACTCCCCTCCCCCCCCCTCCCTCATATACCTCTCAACTCCATCCCTCCACCTCATCCTCGGTCTACCCCTCCCTCTCCCTCCCTCCACCTCACCTACATACACCCTCTTAGTCAGTCTTCCATTCTCCATTCTCTCCACATGTCCAAACCACCTCAGTGTATTTCTCCTAATCTTTTCAACCACATCCACATCTACCCCACAACGTTCCTTCACTTCTTCATTCGTCAACCTGTCCCTCCACGTCACTCCACATGCACCTCTCAAGTAACTCATTTCCACTGCTCTCACTCTTGACTTGCTCCCCTCTTGCAAGGTCCACGCCTCGCTTCCATACGTCAGGGTAGGGATCACAATACCATCATGCAGTGACTTCTTAACTTCCATACGCACCTCCCTATTTCTCATCACTGCTTTCAGTGTACCAACAACCTTTCTTCCCTGCTGTACCCTTTCACGTACTTCATCCCCCAAAGTTCCATTCTTACTCATCACACTACCCAAGTACTTGAATGCACTCACATTCTCCATATCCTCACCATTCAACCTCACTGCACACTCTGTGACTTCATTCCTCTCAAACACCATAACTTTACTTTTGTTTACATTAACTTTCAGCTTCCTCCTCCTACACACTGTCCCAAATTCATTCACCAAACCTTGCAACTCCCATTCATATTCACTCAACAATACTGTATCATCAGCAAACAGCAACACCGGAAGCTTCCAAATCTCACCCTCATTCATTAGGGCCACCCCCACATCCACTGCCCTACCTTGCACCTCCTTTACAACCCCATCCATATATATATTAAACAGCCATGGAGACATCACACACCCCTGTTTCAGTCCCACATTGAGATCAAAGAACTCACTCAGCTCACCATCCACTCTCACCGTAGCCCTAGTTCCCTCGTACATACTCTTCACAGCACTCAACAATTTCCTCTCCACTCCATATATTCTTAATACCTTCCACATACCTTGCCTATCTATTCTGTCATAAACTTTCTCCAAGTCCATGAAGGCAGCATACACTTTCCTTCCCTTCTCTAGATACTTCTCCACTAAACATCTTAGAACAAATATCTGATCTACACACCCTTTTCCCTTCCTAAATCCCCCTTGTTCTTCTCCAACTAGCTCCTCTGTCATATGCCTAACCCTATCAATGAGTATTCTACCATATATTTTACCAGTCACACTAAGTCATAATTATCTATTTTTTTCATATTTGTATCTGTGCAGCTCATTAATATTACTGTTTGTATTTTATTCTATTATTTTCCTCAGCCGGTCCAATTGGACCGGTGAAATCTTTCATGTATCAACATTCCAGTGATACCAATCTTGGGGCTTCGAAATAATCTATTTGTTGTATTCTACAGATAATAAGTGTTCAACAGTAGGAAAATAATAAACATGAGAGTTTCATTATTAATTCCCGGCAGGGCGCTCAGGGTAACGCAAACACATCCTATATATTTCCCTGCCATATGGATCATTCTTGCTCATTACTCCAACTCTTGTAATGCGATTGTGATATGGCAACACTAGATAGGGGAGGGGAGAACAGCAAAGACTCGCCCACATAGCCCAGCTAACGTTCGTTTCGCATCGAACATTCCTGGGGGTAACGATAATTTTTCATATGACTGTACAATCATTGACTGCTTTCCTACCAGTTGATGATACTGTGCCTTCTCTAGAGGAAATTACACAGGCAGTGTATAAGTTGAAAAGTGGTAGAACAGCTTGTGTTTGTGGCATCTCAGAGGAACTGACCAAAGCTGGGTTGAAGCTATGATCAGAGCATTATATGCAGTCATAGACGCCGTCTGGTGGACTGGTATCATTCCTCCTGACTGGACAAGGGGTTTGGTCACCCCTGTCCGTAAAGTTACAGATCAGAGTTAATGTATTAACTACTGAAGCATTACAATGTTCAGTGTGCCAGGCAATGTTCTTGCTTACATTCTTCTGATGCGTATCCGGGACTACTGACTGAAGTTTCAGTGATCTGAGCAATCTGGATTCACACCCAAGAAGTCTACAGTTGACTGTATCCTAGTTTTTCGAGTTCTTGTGGAACATCAACCTGAGTATCTACAAGGTCTGTTTGCAGCCTACTGTATATGGATCTCAAGATGGCGTTGACTCAGTAAACTGCGAGGTACTATGGAGACTCCTGCAATGTCACGGGATTCCTGCAGGGATTATCTGGCTGATTGCTGGCTGGTATTCAGTCAATTAGAGTGCTGTCACGTGTGGAGGGGGAACAGCCGAATTCTTCCCATTAAATACTGGTATAATACTAGGATGTGTCCTTGCTCCTACTCCTTTCAACACGTGCACAGACTGGGTACTGGCTGGGCTGTGAGTCGAAATCAGTCAAGTATCATTTGGTAACTTCAGGGTTACTGAACTGGACTTTGCTGATGATGTAGTTATCTTACCAGAGTCGCTGGAGGTTCTACCTAGTGCCGTTAGGGAATTTCTCGAGAATACGAAGCCACTGGGGTTAAAAATCTTTTTGGCCAAAACCAACGTCCAGGCATTTCGTGGCCTGTTGGATGAAGCAGGTTAGTCTATCCAAGCATGTGATGAAAACGTCAAAGTCTTGAAAAGATTTACATATCTTGGTAGTATGGTCTATAGCAATGGCAGGTCAGATATGAATTCACTCAACTCGGATGTTTGGCTTTGTTATGAATTATGTAAAAGAACAAAATTTCCCATCTTCAAGGCAGTGGTGCCCTCCATCATATTCTATGGCTGTGAGGCATGGACATTAAATAGTGGCCTGAAGTGGTGAAATGACTCCTTTGTTACCAAGTACTTTCACAAGATCATGGGATATCACTGTACGGCCAGGTGCATAATGTGTGATTACTCCGTGAGACTGAATCGAGGCCTATTACCCATATATGTCAGTGCCTACTCAGAAGAATAATAACAATGCTAATAATAATAATAATAATAATAATAATAATAATAATAATAAAATAATAATAAAAATAGTAACAACAACAATAATAATAATAATCATCATCATCATCATAATAATAATGATAACAATAAAAATAGCAATAATAATAATAATAATAATAATAATAATAATAATAATAATAATAACAGTGATAATAATAATAACAACAATAATAATAATAATAATAATAATAATAACAATAATAATAATGATAACATCAACAATGGCAACTACAACAACAACAATAATAATAATAATAATAATAATAATAATAAATGAGAATTGGTACACTCGTTCAAAGAGATGACTTGCTTGTACAGTACTCAATTCTTGCCAGTTCGAGTCACATTCAGTTACCTCAGGGTAGATTTTTCGAACTGGGAAGGTTAAGTACTGACATCATTAACCCCCTCATTGCAAGAAATCTTTCCTAAATTCAACAGAATCGTTAAGAGGCAGAGCGAAGAACAGTAAAGGTAACAGCAGTCAGAGTGAAATGGTTAACAAGAGAGGATAATCGATGAACGCAACAGTAATGTGTGCTGGAGAATCTGAAAAATATCAATTACAGTAGGTCTCAGGTGCTTTACAACTTTACAACTGATACTGTAACGATGAGAGAGAGAGAGAGAGAGAGATTGTATGTATGTATGTATACGTGAATGAATAGATGGATGAATGCTGGTGATGAGAGAAATATACAAGAAAGAAGGACCAGTAGAAAGTAGAAAAAAAATGAACTCACACACACACACACACACACACACACACACACACACACACACACACACACACACACAAACAAACAAACAAACACGATATCTGTGTAAGGGTAACGCATGTCAGGGTATAAAGACGAGGAAGATATGTGTTATGCCTATTGACTACACGAAGAACATTAAAGTACGACATGCAATATCTCATGTTAAACTCAGGTCCCCAATCTACTGCCGGGAAAACTGGTTCAGGAAGGAAACAAACTGCGTCCATCGGCATTAAATCATCCATTCACTACGATGAGGTCTTTTATGCTAGTCTCCTTGTTACCATGCAATTTTATGTAACTTGGGGGAAATGTCGTGCCATGAATCGGCTAACCCTTTGAAGACGGCTCAAAGACCTAAAAATAATTACTGACTTTTTCATTTATAATCTTTTTGTTTTGAAGATAATGAAAACAAACATGCCTAAAAAAAAAACACAGATTTTTACAAATTATAATAGTTTGCGGGTGGTAAGTCTTGCTGACCACTTGGCATGTAGGGCAACAAGCATTTAACAAACAGTTCATATATTTTTTACAGATTCTGATGAACAATGATTTACGGAGGAAGAAACCAAAGGCCAGAAGGCCAGGGAGATTGTTCTCTCCAAGAAAAATTAAAACAAGATAAAACAGCCAAATTCAAGATCCATTTATTTTGAGATGCCTGGACACACTTCGTTTGAAAGACTGGAGCTCAGAGGCAAAGGGAAATACATACAGAGGAAGACAGTTCTATAGTTGAGCTGTTGCATACATGAATGACTGGGAGTAACAGTTAACTCTTGCATAAGAGAGTTGGACAGAAAAGGGATGTGAGTTTGCTGGTAGATGGGTGCTAAGTACCTGTCTGACTACCCTTTGCCATTAACTTTTTTTTTTTTTTTTTTTTATGTGCTCGACTCTGGGCATAGGCTTCTCAGCCTGCTCCCAAGGCCCAGTAGTCCTCCTACATATCGTTCACCTCTACATATCACCACTTCGGCGCTAACACCCACCGTCCATATTGAATACATGCTAGGGTTGTCTCATACAGGACTGGGCTAATAGGGTTGGGGATCTTCATCAGGTTAAGACAAAGGCGCTATAATACCATTGCTTATCACATTTTGAGATGAGGTAAAAATTAAGCATAGCAACATCGGCCAGCCTTTCTCAGCAGTCGGAGACTGTATGAGACCTAGAGGCTCCCAAAAAATGCAAATAATCCCGCAGTTAGCCTTAAAAAAATTTCCGTAACAATACCACAGTTAGCTCTAAAACCTCTCTCTCCAACGTTCCTGGAGGCTTGTGGTAGTTAGATGCCGGTTTCTGTTAGAACCACCTGCTCTGTCCTGTCTCGTCTCTTCTGTCATCATCAGCATGCGTCTGAAGAGATACCGTACTTCTCTCACTCGGTGGAGTGGGAAAGATTCCGCAAATGGTGCGTTTGTCCCTCCTGCTCATCACACACACACACACACACACACACACACTCGAGGTGAGAGATGATAAGGGATTATCGGCTGATAAGAGGGTTCTTCAGTAGCACTGGGGTTATTAAGCTGAAGTGAAATGTAAACCTGATGTTTGGCTGCTTGAGATAAGGAATTCTACATAAGGAAGTGGAATGAAATTATGGAAAACACACACACACACACACACACACACACACACACACACACACTTACACGGGAGACAATACAGTGGATCCAAGAGTGCGACAAGTATCAACGTCCAGTCAACACTTTCAAGCATCATCACTCATGCTACACTGTAACACCTACACTACAAAATTTAACACCTGTCCAAAATTGTAACACAACGAAATAAAATGATACAACACAGCAACATCCTTGTAATAGAGTAAGTATTGATATTACTAAGGACGTAAAGGAGAACCTCAGTCAGTCGGGATTATCAGGCTCCGAAACACACTATCAGGATATGAAGGGATGAAAAATCAGTCACAGTGAGTCACGTACGATGCAAACTCCTCATATCTATGGGGACAATTCACCACCGACAGTTCATGTTGCAACAGTACTTTCATACGCAAGTTTTCAATATCAACGCGTAAATTTTGTATAATTTACGTATAGATGTCACATGCATTACATGTAAATTAGTGTGATTGCCATGACTATCCTAACATTTGCACTACCATAATCGTTGTACAACAAAACAGCAATTACCTCAATAAGAATATTTACCTTAAAAGCGTAAATCATGTTACGAGAATCACGAACTCAACGAGGGTCTGTCCTAGTAGTAGGATACCATAAAAAGTATGCCTGGAGGCTCCGGTACACCAGGCAAAGAAGCGCTGCCTCACGGCAATAACACTTCGGGACAGAGCGCCCACCAACTCAGATGGTGTTGCGGTCTTAGTCGAACATTTAGGGGAAAGTATTCTTGGTTATATTCTCGGTGAACGCTGCCCATACATTATCTGTTGGCTTAACGTGGGACTTAATTTCCATGGGACTTAATTTCCACTGTTTTTTTAAACTAAAATCATGCCATTATAAATACTAACAACAAAACTTATCATGATAATATTAAGAAATGTACTGTATTGAATGATTCATGCCAAACCCTTCAAGCCATTAAGGATCTGCTCTGAAACACATTTTTTTTTTTTTTTTTTTTTTTATATAAAGTGACCTGAGAACTGAGTGGTAATGCAGGTAAACGCAAGGAAATACCAGTTAGAGACAGGGAAGGAAATTTATTGACCAAAGATGGAGATATTAAAAATAGATGGAAAGAGCATTTTGAGACAGTTCTTAATAGACCAATACCACCAGAAGAGGATATACCGTCTGCTCAGGAAGATTTAATTATAGAAACAGGAGAGTTGAGGCTTGCAGAAGTGGAGAAAGCAGTAAAACAGTTAAAGAATAATAAGGCACCAGGGGAGGATGGTTTATTTCCGGAAATGTTTAAAGTGGAGGGGGATAGATTGATAATGATCTTGACCAAGCTATTCAATAAGATATGGGTGACGGGGTTACTACCATCAGTTTGGAAGAATGGTGTAATTGTTAAAGTTCCGAAGAAGGGAGACCTGAGTGAATGTGGTAATTGGAGGGGAATCTCTTTGTCACCGATAGCTTTGAAAGTTTTCAGTAGAGTGTTGTTAAATAGGTTGGAGCCGGTGGTTGAGGGTATTCTGAGGGATGAACAGGCTGGTTTTAGAAAGGGACGTGGTTGCAATGATCAGATCTTTATAGTTAGGCATTTGATGCAGCAAGTTAATGAAATGAGAGTACCGTTAAGTCTTTGTTTTGTTGATTTTGAAAAGGCTTTTGATAGTGTTTCGAGAGAGACTATGGGGAAGATCATGAGACATTATGGAATACCAGAGGAGTTTGTGAGGGTCATTATGAACATGCATGAGGACACATTTTGTAAAGTGATGGTTGATGGTTGTCTGAGTGATTCGTTTGAAGTCAAGTCCGGAGTAATTCAAGGTGGTGTTCTATCGCCTTTACTATTTATATTGGTCATTGATTACATTATGAAACGCGTTGGAACAGAAACCGGTGCAGGTATACTTTGGGGAGAGAACAGGAAACTTTTGGATTTAGATTATGCAGATGATATAGTTTTGATTTGTGATGGGCCAGAAGAGATGCAGAGAGTGTTGGACTGTTTGGTGAGTGAAGGTCGCAAGGTGGGTTTGGTTATTAATTGTGGAAAACTGAAATAATCAATATGAATATGGAAAATGCGCAGGAATGTGTAATTGGAGGTATGGTTGTAAAGCAAGTTGATAGGTTTAAATATTTAGGTACTTATTTAGCCAAGGATGGTTCTTTGAACTTTGAATTCGAGGAAAGGTTAAAGAAGGCTAATCAGGCAATGGGAATGCTTAAAAATATTTGGAATAATAACAATTTTTCTGTGCATACAAAAATCAAACTTTATAAGGTAATGGTTAGGAGTATCTTAATTTATGGACACGAGTCTTGGTCCAGCACAGTGACTATGGAGAATAAATTCTTGGTGTTTGAAAATAAAGCACTTAGAAGAATATTAGGAGTTAAGTGGTGGGAAAGGATACCAAATAGTAGAATTAGAGAAATAACGGGAGTGCAGCCAATCGATGAATATGTTAGATTCTCACGATGGAAGTGGCTAGGACATGTGTATAGGAGACAGGGAATAGTACGAGGTACACCAGGGTGGGTAGCACTTGGTAGGAGAGGTAGAGGAAGGCCAAAAGAGACGTGGGTGAGGACAATGAGACGGGAAGCTGGAGATGAGTGTTGGGGAGATCTTGAGGAGTTAGCACAAGATAGGATGTGGTGGTGTGAGTTCATCGAGGCCCTATGCATCCCCGAGGGTGCCACAGGAAATGATTGATTGATTGATTGTATTCATTTTGAAATTATATAATGTAATAAGCCTTCCAGCTGTTTATCTCTGGTTAACCCTTGAAGATACAACCATATACCACCAGAATAGAACAATAGTTTATGTGTAACCTTCGGTGATTCAGCGAGCATGTACTTCTACAATTCCCTTTATGATATGTGATTTGTATCTCTGATATGTAGTATATCCAACAACACTTGATTATAGAATGTGCTATGCTTCAGCCTGGAGGATAGGTAGAAAATGAAACGAAAGTCTACGATTGGTTCAGTTACATGTACACGCTACTCTGTTCTCTCATCCTTCATCTTTAATTCTTAATTTATTTTCCTTGTATATCCATTCATTCTGGAAGAAGAATAGCTTAACCTCGAATAGTTACGTTCTTGACGAAGCAATAAAAGATTGCATGAGGAATGAATTTATATGTTGTGCACTATTTGCCAAGCCTGTCTCAATATTAATGATTGTTTTAAATTTCATCCTCTTTAGCACTGCTTATTCACATTACGTAAACTTTATTTTTCATTCCGTGTTATATACTTCTCTTTTCACTTTTCCACCAGTCTTGCTTCTGTCTGTCTGTCTGTCTGTCTGTGTCCCTCCCTTCCTCCCCCCCTCCCCCTCTCTCTCTCTCTCTCTCTCTCTCTCTCTCTCTCTCTCTCTCTCTCTCAGATCCTGGATTCTGGGGATTTACGGTACCGTGACCCCGTGTGCATCCGCTCGCTTTAAAGGTTTATTTCAAAGCCCAGTTGACATGTGGGGCTTCAGAGAATTGGAGAGAGAGAGAGAGAGAGAGAGAGAGAGAGACTATATATTGGAGTTGCAAAATTACGGAGATACAAAGATCACACAGACTTTATTATCTGTACCATGTGACTGCTAGTTCAGACGCAGAATCATAAGACAAAGATAGCACCGTGCAGCTTAAGGTTTTCCCTCCACCCTGCAGACGCTTGGGCAATAAGCAATACAGGAAAATACTGAGAAGCCTTATATTCCAGGACCGAAATGCCGGAAAGAAATTTTAAAGGAAAGACAGAACGTACTGATTAGTTTTATCCTTAATGTTACGGATGAAGCTTTTTTGTGTGTGTGTGTGTGTGTGTATTTTGGTTTAGGCTACATTGTTCTTTGAGACTCACAGCCAGACAAACGAATGAAGCACTCAGTGGCTTATGAGTTTGTAGTATGCAAAAGAGTTACTTTTTGTAGACTAAGCTTCAGTTCTTTCTCAGCCATGAATATCAGAACCGCACTTTAAGCAAATAAGATACATAAATATTATACTGACCACAGATTTAAACCTCAGTTGCCTCACCACATAAATATTATACTGACCGCAAATTTAAACCTCAGTTGCCTCACCATTCACTTTTTGTTGATCCACCTTTCTGACTCCAAGGCATTCAGTTTATTCGCGATTCTCAACAGACTGTTATGCACCTTATTCACGAGCCTCATAATTCTGATTATGCCGTATATTCACATCGTTCACATGAGCCTGGGGTTCCAAACACTACTACTATTGTTTGTTTCCACCTTAATCTTGCCCATATTTTCGTCCTTGTGCTGCTTATTTCACGCAGCAACGCGGTAGGAAAAGAAAATGCTACGGCACTATATCAGTTCCAGGGAACTTTTCTGTGACCAGCATCATCTTCGAGTGTAAATCTGTTGCTACAGGTCAGCACTCAAGACTGTTAGTTGCTTATTCGCAATAAACTTAAAGAGATGACAGTCAACCAAAAACGTATATGGGCTCTTATCGCACGTATCATTGTGAAACATAAGCGAAGCATTTTGATATATAGAACACCCTGTGATTATTAATGCAACTGTAATCAACGGTAATTATTAGCAGTCGAAATAGCATCAAACACCATATTCTGGATGTTCTGATATTCAAGATACTAGGTTAACAGTCATGTGTGTCTGCAGGACTCGTTAACTCTTCACATCAATCGTATCCCAGGCTTGCGATACTTTTTGGCTGGCTGTACCGTACATTACTAATGGCTTGCAGCCACGAAAGGAAGGTAAACTTCCCCGTGAATCTTAAACCCACCGTGGTTATCTGCCATAACGACTCTTGTGTAGTTCACATATATAAATTTATCTTAATCAACTAAAAGGAGCAACAGATCCGAGTCCTTTGTCTGATTGGCTTATTTGGTGCTGCAGGCAAGACAGCTGAAGGAGTATGATAGCTTCCAGCATTAACAAATACATGTTTTAAGATGATACAGATGTGACACTCGCATAATATCTATTGTCCAGTCTATTATTACACCAATAGGTGAGTAGGGTTTCGGGGCAAGGCCACTTAGTTCAAACATTTTGTGTGAGAGTGATTACTTGTTTGCCTTTAAGCTGTATTATATGAGCAGTAAACCCCTTGCATTGTTCTGACGTAATTCACTATAGATCACACATACTAGACCAGGGCTATTCAACGCCTCTAGATGTAGGGCCGAATTATGAAACTCAGATTAACGAAAGGGCCGTACATAATTTTTCCTGTATTTTTTCTTTTATCTAAACACCTATACACAGAGAGAAACAAGTTCATATATAATTTTTATTTACATTTTCAATACCTAAATAAAAAAGAAAAATGCAAAACTTTTTGTTTTAAGGTTGTTTAATTGTTTATTTCTATTTCTTTTGAGTCGGTCAAAGGACCAAACAAAAACGTCTCAAGGGCCGGATCTGGCCCGCGGGCCGCCAGTTGAATAGCCCAGCAATAGACCAACGGGTGCCCATTTAGAGTTACGGTTACTACCCAGCGTAGTCAATGGTTTCCTGGGCTGAACCATTCAGCTTGCCACGGTGCGCATCAGCTGTTCCCAACCTGTTTTCCTTTCGATCCTTATCATGCACCTCAAGCCATGACAGCGAGCTTAGTTCTCGTATTTTATTATTGGGCGCTTGGTGTAAAAGGGAAGAGTAAGTATAATTGTTGTTTTACAAAAAAAAAAAAAAAAAAAAGACATTGTAGGTTAAAACCAAAATATCATGGTTTCATTCATTTCTAGTAGTTACGCTGATTATTTTCCATTTCATTTTTAACTGAGCATGGAAAATAAACTTTATAATGTACAGGTAAAGTACACCAACCTACCAATTGAGGATAAACTAATGGAACATGTTTTCCACCAATGACCACGAACTGGGGCGAATGGGGGACTGGCTGTCAACAGACATATATAATTCAGGGTTGACAGTTAACTAAACTGTTAACAACTACATCAGAATAACACGGAAGGACAAAATTCGTCAGCTTATCAACAGGATTTATTAATACCTTTAAATAAGGCAAGACATTTGGTTGGTTGTATTTTGATGTAGCCGAGAATCCAGCAAACACCAACTTTCAATAGAAGTGCATGAATCTTAATGTGACAACATCTTAGATAAGGCAGTGAACACGCATAATGTTTTGAGATGCTGTGGGCATGCCGGCCCCAACAAAAGTGCCGAGCTACCCCATTTGGGGGTCACGACTCCAAGGATGAGAACCACTGGTGTAGTCACAAACCTTTTGGTCTTATTGTTCCTTTAGTAGTCTGTTTATTTAACTTGTTAACCTGGAACATTCCCGTGGTTAAGTCTCAGCATGAGGAACTTTAGTTAAATATTCGTTGTAGTATCAGCACTTGTCAGCTGAAGGACTTATCTCGACAATGAACATAAACTTATCTTAATGTTTCCTAGCCTTGGCAGAACGTGGCATACATAGTGGGGGTTGTTTCTCTTGCAAAAGCCACCAATTCATTATCCCCCCCCCCCACGGAAACACATACATCATGGACATGATGCATCGGCAAAATTTAGTATTTTTCTATGATTCTAAGAAATAGTTGCTTAGAGGGATCGGAAGGTTATTAGATTAATTCATATGATTCTATCACGACAGTACCGGATTATGCACTGTCGATTTAAAATGTATTTCACTGGGTAATCCTTATATGAAGTGTTTTCAAAAGAGTGAATCATGTATAGGGAACCTTTTCATTATCACTGCTCCCTTTTCATCTGTAGCTGTTCTTGGTAAAAGCGCGTCTCTCCATGATGTTACTGTGGTGTATTAATGATGACCATCGAAGGGATGGAGAGAGCACCTTATTGGGTAAAGAAAACGTACGGAGGGGCATGTTCAGTTCAGGTATTTCCCACTCACTGTCTCGCTACTAGTCTGTTACTGGGTAAAGGAAACGTACGGAGGGACATGTTCAGTTCAGGTATTTCCCACCCACTCTATCACTACTAGTCCCATACAGGAAGGGGATTTTTTTTTTTTTTTTTTTTGGCATCAGTACTGGCATATAAACTGTTTGCACACTCAGACCAAATCAATTTCTGACTAACAAGACCACTTGAAAGGTATTTTGGACATAATTTGTCGGAAAAGCACATCTTGACTGAGAACGCCAGGAAGACATTTGGATATACTTCATGCAAGGAAGGCTAATCATTTACAAAATGGCTTGGGTGATGATGCTGGTAATGTTTCTGGGAGTCATACCCACACAAGCAACTGACCAGTATGAGGAGGTTTATGCCAAGCTCTTTGTCGCCAACGGAAAGAATGTGACTATTAGCCACTTCAGCAATGGCTTCCTTTATGGCTCGGCTAATATCTCCCCTATTATATTTTTCCTTCAATGCAAGGTACACCTAAGAGTTTCTGTCTGTCAGTTATTTAATGATGGTGTATTCACCCTTGAAGATTTGCATAACTTGGATAATTATTAACCAGCAGTCTAGAAGAAGTAAGCTTTATAAACAATCATTGATACAATGATGCAACTTTCTCTTTGTCCAAGCTGTATGTGATACCTGTCTAGCCAAATGGTTCCTTAATATCGTGCTTACCCATTCCATTTAATCCATAGATGGAGTGGCGTAACAGCAAAAGGAGGAGGTCATGGGTGTGTGGACTTGGGGCCAGAGGAACTTTGCACTGGGTTCCAAACTGTGTGTACCCCACTCCTACCTCGTCTTTAATACCTTCACTGCTGACAACTACTCCTGTGTCCTCCTCCAGGACAGGAGTGAAGTGAACAGGTTAACAGTGACACTTAGGGAAGGGACCTTGCAGCAGGGAATGACTGAGCAGTCTCACAGTATAAGCATAGAGGTTTCCTTTAAATGGCCAAATGAACAATGCTTACAGAGAGTAGCTGATGTGTATTGACTGTTCAAATCACAGTTTATTCAGTTCATACTTTTGGTTCTTATACTATGCTCTCATCTCCTCACTTGTGTCTCTTCCACAAAAGAAAGCATTGTTTGTACATTGTATTGTGTGTGACCTTATCATTACTGGGGAAACCGAATATATCGATGCATTCCAGGTTTTGTACGGTAATGAAGGCGAATGCAATAAAAATAATACTATACTATGCCAAGCTAAGAAATCTTTCCTTGGGGGAAGCAGCCTAGGTATATAGATAGATGTATGTATAATTCCTAGAGATACAAGAACTACTATTTTTTTTTTTTTTTAATAATTGCCATGTTAAGATGGGACAAGAGGTGGTCGGAATGTTCATCGGAGGTCTTGCGGGTGTGAGACTTATGGAACGGCAGGGATACCAATAATGGAAAGAGTGCCGCAAGTTCTGGGGTGATAAGGAATGTCTTTGGGTTTATCAAGTTGGATATGATGAGAGATGGAGTTTCATGAGACAGAGAGAAGTATAATGACAAGAGGGTAATACTGAGTGCTGAGATGGTAACAGATGTTGGATCAGAAATTAGTGATAGAAAGACTTTATACAACTGGTTACAAGGGCAGGAGGAGGTAGGTAATGCCAAGAAGTTAACAGAAAGATAAATGAAAGTGTGAGTTAGAAAGCAAAATAATTTACAAAATGCTGAGATCTGTATGAAAATGTGTCGAGCAAGGCTTGCGCATCGATTTTTATTTGGCAGTCTACGTAATGTTGAGAGAGAGAGAGAGAGAGAGAGAGAGAGATTCAAGTCTGACAGACGGTTCTTAATAAGAGGTTCCCGGATCCAAGCCTTCATATCCGGATGTCCCCACTGACGCTGCGTAGGTGAGTGATCCTGACGTCAGATGAGCACGAGCCAGACCGCGAGTACAGCAGTCAGTCAGGCGGATATCACTGAACTCTTATTGCACTAAAGTGGCCTAAATTACTGTTTCTCCATCTTGAATGCTGAGCTATAACAATAGATTAGCACTAGATTACTGTGTGAGTCATCATGAGGTGCTACAGAATGGAAGCCTTTAGTATATTCTTTTTCTGTCGTTGAACCATCTGATACATGCTTCAAAAGAATGAATGAGCCAAGTTAAGGTCAAAGAACTCTACCCACATCATGGTCAGCTCTCGGGGTCAAAGGAGGACACCTACATGATCCGTCGCACCCTTGGTTGATTATTTTTGTTTTTCATATAATTTTGCCAGCATGATAACTAGTGCAGGTCTTTACGGACAGCGATCCTGTCAGATGCTGGAGAGGGTTGCTGGTTACTGACACGATGTTTTTGTGATCCCAGTGACTCTGAAAGGTAATTTTAATGCTGCGTGTATCAGGTGTGCCTATGAGGTGGAGCCAGGATTCCAGGGGCTTTAATGGTGAGTGAATTAGTGTTTGGCCCATTTCCTTGATTGTTGAATAGTCCTCCAAGTGTAACATTTTTCTTTCAATTTCCTTACTTTCTGGACCTACCGTATCCCACCAGCAGGTGGGGAAATGTGGCTGGATGGTTGGTGGTGATGATGATGAAGTGAGGTTACCTCGGTGAAGTTTAAGTGATGACCTGCTTTAAGATGTTGAGAAAGACTTCTTTCATAAGTCTGGCTACGGCTGCTTCGGTGTCCAAGAGTTAAGGCGATGGATAGAAGCCACAGGTTAGGCTGGCGATGACAGGGAACTCTTGAGAGGTAGTGCAGGAGAGGCAGGTGAGGACTTGTTGCACACCGCAGGCACGCTTGTTCATTTCCATGTTTATTTATTGTAGAAGCTGCTCCAAACCTTTGGGAATACTTATAAAAATATGGGTTGGGATATTGCAAAAATGAATGTGTTACAGTCAAAACCAGTTCAAGAATTTTCAGCATAGGTGAACATGCATGCGTAATTTTGACAGCGAGCATAAATGTTTATTTGTGTGAAACTGTACTCATTTTGCTATTCCTGCTGTGCACCTCACAAACTGTGCGACTAACGCAACTAATAACCTCAATATGCATAGAGTAGGAACACGTCTGCTATTTATTCTTTTTGCAGATATTAGTAATCATGCTTGTACTTTGCTAAACACTTAATTTTGCTGCGGATTACAAAATTATAACATGAATCATTTTACCATAAAACTGTTCTGTGATATGGTTGTTGAATCAGTCTCTTACAGTTCTTTCGTTGCGCCCGAATTGCATCATGAATGGTGTAGGAAACCAGTATTGCCCAACTAGTAAGACGACAGTTTTTTTTACGAGGGCTACCTTGCATGATTACTTTTTAAAATGATTTATACAAGTTGTGTGTGGAATGGAAATTATCAGCATGGTACTTCTGCTAATGTGTGGTACCTTTCCTTTTAATGTACTTGGAGCTTTGAAACTAAATATGATAGGAAACTAGACACTACATTTTTAGCTTCTCAATTTTTCATTACTGTAATGTTCATTAATTTATTCAGTAAGTGTGGACACGAAATGAATATTCACAATGCCTTCACTGAATAGCTGTGGATAACACATTTTATAGTGTGTGGTGTTCTAACCTAACAAAATTTCCTAACACCTTTCAGCTTAGTTAATTGCCAGGTGTAGTTTGAATGTAGGGTTGACTTGACTAGTAACCAAGGAGACTTATTCTTGCCTCTTAACTGTCTCATCGAATTTCATGCAACAACGAGTTAGTATTTAAGTTGTGGGAGTGACTAAGCTCCATCAGTTATAAAGAAATTGTCTTTAAATCTTCAGCATGATAGAACACACAAAAACGTCAATAACTGGTCTCCTTAAATGGCAAAAATTTTGATGCTGGCACATTAGATTCATTCACATCCTCTTAACAGTTTCTCCTTTCTTGACGCATCGATCCATACCATGTAGATCTACGTCCTCTTCAGAAACGCTGGTGACGTAGATCTACGTCCTGCAGCATTGAGAAGTCATTGAAAGCAACCGAAGTAAAATCGAAGGTAATACGGTATCTCCCTAACTTCAGACATTTCTCTGCAACGCTTATAACACTGATTTAGGAGCCCGGGAGGCAAGTGAGTCTTAACAGGTTCACAGGTGCTCTGCTCTATCTGTAACCTTGAAGATTTCAGAGGTCAAGTGGCACCAACCTGACTCGATTCAACCTACTTTCAGGCTTTTGTGCTTACTTTTATTAGTGCTAGGGATCTTCTATTGATGTGTTAAGCCCATTTCCTCCCCCCCAAAAAAAATCCAAAATTGGCCGGCATAGAGGAGTATCATCTTTTTTCCCAGCGCGGTACAGGTTAATACACTCTACGCAGGCTACCACAAGACGATATTGTTCAGTTGAGGGAAACTCCAGTGGTCAGATGATTATAATGGTGCCAGATAACTCAAACAATGCTTGAAATTTCTTCACCTCAATCAAATTGTTGGAGTAAGGCTGAGAAAAATATCTGAGCATGTTCATGGCATAAACAGACTCAACTTTCACTGAGAAGAGTATTTATAAGATACCCCCAATCAATTTTACGACAAATGAGTCGTTCACTGTTTATCGTGAATTGTTATAACTTGTTGTATTTAAAATTTCATTATTCACTTTAGTTTGATTGCAAAGTGTTTGGTGGCTGATTGAGAGAAAATAACCATATTTACAAGATCTCTTATTCACAATGTAGGATCGTATTCTTGATGGCATATTGTACAGAATAAAGTGCTATGAAGATGCTGAGGAGTAATGCACAAAATAAAAAGCTGAGGAAGAGGTGCTCCGAATAACAGACCACTTAAATACAACTCGGAAGATTAAGGGAGCTTATAAATAAGACCCCAGAACCTTCCCAGTTATTTCATTCCTAATCCTGTCACTGTGTTTAAGACTTTTCCTAAAACTCTTCCCTTACATCATTTCCCTCATCGGGTACACCGTATCATTCCCAGTAACAAACGTGGGGCACCTGTGTTGTCAAGTGATAAGGAGATAACAGCCTGAGATAAGACCATACGCATCCCCTGCACTTGTCGGTGGTGTTTACTCATAATTCGTGGCATGATGCTTGTGATTACTTTGCATGTTCAGATTGGATGAAGAAGAACCCTACTGGGGAGAGGGTGTCAATATTGTTGTTGTTGTGGTCCCATGCTCACCTGAACGTGAACTCGGTGGACCGCAGGCTGATGTTACCCTTCTCTTGCAGTTCATCCACCATTTTTTGGAGCTTAGGGAAAGAGTAGAGGAAAGCTGTATAACTGTTGTTGTATTGGTGGCACCATGTGAAGGCGTCCCTCTAGAGCACCAGTGTGATTTTTTTTTTTTTTTTTTTAATTAAGGTACCACCGAGCGATTTTGTTTTGCTGAAGAGGGGACCTGTGGCAATGAAATGATTAATGACGGAGGTATTTAACCCGTCAAGTTTGATAGGTCTCTTCTATTTCATGAGCAGGATAAAAAAAGTTTGGTGATAGCAAGAATAATACATGAAAATACATAATCGAACTGAGGGTGCAAAAAAATTGGGTGTATTCTGTGATGTAGTATACAGGCGAAAACGGTGACCTAATGAAATACAGTATATGGTGTTAGCTACAAAAGGGTAGCAGACTTTTCTCAACCATGAGTTGTTTAATACACACAGAGCGGACCTTAATTTTGACTAAACTACGAACATTCTAATTATAAGAATAATAAAAAACTACCCCAGGCAAGCAGAACAGATGCCGACAAACACCAAGTAAATACTAGTACACTACAACATACACAAGCCGTATTTTGCCCTTACCCGGCTACTAGTTGTTTTATAAATCGCATCCCTTTATTCCCCTTATCCTTGGCCTGCCTTAAATCCTTCCATCTAGTCTGGCCTGAATCGGATCAGAACTACTTAAGCTGACGTTTCCATGGAATCTTGACGTTTGGTCTACTGCTCACAAAAATAAATGCCAACCCCTTGCAAACTTTGAACCCTTTCACCGAGTCAAGTTAAAGCCGCATCAAAACTGTTTGAGAATGGCTGTGCACTGCAGCTCGATCCCCTGCATACAACTCGTCATCTTACATACATAGTCAGCCAATGACAGCGTAATATGCTGAGATGCTTGTCAGAATTAAAACATTTAGAAATTGTCATGTTTTTCATTACTTCTGCCAATAGTAGGCCACAGCCAGAGACTGTAAAGTCCATTTCCATAGGTCTAGTAGTCCAACCATACACTGACGTGGTGGTTCTGATACATACATTTACATCCTCACCTAGACATAATATTAACAGTCCGCTACCGGTTAAACCGGTCGAGGGACTTTGTATTGCATGGCAAGTGTTCATTCACTTGTTTTCAACTTGTCTTGGCGCAGATTTTCATTCTTTTCCAGATCTACTCTCGCAGCTCAGTGACAATAAAAGACAGTACCATGGCCCTACATCCTTTACCTAACCCTTATTTCCCGATTACCATTATATCCTAGTGTTAATCTGTTACAACAGCTCACGGTTAAAATGAAAGGATTGCAATTTTAGGCCAGGTTAACTTTAAAAGGAGTAAAGTAGCCCACCAACCGTTTAAAGCGTAATATATATATATATATATATATATATATATATATATATATATATATATATATATATATATATATATATATATATATATATATATATATATATATAATCAGCCGTTTGAGTATCCACTGCAGGACCGGCCTATCCGGACCGAAGTCGGGACGATACAGCCAATGTACCTCTACCAAGTGGCTTAGGCTGTCTGGTTGAGTTTGCATGTAAGGTGAGAAGTGCTTGTAAGTGTGATTGTAGTGTTGGAGTGGCTTTGGATGTGTGTGTAGTCTGTGAATCAAGTGTAATCGGCCCGTGCAAGCCGACTAGGTGCAAGCATACTTTATAGTATGCGCCACTGTTCAGCCACAACACCCCTGATATCCGCCAATGCAGTACGTGACCAGAAGAACGCTCCCAAAGTTTATTACCCTGGCGGGGCGCGAACCCTCGTTCTTCAGTGTACGAAAACGCACACTTTACCGCTGTAGCTCCATATATATATAAATATAAGAGAAATGAATACCAGCGATAGGATGAACATCTTGTTTATTTAACTGTGGATCTTTTCGACTTTACACCAGCCATCATTAGCCTAAAGAAAATTGATAAATGTCTTAGTTTTTAAATTTATAATATAAAAATGTGATAATTTCGTCTCAATCGCGTAAAAAAAAAAAGGCAAGAAAAATATCTAAATAAAATATTGGTGGAAAACATGTGGCTTACCACTCAACACACAAGTCACCAGCCAGGCAATAAACTGTGTTGAGTTACTGAAATCATATTTTAAAATGTTTGAAAAACAATAAAATAAAAAAATATGGTAAAAAAAAAAAAAAAATAGGTAGAGTAGCTAGGTGGAGTCACAGCCACCCAAGGTTGGCTTAGGGAGGAGGGTGAAGAGTGTCCGCTACTCGTCCTGTGTCGTCACGGGAAGTGTGAAAAATGGGGAAATCACTGGTATACAATGGGAGGCCTGAGGCTTCAGAATGTTCATGGATCGCTGAATAGACTGGTTTCGAGAGAGGAACACCCGTTCAGTATGACCATCCACGATGCTCCGATATCTTGGAGGTGGGATGTCATTTTGTTTGACCAATGTAAGTAGAATTACATCTACTACAGTACACTTGAATTTGTACACAACCGATATCGTCAGAGAATCGTGGATACAGTCCTTGAGCTAGAAAAGGTTGGACAACTATGATGATGGCTGAAATACCACCCTCAGTGATACGTGCAGATAACATTCCAAGATAAGTTTATCGATTTTATATTTTAACCCAAAGGAGCGAGATCTTTAAAAAGGAACTACGCTACATTATAAACAGAATATTAATTATTTTTTAAATTTGTACTTATTTTATTTCTCTTTGTTTTTGTTTTTTTACATCTTTTCATTTACTTCTTTTTTAGTTTTAATGCTTTATTTATTTATTATTTCTTTATTGTTTATTAATTTACTAATTTATTTAATTATTTTAATCATTTATTTATTATTAATGGATTAACTCTTTATTATATTTTAAACTTATTTTATGGGTATATTTTTATTCATTTTTTTTTCTATTAATTATCCGTCCGTTCACCCCTTGGGGCTAAGATACGAATAAATGTGTGTGTGTGGATGAGTATATTGGAAGCGTGTCGTCCTGTTTCGGCTACCTCCCTTTCTCTGGGGGAAGCAGCCTAGGTATATACAGAAGATAGATACATATAGATTTACTTTTTTTTTTCTTCCATTCGGATGATAGAGTCATAGCGGCTTGACTGTTAAAGCTGATACTTTCTATCCTATTTTGGTCAGAACAAGTTGTTCTAGGATTCTGTTCCCGCTAAAGCCAAACAATTTCATCCAACTGGCAGTGTGCCAGACCGTTCTATTCAGTTGAGGATGAGTCACAAGAACTAACTACAGTATGTACAGAAAAAAGGTTGAAATTATAATGACATAGAAAACGTACAGTAAAGGAAAAAAATTTAATGTCCAGAACCTATTGCCAAGGAAGAGGTGTTACTGTCTTCATGAGAATGGGTATGGCATTACTTAAATAACTTCTCAACATTCCTTCTTGTGCATAGTTTGATAGAAAGATATCATCTCGAATGATCATTACTAACATGAAAATTTTCTTGGTTTTATATGCGAGACTTGTATTAACATTAGAAAAGAAAAAGAGTACTGTATATTGTAAGTCACCTTAGTGGTTTTAAGCAGTCTCGCCTCTAGGATGAATTCAAGTGATCCACTTCCGGTTAGTGTTAGATCAAATCAAGGAGAATAATAAACACAAAAAATTGAGAATTTTATTGACACCTGATATATGCATGTATCCATTTTGGGTTATTGTTCCATTATCATATAACTGAGGCAAGCGAACCAGTGTTTTACAGTAAATAAAGTGTCTTACAAACTATTGTTTTCGATCTAATTTATTGCCATACACTAAATACTATACTAAAAATAAGTTTTTAATTACAATATACGTATGTTACTCTCATATCAAAACAAGTCTCTCCTATAATTTCTACAACACGGCAGTTCAGAACAATATTGCATTATTGAGTTATAGCAAGATTATTTACTTAGTAAAGTTTCACTTGCGTTTTTGAACGTTAACTTCGCATCATTAGATTTTTTCATCAGTCTCTTCGTCGCCAAACCCTAATTCAAGTTATGTGTCATAATCTAATGAAATGGAAATAATAACTAACTAAGAGTCACTCCACATACTCCAAAAATGGAGAGAGGATACTAAATTTGCTGAGACTCAAAATTACACGTCTTATTACAGTATATCCTAGAGTATGCTAATTCACTTTGTGTTCAGGTTCTCACATAAATATCCAAATTTCCTCCTAGACTAAATATGAGAATTATGAAAAGTGAAACTTGGTCACTGCCGTGATATGCTTCAGGTGACCGTCACGGAGGCCCGACCCTCTTCCAGGCCTTGCCTGAGGACGACACAGGCATAGGTGCCCGCTAGGTCACTACTGAAGGCAGTGAAGACGAGGTAGGAGTGAGGTATATGAAGACCAGAGCCCACTGTGAATCTCCTCTGGCCCAGAGACCAACCATCCACTCTCTGTTCACCACTCCGCCACTCCACCTGCCGATATGGAAAGAGTAAAGTAATGAACGTATTTTGGAAGTGCACCATCGTTCGACTGTTAGCTTCAATAATACTTTCTCGATACGCGTTGCAAATTAAATGCAAGGCTCTTTTATTATCCTTCGAAAATGTAGGCTGCATGTCGTAAAACTCCAGCCATACTGAGCAAGAACTTTTCACGAAGAAACAATGAGTGAACATACCTGGTAGCGGTGAAGGGGGGTTGTCGTGGAAGCGTTGGTCCAGCAGTATACGAAGCCGTTGTGGGCGAACCTTATCGTCACGCTTGTCCCGTTGGTTATGACGGGTTGGGCTGAGTTTTGGACTTCTGCAGATCTTAAAGGTCTCCGGTGTCTGTGGTAAGTTTCTATACTTATTGGAGTGATCAGCTGGGAGTCAAAATTGTTAGTTTGCTTCTGGTCGAGTTCTGCTGCCAGACTAGCCTGTTGATGAGGCAAAGAAGTACCGAGACTCAGCAACATGGCTGAAGATAGCGCAACTAGTAACTTGGAACTCATTTTGAAAATACTTTCCTCTTTCTTTTCCTACTAATGTGCCCTTCCTGATCTGAGGACAGTGAGAATATGATCATGGAAGAGTCCAGTGTATTGTTTATATATTGTCCTGATAAGTCTGTGTTTGATGACGTCGGATGAGGGAGGCTTCCCCTCCCTCAGCAAGACAGTTACCTTGTGGGAACTGAAACTGTAAGTAAGTGCTTGTGTTGAACATGTTTCACTGCATCTTTCCATCGCCAACCGAAGCACTCAGCCGAGGTACAAGGGATACTAGAGGGAGTTAAAGAAAAAAAAAAATGGTTTAATCCACAATGCACAGGAGAAGGAACAAGGAGAGTAAAGACAGAAAAAGTCATTTAGCTGTCGCATGACTTCAACTGTCACATCATTTTTTTTTTTTTTTTAGTAGCATTGGCCTCAGAATAACATAAATAGTGTATACAAGCGTACTGAGCGTTTTTCATATCTGCAAGGTCCAGGTGTCTGATTTGCAACCAGGAAAAATGAGTTCTACGCAACCAGGCACTCAGAACGAAGAATTTTCAAATACTGAACAGTATCTAAATAATAAAGTCAAGCTGTGCATGTGTGTGTCTGTCTGTGCAGTTGTTTTTTGTTTCGCTAGAACAGTAATAGATATCTACTAATTGTTTTTGCATTAGGTCGGGGTAAGTCCAGGGAGTGTCAGAAAGATACCAAACAATAATTTTGGTGTTCACTCGCGACGAAACGGCTCGAAAATATCAGAAATCGCAAAACTGAAAAATATGCATTTTTTTTTTTTTTTTTCGACCGTTTGATCAGAATTGGACATTGTGGTTTCAGTAAAGATATGGAAACAAAGATAATGGTACTTGCAAATATTTTATGATTGAAAGGCTATTATTTAGTCCCGCAAATTTTTGCAGGCAAGCACCAGTATGATATGTTGACGATTATGTTAGTTATTAATATATATTTTATGGAAAACGCTGTATAAACAAAGTGAATTCCTTGTTATCTTAGAATCACAAGACATACTGAAATAAATACAGAAGCATTGGTGACTGCATTGATAGGCAAATATATTTCATTAATATTCTGTGAAACGGAGGCGTTCTTTCCATATTTCCTATTAAAATTAGTCTTTCACGGGTTTGTTGATATGCTTCATAGATTACCACTGATACATGGCATTTTTTTAAATTTTACCAGTGAAATACGTGGACTTGTTTATAACACAGATACTGTCACCCAGACGAAGTTACCACCAAGAGCAGAAATTGCTGCCAAAGTCTCCTAACTCACGTCTTATTTTGGTGTAATTTCAAATTCTCTACTGATAGGTTCATTGGATAATTTCAGTTGATTGAGTTTGGCAAGGTTAAGATAGAGTAGTATAGGTTAGGTTGCAATACGTTAGGTTAGAACAGGTTGGGTTATGATAGATTTGATTAGGTTCCGTAAGTTAGGACTTAGAAGGGGATTTGGTCTAATAGGAATCCAGGGGCTCCCTAGATAAGATAAAGTATCAATCATAGGTGGTTAAAATCAGGTGAGGTCAGTGGGGCAATGCCCCGCGGTTAGGATAAGGTAGGTCAGGCTAAGCTAGACTGTTAAGCTTACTGATGATTTAAATGCCTTTTGCACTGACGCGTGCCGTTCGCGAGATCGTCGGAAATCAACGTTTCCAGTCGGTTACAGGCTGATAAGCCGACATGGGCGAGCTAGCAGCTTCTTTAAATACCTAATGATTGGTATCATTTAATTTTCATCTGCACATTTTTGTAGTCTAAAATGACCTGATAACTGTCTGTGCTGCATACTGTTCTAAAGTTATTTTTTCCGAAGATCGTGACATTGTAGGAAGACGGTTGCAACCGCCGCGCTCTTGTGGTAAAGTTTCACGTATGCAGTATTTCTTTTTGTGGATGTGCAAGTAAATTTATGCAGCACAGAAATTTCCTACACACACACACACACACACACACACACACACATATATATATATATATATATATATATATATATATATATATATATATATATATATATATATATATATATATATACACAGCTGTTAACCTCTTCAATTAATACAGCTGTTAACCTCTTCAATTAAAGACATGTCACGCAGAAAATTCGTCATCATACTGTAGGAACTAATGACGACTGCATCTAACGTTTTCACTTCTGGTCTCAGTACTGTCAGGCTGAATGAAAAAGTCTCGTGGTTGCTGGATTGATACTTTAGATGTCTTAGTCTTATTCTATCTTTTTTTTTTTTTTTGGGGGGGGGGAGGAGATGAAATAATGTTAGTAAATACCCACATTTTCCCAGTCTTGTGACAATACAGTACTGGTATTTACTCTCAACTAATCTCACACAATACATCTCCTCGCCTTAGATATTACTTCCACTGGAATAGTCAGTCTGTGTAAAGTTAGCTTTTTATGTTTTTGACCGAGCTGTTGCTAGTTCTCTAAAAAAAAAAAAAAAAAAAAAAATCAAACCAACCGAAGTGTATCATATAATATAATGAGATCAGTATGGTTTTCGGGGAAGAATATTTCAACCAGTATTGGTTCTCGGAGAGGAACATTTCGGTATATTTTGGTTACATAAATAAGATCGGCATTCGCCCCTCTGTCCGATAAAATAGAGTGAACAGTAGTTCTCCTTATGCACTCCTCCCGAACGTCTCCGGATCAGAGAGAAATTACTGAACAATGGAGGCCAGTAGCTCATTGAACATTAATCATTATCCTTATAATTATTATTTTTCATCATGTATCCAATTTGGAGTACAAGCCAAATAGTCCGTGCTCTGAGGCCAGATAGTCTTCCCACGCACCATCAAGTGGTATATACCAAATTATATCTATATACTTTGGTACTGTACATACACCCTCATGTGTTACCATGCAGCCTAAATACGAAAACGAATCGATCACACAATAACAATGTCAAACACCTATACAAAGCGACTCTTCTCAAAGCATAAATAATGAGTTATCCAAATTCCTACAGCCACTCATCCGGTTGCTTTTAACTTTCCCTCTTATTATCAGTGTTGATAAGAGAGATAAGAACCTGAGCAGCGTCCCTACCAGGACATACAAAAAGCTGATGTGACGCGACTTCCTTTGGGGTTGTGAAAGGCGGCGTTTTGTGAATGGGAGGATGCGCATATTATTAATCACATTCGCTTTCGAAAGTGCATATATATATATATATATATATATATATATATATATATATATATATATATATATATATATATATATATATATATATATATATATATATATATATATATGTGTGTGTGTGTGTGTGTGTGTGTGTGTGTGTGTAGGACGGTTGTCGAAAGTATCATGGTAAAAACTGCCGAATCGTTCCACCACATTACTAGATTATATCCACTGAGGCCCACTTATCTGTTTGTGATTTATGAGTTCGAATGAAGGATATTTAGAGGTAGCCCCATACTGAACATTTTGTTTATATTTTCAGAAGTGATTCTTGTGTCGCCTTCTTTGAAATCTGTAGCTGAAAACAAACTCATTAGAAAACCAAACTCTTAGCACTGGATAGTAAACTTTCCTGTTGATTGGATGTGTCTCACTTGGTCCTGTTTCATCACCCGAAGAAGCAGGGTTCTGCAGTTGTCTGTGTATAGAAGGGCAACAGAATTCCTACCTCATGTGTCAGGAAACTGTCAAAGCCAGACGAGAATTATTTGGCCCTCAAGACGCACAGAACTTCACAACGACAAAGTAACAGGATGAACATCGAACTTCTGTCTCTTCTCAAGACTTCCCCCAATTAGACTGTGTCCAGTAAACCATTCGTGGCCTTGTGCAAGTTTGGTTTCTATCTGACCACTAGGTCACCCTGGCTGTTTTCGATGACCAAGTGATTACAAAAGAAGAGATGCTCCAGACCCTACAACGTTCCTTGTTACCCATCTCTCCTGTACATCGGAAGATCGTGGATGATGTGGGAGAAGAGAAGTTCCGTTTCTGACGTCTTGATGGAAAACGGAAAAGCAAAAACGCACTCCTTCCCGGTAAAATCCTCCCGGCAGTGAACGGACGATTTTAGTTTTTACGAACTTCAGGATCGCTCCTATCGGATGAAAGTAGTAAAGGACATGGCGGAACGGGGCATCAGCCTGATCAAAATACAGAATGATACGATAGCAAACCATGAAGAAAAGAAACAATTTCTTCTCCAACTGGTGGTTGATCACAGATGGAAGCTTCTCTCTCCTTAAAAGGCAGCACTAATGTCAATGTTTTCAAGTGCTATGTAGTACTTCTGATTTGTAAGTGAACCATGGGGAGACTCCAAAATACTTTTTTGGGGAAGTAAAATTGTATCTGCCTTTCAGTTATGTATAGAGGAATATAAGTACTCTTGTGGAGATATATGTATATCCCACTGGATCCCAGGGTTCCTGGGCGAGACAATGTGGTGCGCGGGTACTAGGCATACCGCCCTCCGCCTATCGGCTCATGGTCGCGAAGCTCATAGTTCCCTACCTGGGGGTTCCCTACTCTATTAACTTTTGAAAATTCCCAGTTCTGTCCTATATTGTGGACGCTGGGCTCCAATGAGATATATCTGTCTATCTATCTATCTATCTCTATCTATCTATCTATCTATCTATATATATATGTATAGATAGATAGATAGTTATACAGTATATATATATATATATATATATATATATATATATATATATATATATATATATATATATATATATATATTGTATATACAGTATATAGCTATATATATAAGATGAACTCTGTATTATAAGTGTATTTTGACTGTGTCCCATTTCCGTTAGGCAGACGTTAATATTTGTTGTCTCCTGTCTACCAGGGTAGCCCGTACAAGGAAAATCTACAGTATCTATAAGACCATCTCGGACTGATGTGGCGCTAAGTCTATATTACTGTATGATGAATCTGCATATACATATACCGCTTATTCAGTTTTCATTAGCATACAGGGCTGAAGATTGAATACGTTCTTTGTTCCAGATATATAAAGCAGTAGTTCTCTGAGGGAGTTGTCCTCTAAAGAAAAGAGACGTATTATTTGAATATGGTAGTCAGGTGGTTTCCAAAAATCGTATGCATAATAAAATATTGATGTTTACGGTATGGAACAGATGGTGCACAAGGACTGTGGTGGTAGGAGAGGAGGGTGATGATTGCCATATCGGATCGTGTTGGAGGACGTGGTGGTGTACTTAATCACTGTGGTGAAGAATGTTGGTGATGATGGCAGATGGTGGTGGTGGTGGTGGTCGTGGAGGTAGTGGTGACAGTGGTGGAGGGTAGTGTTGAAGAATCTCCTTTTAGTGGTGGAGGGTGCAGATACTGGTGGAAGGCGTTGGTGGTGAAGAAAAGGGCTCAGTAGTAAAGGAAGCTGTTGGGGACGATTTTCATTGTCATGTTCGTCTCGTGAACTATGAAGGCTAAGCCAAGTCCTTATGTTGTCCTGTCGGTCTGGAGGGTCTTGCCTTTATGGCTGACATCTTTTGTCCATCATAAGCCAATGTCTGCCTCAACTAACCGAGTCCTTTGCCAGAAGTGCTCACCTGGTGTAGGTGGCAAGGTAACGTTATGAATCTGATAGATTCGTACATGGGATATATCTCTGTAATATTACAGATATCGTTTCCTTTAAGTTTTACGAATGTAAACTGAATTTCCTTTTTAGTTACAAACCTCTTGCAATTAGGCTTGACACTCAGGACTGTAGTTAAAATTCTTTTGTAGGATGAACTATTAGCCGGATGATGAACTATTGATGGTCGTGAACTGAACTGCTTAGAGGCACTGTACCTAACCTTTGCAGAAGATAGTTTGAGTACAAGCTGTTTATCATACAAGAGGCACCAGTTTATTATACTATATTACTTTTTCTTTATGCTAAATTAATATACGGCATTAACGTAACGCGTGGGTTTATTTGTGATGTATATACATTTCTAAAATACGATGTTACTTAGAACAAATGTAAGATTTATTTGATAGGTTAGCATGAGTCTCATATCATGGTAGTATCAGATCTGAAATTACTGAATAAATGATACATCACTTGGTTATTTCTGTATGTCATAATTTCAAAACCGGGATTCATGTGGAAAGGACTTTCCCTTCATCAGCCGTAATTAGTTTCATCTTTAGTGCACCTTGTTGAAAATACGTCCCATCCTGCTGGCAACGTGGTGGATCAATGAGGACCAACGAGGGAATAGACAGAGTGGCAGGTTGGATAAGGGAAATCTACGAGGGGACATGTCCAGTTCAGGTATTTCCCCACCAGCTCTCGTCTGGCCAGTCCCTTACAGGTAAGGATGTTTTCATGCGTGACATTAATTCAGGTATATAAACTGGTTGCATACGTTGAACAAAGCATTACCATACTGAACAGAACACTAGAAAGACATTACGGACATGGTTTATCGATAAAGCACTTTCTGTCTAAACGAAACACCCGAAAGACATTATGGGCATGCTTATGCTTAGAAAGCTAACCGTTAGTAAAATGGCTTGGGTGATGATCCTTGTAACGTTTTTGGGAGTTACAATAACACGAGCAACAGAGCAGCATCTCGAGGTTTATGCCACGCCCATTGTCGTAAACGGAACGAATGTGACCATCAGCTACTCCAGCAACGGCTTCCTGTATTGCTGGGCTAATTTCTCCAACATCATCCGTTCCCCGAAGTACAAGGTACACTTACCAGTTTCAGTCTCTCCCTTATATTACTGTACATATTTATGTGTATATTTATTTATTTAATTTTGTTTTCCTTATATGTAGAAATGCATCGTATGTGCTTAATTAATATCAGCAGTCTTTGAGAATTTGTAAGCCTTACATACTACTCCATACGATGATACAACTTGGTTTTTGCCCACACTCTGTGTGCTGCATGTCAAGCCAGCTTTCTTGTTTGATGTGCTACTTACCTTGTCCATTTCCCCGTAGATGGAGTGGCGTGATAGCATGGAGGAGGTCGTGACCTGGGGCCAGAGGAACTTTACTCTGAGTTCCAATCTCTATGTACCGCACTCCTATCTCATCTTTAACTCCTTCACTGGTGATTGCCCCTGTAACTACTCCTGTGTACTCCTCCAGGACGGACAGGAGGTGGGCCGGGTAACAGTGACGGTCAGGGAAGGAACTTAGTCTGGAGGAAGTGGCTGAGTAGTTTCGCAGAACAAGGGTGGAGGTCTCCCTTAAGTGGCCTGTGAACAAATTTTAGAGGATGATTGATTTGCACTAATTATACACTTGACATTTTAAAGCCAGACATTCCTCTGTATTTCGAAGTCATCTTCTCATTAGAATTTGTTGTGATAAATGAAGCGATGCATGTAAACTGTATTATGTGTGACATAATTACCTATTATTGGGATCATCAGATATATTCTGCGGTCAACGTGAGTGTATCAGGAACAAATACAGGAAGAATATCATGTTCCCAAACCATGTAACCCACGTAATACTATTCTCAGTAATAAAGGTATATGAAGGAAAAGAATATTTCGAGTATGAATTGCCTTTATTTTATGAACAAGGGTATCTCGTTCACTCATATTTTATATCCTCCAGAAAAATTACATCTTTCAGTATTTAACATTCACTTCTACCTGGCGATTAATATTCAGTTTAGAACTGATGTCACACACAAAAGCAATTAAAAGTGATGTCACTAGAGAGAGGAAAGAACATTTTTCGGAAGTAATAAAGCAGGGTAAACAACCGAGAACAGCATATACAGTTTGAAGTTGAGTGAGGAGTAACAAGTTTTCATCTTAAAATAAAACCTTCTGATTTCAATAAATATAAATTTATAACATATTTTACAGGAAACAAGAGTAAGAGGGTAAAAACACTTCCGACTAATGACGCATTTCTGATGTCGATTCTTGTACCTCTAGATCATTTTCCTCAACTTATGGGAAACATTCGAAAGTGAGTCTTGCTAACCGAAGCCGCAGTTTATTCCTTCAATAGACTGGCTTAACACATCGTCGAATATATTCCTCTTGTGGTAGTCTCATTAAATTGAAAAGGAAATTGTGCAGGTTCATGTGATGCAGGTAAAGAAGATGGACTGATTATGAAATATTTGCCCTGACAAACATAAATGATTATAGTACCTTACCTAAACACTACTCCGTTCAACAAACATCCCCTCAAGTGCAGGCTCAGGGAAGATAAGATTGTTTATTAAGATGGTTAAAGGAATTTCTCTCTCTCTCTCTCTCTCTCTCTCTCTCTCTCTCTCTCTCTCTCTCTCTCTCTTTGGTGAAGGTGAAATTAGACTCAGGTCAACACGTCCTGTACAGGCTGGTGAGTTTACACTTAGCGAAGGAAGAGCCATAAAAATACAATATTTTTCTGTAAAACAGTGAAACGTAGCAAAAGGATTTCATTTTTATCAATTACACCTTTTTATGCAATAAGGGCAGAATGAAAGACTACACTCTTGGAAACAGGTTATCCATTGAAGTAAAAGCTGAGCTATATAAACACAAAGTTATAATGCGTTCATTTCTAGATGACTGGTGGCATAGACAGAGGGAAATAAGATTAACGAAGATAGTACAAAAGCTGACCAGTTGTGTAAATGAAGAACTGTGTATATCAGTTAACTCTTGCATTAGAGAGGCGAAGAGAAAAAGGTTTAGAGTGTGATGTCTGAAGTGTGATCGAGCTGATCATACTTGGGGGAGTAAGGGGGGAAGGCATGCTAACAGGGATATCAGAAGGGCAAAACAGAAGGTTAAAGGGGCAACGCAGCAAACGAAGAGAGAGAGAGAGAGAGAGAGAAAGAGAAAGAGAGAGAGAGAGATGAGGGGGTATAGAAAGTACCAGTTAAGGGGAATGGAACTGATGAGAAGAAACGCCTTTGGCTCGACCCTGTTCAGAATTCCTGTGTGTAAGAAACCATTAAACACATGGCACCTGCTCCGAAATGGCAATAGACATAATTTTTTGAGAGAACGAGTGCACTGTACTGTATAGTACATGAATTAATGTAACTTAAATGAGTTGTCAGCATATTATGATACATCTGTACTAAGCAACTGAATACGTCCATAATTATACTGTTATACCATTAGATCATACATACATTATATCTACTTTGACCTTAATTTTTTCTGAAAACTCATGAGTACAAGAAAATATACTAAGAAGGACAGAAGCATCCACAATACTTGCATTTTCCTTCCCTTTTCTTCTTTTCTATTTGTCATCTTCTGCTGCACAAATCACACTAGTTCTCTCCTGTCCATCCCTCTCATATCTCTTCCACTCTCCCCAAATGCCTGGGTGGACGAGGGAAAGATGCAGGGAGACATGTCCAGTAAAAGTTCTGGTTTCAATTCCCGTCAGGGTAGTCTCGTCAAGGGACGGGACACTTCCCTTTCCTGACGCCACCTCACTTACTGTATATAACCATCTCCCCTGACACTTCCATCATCATCTTCTCACAGTCCTCACTCCAAGAAGGATAGTGGAACATAAAGTAAGGAAAAAAATTCAATATGATCAAGTTAATTACTGTACTACTTCTGGCAGCCGTACTGCTGCCTTCTGTCACCTCCATACCACACCAGCCGACCAGTTCGATCACAGTACTCGACCAGAGGCAAACTAATCATACTGTCTCACCATTTTCCACTCCAACAACTTTAGAAACTCAGTCCAGATATCCGAGGCCTTCAAAAAATGCAGAGGTCGATAACACAGCCCGGCCCGTAATAAGCAATGGGACGAACGTGGCGATAGATTACACCAACAACGGCTTCGTGTACTGCTGGACCAACGCCTCCACGGCCACCTCTCTCCACCACTACCAGGTATGTTCAACATTATACAATAACATAAATTTTTTGATAATTTGACGTGTATCATGACTAAAACATTCACTAACCAATCAATTAATTAATAAGTAAGTATTAATCTTTTTACGATGTGTTTCTGTTAAGCAGCCGGAAGTAAATTCATGTTCTCACCTTCTCTGCAGATACAATGCTCTTCCCGTATATACTGATTAGTCTTTTTCTTCATGTCGGCAGGTGGAATGGAGGAGTGGTGAGCAGTACATCGGTGGATGGTCTCGGGGCCAGAGGGGGTTCACTGTGGGCTCCGGTCTCCACGTCCCTCATTCCTACCTCGTCTTCACCTCCTTCAGTAGTGACCTCGCCGGCACTTATGCATGCGTCCTCCGTCATCAAGATCAGGAAGTTGACCGAACCTCAGTGATGGTCATCTGAAGAAGCTACTGTCGAGGAGTGACTGACTTCGAGTGACTCACTTATTAGCTTTAGTTAGCTTTCATTTCCTTATCTTAATGTTATTGAACTGATCTTCAGTTTCCCCCTAAGGACAGTCAGTGAACAACAGTGATGGGAAATCTTTTGAAGCAACAAATGAAAAAAGCAAATATTTGTTTAGATATGTTTTTGATGTACTGCTGGTAAGCCAAACTAATATAATGCAATATTAGAACAATACGAGTTACTGTGGCAGAAGAGCAAGAGTTTTTATATAGCACTTCAAATATACTGTATATTGCTATTTCAAACAGGACACCTATCATTAAACTGTAATAGTTGTAATCGTACTATAAAATAGGATACAATCAACCCATACTTCAATTATTTATGTATTTATATATTTAAGCATATATGTATCCATGCATGTTTTTATTTATATTTGAGTTATGTATTTTCAAATAAAATATTATATTTCCTCTGGTATTTCCCATCCCAATTTATTATCATACATTTAGAATAATTTATTTTCATTCTTTGTCTTGAAGACACCATTTTTAAAAGATGGCAGGTGCAACTACAGAATTATTCAGTTTTGCCTTTATGGAAAAAATAATAAAATACCAGTGGAATTAAGCAAAACATTTTGAAGATAACTGCATTATAATAAATGAGCACAGGACAAGCTGTTCATTTTTATACGAAGAACGAGTAATCATTAACGAGAAGACTTTCAAATTTTTTGTTACTCCCAGGCAAAAAGGAGGTAATGCAAGAAAGTTATGCCAAGTATTGTCTGCCAATGGCTGTTATCAAGTTTAATCAGTATACTTAAAACGTTAATGATTAGATATCTGGGAACTGTTCCGTATTCAGCCAGGCTGTTCAGCAAAAGGCGAAGCTTTCAGTGACCCGTTTTCTCGTCAATTTAGAAGAATTTTTAATAGTACAGGTACTCCCTAATCAATTTCATGGTATGTAGGAGGACTGCTGGGCCTTGATAGCAGGCTGTGAAGCCTATGCCCAAAGTCGGACACATAAAAAAAAAAAAAAATTATTTCTGCTATTAGCTGGCTTATACTCTCCCTTCCGGCCGTTATGCAGTCTATATCGATATTACAAAGAGAAGCAGCGCTGAAGAAAATGTTCACATGTAATATGCAAAATAAAGGTCTAAAGAAAAGGTGCTCGACAGCTCTCTCTGCCGACAAAAATACAACTGCGTCTGATTGAAATTTGATTTGAAGCTGCCGCTGCATGAGACATCCCCTCTTCTTGTTCAGACATTTCCCTCTCTACAGATATCGACTGGCTATAACTGTTTATGTAGTTACTGCTATATATACTATGACACAGTTACAATATCTTGGTCTGCATACCACACGTACTGTAAAGTACTGAAAGAGAGAGAGAGAGAGAGAGAGAGAGAGAGATTCTCTTTTGTCTAGACTCAGTCAGTGCATAAATGACCCATTACTGGTCGTTCTTTTTAGCTTGTCAGGGATTTTGGCTATTTGTTGCATATTATCCTTACCTCAGCAATGCACTGATACACTACTACGACTCTGCATCGTTTCCAAAGTATGTCCTCGTGACCAGCTACACATTTTATTGTTTATTTTTAGTTGCTGGCAACACTGTACATGGAGATGGGAGACAAACAAAGAATAAAGGAAAATCCTGATAATATACAACACCCAGAGCTAAAATGTTGTCTCTTGAATGACTTATATTATGCTCCTTCTGGCTTTGTAAACTTGTCGAGTCAGTCACCACATTCCTCGTATTGTTGCTCTTACTTTTACTTTCCCTCTTCCTGTTCCCTTGCTCCCTGCCTCTCAACATGCCCACTACATTTCCTCCTATCCTCACCGACTAAATCTTGCCCTGACATTTCCCAAATTTCTTGTCCCTCAGTTTTCTCACTACAAGTCTTCACCTTGTCTGTGTTTAAAATTTCCTCTAAATTTTCCCTCGTTTCATTCCCCCTAGCTTATCCACAACATCTTTCCCAAGGCCACAAACAGGAGCGGAGCACACACATGAAGCCGTCATATGATAAGGGAGATAGAGCTAGATAAGACTTACCCGTGTGCCCTGTTTACATAGGTGGGGTTCATTTCGCAGCTTGAATCATCTTTCGGGCGGGAGTGTTTGGAGCGCTCCCATGAGATATGAGGCCGTATAAATGTTGGTTTTAGATTTTGTAACACGTCTTCTTCATCGATAGACTTTTCACATGGCAATTTAGTATCCTCTTATACGTGACAGATATACAATGGATAACATAAAAGAGACTAAAATAGACGGCTGAAATAGAAGAGGTACAAAAATGTATTACTACTCCATTGTGACGTGTTCGTTGACATAGGTTTTGTAGCGCCTGTCACTTGGTAATTATATAGCCTAAAGATAATATTATCCTCGTGTATGTTAGCGATTTCACTCTGTCGTTATTATGTAGGTATAAGTTGCATTAAAAGGAATATTCAAGCGTATAATACAAAACAGTCGTTAAGGAAGAGGTGGTACTAAGTCTGTAATACAAGCGGGGATACGACTGTATATCTGTATGCATAGGTTTCGTAACGTCTTTCCCTCAGCGATTAGTGTTGCATAAACACTTTAATCATGTCATGAACGAGACTTCTAGTGTTGTATTCCAACAAACTCCGCAGGGTTTTACTCGGCTGAAACGAGTCGTATGAATCTGACTGTGACAATACTGATACTGTACCATTAATCTTGTCATGGTCAGGAAAACTTTGTTGTTCTACTCCTGCTATTGCTTGACAGTTTTATCCAGCTGCGATTGAGTGAAATGAGACTGAGTATGAACATCCTTTTGTGTTTTTGATAAGCAAAGTCGATGGGAAAGGGGCATAAATTACGTGCGAGGAGGCTTTAAGGTTTTATTTTAGTTAAATCTCTATGGAAATTATTATAATGTTAACAGGATTATAGCTCTTGAAAAAGATACCCTAAGAAGAGAAACGTACATATTACTTTTTGATATTATTATTATTATTATTATTATTATTATTATTATTATTATTATTATTATTATTATTATATTACTGTTATCATTATTTGTAGTAATAGTAGTAGTAGTAGTAGTAGTAGTAGTAGTATAGTAGTAGTAGTAGTAGTATCATTATTACTATCTTTTAGCTCATAATCCATTTTCACTGAAAACACGTAAGTAGGTTGTCTCACTGCAGAAGTTGCACAAGCGAAGCTGGATTGCAGCTGAGCTCATTCAGTATGATAAGGTATGATAAGGTACGTTACGTAGCGCCGTTTGTGTTGTGAATTACTTCACTATACAACCTCAACTGCAGTTCAGAGACAAGAGCAACACATATGTAGTGTGGCTCACGTGGGTTTTGGTGTGAGAGTCATTAGTCTTGCACTGTACCTATCAAATTAGTACTTCGTTTCTGACTATTATGTCCTTTGTTACGATGCATATTGTCGACATATTCCTATTTCCACAAGACTGAATTAAATCGTTTGAAAGCATTAATAACCAACACATGACACCATACTAAAAGGGTTAACATCAGAAGCACATTTCCCAGGGATGCTTGTTCTAAAGATTTATCAGTGAGGAAGGGAGTTGGTGGTGCAATAGTGAGGATAAAATCTAGAAACTGGAGGAACTCTAGTTCAGTTCTCAGTCTGTTCAGATTTTTGGATTCATTTTGTTTCCCTCTTGTGTTTGTTGGTCGTATTCTAGGAAAAGACTGAGACTTAGAATAGAGGGACTAGCTGTCTTAATGATCGTTATGTATTCAGTAGGCATAAATCTAAGCCAACCTCCTCCTCGTCCTGCTCCTCCTCCCCTTTTTTTACCTCTTCTTTTTCTTTTTCTTCTTCTTGTTCTTGTTCTTCTTCTTCCAGTTGGAGTAAAGATCTCGCCATAATGGTATGGTTAGGAAAGAAAAGAGGATAATGAAGGTGTTCTAATCGTTCAACACCACCAGCGGCCCTAGAATGGTCATCTGCCTTTAACTATTTAGTCTGCGGTAGACTACTTCCGGATAACTACGCCTAGAACGGCTACAAAAGGAAATGGTTTTGAAAGTTTTT
Organism: Coenobita brevimanus; assembly: GCF_032717465.1. Taxonomy (NCBI): domain Eukaryota; kingdom Metazoa; phylum Arthropoda; class Malacostraca; order Decapoda; family Coenobitidae; genus Coenobita; species Coenobita brevimanus. The sequence goes on along the minus strand of NC_137023.1, from coordinate 48,643,398 downwards.
TTTTTTTTTTTTAACATTCACTGGGACAGAAAGATTGATTGACAGGTGGACAGAAACTCACCCCATTGATTATTAATGTCATAAATATTTTTCATGGTGTACCATCTGGGAATTATCATAAAATCGGAAAAATTTTATAACTATTGATATTACTGAGAAGCAGTCTGGCCATCATAATGAAATACACTAATACAGCTTGGAGTAGTGTCGCATGCAATAACTTAAGTGCAAAGCAGAAAGATAGAATAAAAGGAAAAGAAAAAGGAAAATGTAGGCCCAAAATATATAAAATCTGGGGACGGGTAAAAATCGTTTTTTCGCCATAACTACCTTTCAGGTTCGTCATATCGACATGAAACCAAAACCTAACGTTGCATCTTCCAGATCTGCATCCTGTAACATGCCTCATTACATCAAGGGGGTCACCCCTCATTTGGCGATGGGAGGGGGGTCATTGTCAGGTAGGTCGGGCCTAAAATTTCAAATGGACATAAAATCGTCAATCTTTACCCGACTTACTCCAAAGTTGATATGTGACATCTTTGACTAGATATCCAGTTGTATTTATACGTTAGCACTAAAAAGACTGCCGGGGACGGTTGTACTGTGCCTTGGCACCGCCGCATATTCAGTAGTGACCTCGTCGGCACCTACGTCTGTGTCCTCCCCTATCAGCAGCGAGAGGTGACGGTGTCTTGAAGGAGCAGCTGCTTGAGAGTAACTTAGTTCCTGTGAACTGTTAAGCTGGCAGGGGTGTTGAGTGAATAGGAAGTCTATCAATTAATGGAGCAAGTATTTTATTATCTTGGTATTTGTCAATGAATAATCTTATTAATTGTTCCTTATATATATATATATATATATATATATATATATATATATATATATATATATATATATATATATATATATATATATATATATTGTGCATGCCTGTTGCTACAATTTCGGGCAGAGCTGCAGGATTGTCCTATGGTTATAACACCACTTTTATTTTCACGTGTTTATGTGTATGTTATGTATTTAATTTATTTATAGCTTATTTATTTACTTATCTGATAGTTGTAGTGTGGTATAATAAACAGCTATTGTATTTGTGAATTTTATTTCTCCAAACTGAAATGTTAATAACGAGGAAAGAGCAATCAGAAAGTGAAACACCCGCAGTCACCAATTGGTCTAGGGGCCGAATATTTTTCTTTGCCCTGTGACTTTGACCTTTGACAAATAGTTCTGAAGATCGAATGATTTCATTCTTCTCTAACCAAATTCAAATCAGGTAAAATTTTTTCCAGTTGACTTTGACTAATGACCTTGAACTTTGATTTATTGTTCTCATAATGGAATATCTTTATCCTTGTTTTTGCCTGAACCCTTCCACAAAGTTTAGTCTACACTGGATAATAACTGTTTCGGTTGACCCTGCCATGTGATCTTCACCACTGACCTATTGTTCTGAAAAAATAAATAATAGGTCATCCTTCAAGGTGATGCATAGTTCATCCATCAAACTGGATCCAAATGAGATCATAACTGTTCAAGTTATTTCTTTCAGTCACAGACACACGGGCTGGACTTTCACCTTGCTTTGTGACCTTGATTTTTGACTGATGTGTTCTCAGAAATGACTAATTTCTTTCTTACTTTCCATTAAACTTCCCTCAAGTTTATTTTAAACTGGATTAAAAATGTAAGTTGATTTTGCTAAGTTATCGTTTGACCTACCCCTTGACCTTAACCTTTAACCTAGTATTCTCAAAAGTAATAGGTTTACTCGTTGTCTAACCCTCAAGCCTTCCACCAAGTTTGGATACACAGTAATAGGATATGAATTGTTTAAGTTATTTTTCACACACACACACAAATCAAAATATGACACCCTTTCTCGCTTCGGGAGTCTCGGGCGTGAAAAAGATGTGATAGAGAAAGGTTTAATGTAGATGATAATACTGTAAGCAAAATCTGTAATAACCACTCTCTGTATAAGTTTCGCATTAGGTTTGCCTTACTGAAAAATTTTCAATAGCAAATTAATATATAGTTAAATGGTGGCTCAGCTAGATGTATAAATAACCGATCCCAAGTATGTTGAACGACTGAACGTAGGGAAGTGGTGGCTCAATCGGTATAGGGGTGGCCTGCAGTCCTAACGGACCCCGGTTCAAATACCTACTGGGACAGAGAATAGTTTATGGATTTGAATTTCATAAAAAGTAAACTTGACTGATCTACCAGAAGACCCGCCGACATGTCGTAAAAACGGCCCCACTAATACCAATACAGTCCTTTATGGAGACGCCCTGGCATGTATTCAATATGGACGGTGGATGTTAACGCCGAAGTGGTGACATGTGGAGATGTAGGAGGACTACTGGGCTTGGGGATATGCCCTGGGGATAGGCCTTGAAGCCTTTGCCCAGAGTCGGACACTTAAAAAAGAAAAAAAATCAGAAGTGCACAAGAGTTTGGGGGAGACTAGACAAAGACGTTTTTTCACATAGTGAATTATCTACATGGCAAATTGATATAGAGCCTGATATACTCACATTTAAGAATTGACTAACTGCAGCAGAGGTCAAAGTTCAGACCTCACTCATACCCAGTCCTTTCAGTCTTCCTACTCGTACAGCTGCAGACAAGAATATCGGTACACTTTTTAGCTTAACAAATTATAAAATCCTTGAAAAGTGTTCTGGAATGTCTGTTATGCTCGATCGTCTCACAGGGTTTCGAAAGTCAGTGTTCGTTTTCGCGTTATTTATTGGATTGGCGTTCAAATATTTCTGTTCACAACTGTACAGTTTGTGACAGAATTTATGAATGAAAACAAATCCACCATATTAGGGTCGTGAGTGCAGCGTATCACATGACTTTATCTACCTTATCAGGTGAAAGAAGTGGAGTCGAGTTGGTGTGACGTATTGGTGGGAGGTGTAAGGATTAGATAAGACTGGGAGAAGCAGGGGGAAAGAAATTAGTCATCGTTAATCGGTCGTTTGGGTTGAAGTCAATACACTATATGAGATATTCTCTTTCACCATCCAATTTTACCTTTCTACTTGCTTCATAGCTTTAAAACTGCTAGGCATTTGATTAGTGTTTGGTTATCTTTATTGTCTTTCGACTAAGATTATTACCTGTATATAGTTGTTATATAGATTTATTTTCTATTAGTTCGTAATCATAAAATAATAAACCATGGCTGTCTACAATTTTCTTTGCGTACGCTGGGCAGTGTGCTAGATTATGTCAGCGTTCATGTCTTTTGTTTTACCACATACTGTTGCACGTTACCCTCCCCCCTCAAGAACACGGTGCCGAAGGCTTGGTTAACTGACGAAGCGAAGGGATTGTAAACAAGAAGAAAAATAATACGATATTCTCTCTCTCTCTCTCTCTCTCTCTCTCTCTCTCTCTCTCTCTCTCTCTCTCTCTCTCTCTCTCATTCGAAGAACATTATGGTCGTTGACTATGTTTAAAGTCCATTCAATATAGGATAGGACCATGAATGTAGGCTTATCCTATCGAGACTAATTCATAGAAAGGATCATACACCTCACTATGTATATATAACTCAGAATCTTTTACATGAATAACCGTGATATCTGAAACTAGTGTGGTGATGCAGTACGGTATTTCGAAGATAGACAAGACCGATTAGTTTCCCTAGTAGCCCTTTCATTAGTATAACACATTTCGTTCACAATAAAATCATCTAGAACATATCCTTGTTTCAGCACAATGTGTGTGAGTGTGTGTGTGTGTGTGTGTGTGTGTGTGTGTGTGTGTGTGTGTGTGTGTGTGTGTGTGTGTGTGTGTGTGTGTGTGTGTGTGTGTGATCATTCTTATCAAAGGGGACGATCAGCAAGAGATATTTTACTGTCTACGAAGTTATGATAACTGAACAAACTATTCTAGTGAGGCACGTCCCGGTGGTTTTGTTATGACATGTCTGATGGAGCCACAGAATTCCCTGAGGAATATTTCGGCTTCGCGGGGGCAGGTTCACTAGCCAACACTTTCTGGACCCTACCCTCTTTTGTCTCTAGTGCCTGGGAAGAGTCTGTACATTTAGTAAGGTTCATCACTACAGTTTCTTGTTACTTGAAAGAATATGGTGGGAAGGCAGTGACCCAGAAAAGTTTTTGTTGATTTTTTTGTATGAGAGGAATGAAAACTCTTCTATCAAAAGTGAAAGAGCGCACAAACACATACAAAATATTTATATATGTACAGTATATATATAATACATTTTATATGAGTGCTTCATCATAATCACTTTTGAATGACGATACCGGCTGTGTTGTTCTGAATTTTAGTTGTAGAAAGTACCTTACAAGTAACCTTAAGCTTAATGTGCAGTAGGTCCTGTAACACGTATGGCGTTTACACAAGCAGCTGACTGCGAGTGTAGAAGAAGGGTGCTGGCCTTACAATATAATGTAGAATTACAAACATATTTCTTCGATATGCCTCGTTCTGCTGTAAATTTCTTTGTTTCTTAAATATCCCTGGCAGACTTACACTGATTAACTTATCATCGCCAATCATCATCGCTTTCATAGCTTTCTCGTACTTGGAGCCTCATTTCCTGCACATAAGGTTATTTTTACCATCCTTGACGGTTTCCTTGAGCCTCACTATGTTCACTTCAAGATGAGCCTGGGGCAATAACAACAACAGCAACAACAATAACAACAATAAAAAGCACAGCACAAACAAGAAAGAAAACTGTCCTTGACATATGAACGCCACAATATTCCTCACTCTGTCGCTTTATATATATATATATATATATATATATATATATATATATATATATATATATATATATATATATAATCAGCACTTTATTTCCTTCACTGTTCACTATATTTCCCTGTGCCAGAAAAACGCGTTACATCTGTAGCGTCAATCTATACGGATGGTGATAACGTAAAACAAGGATCACAGATGTTTCCTGCATGGATGGGGATCGTTCATTCATAATTTGCGTCCTGAAGTGTTAAGTCCTAGGAATGTCGTGGTGCGATATTGTGCTTTCTCAACAGAATTTGATTGCCTAGCAATAACTAAAGCAGAACTTTTTCGATCACAGTAGAGTTAAAGTAGCTATGCAATATAAATCCCGGAAGAAAAGATTTTTAAAGATGTAATGCAATGACAATACAGCCGATGGAGTGGTATTCTCATTTCCATTATCGGCCTCTTATCATCTATGCATTAGCGAGTAATTACTATATTCTCTACCTAATTGTACTTATCATTCACTCCTTCATTGCCCAATCAGGAGGGCAGAGACTCCAGTATAGATATTTAAAACGATAGTTACCAGTAGCTCGTTCCTTAGTGGTATCATGTGAGAATGAATCTGAGTTATTCTTTGGATGAAAACCTTTATTTGCTAAATGAGGTTGAAGTGCAAGACCATGAAGAGTCAATTTGGTTATAAGGTTACCACAAGATGTAGTAAGTAGCCTGTGTTTTTCTGGGTTACAATAAACCACATGACTTACACTGCGTAGAGCCACCTGAAAGTGGCTTTACACTGAGAGAGTGGTTGGTAGGCGCCCTCAACCACCAAATTCTGCATATCGACTGAGTGCATATTGGGGAATCCAACATGCCAAAGTTTGTTTACTACTCTTAAATATTCCCTTGTATGTTAATTATATCTTTATTAATATCGATGGCGTTTACGTTCATAATATGGAAGAAATATTCTTGTCCTTAGGCTATACAATCTGCTTTGAAATAGCTACAAGGAAATTTCCTAAGCCAACCAGAATACAGCCTGATGGAATCATGACCTCATTTTTTGGCACATCTTTGCAATTAATTTTTTATATTATACCTAAATATTCTCTTGCATACTTATTATGCAGAAGATGATGATAAGGTGTTTGGGCGATACTGATGGCTGAGAAATGAGATGTTGCAAAATTTCCTAAGTCAACGTTTGTACTGCTCAATGTATGCTCACAACACTCGTAGTACGTACTCCCGCCATGAGGCATCTTACGTATTAAAGAACCCCGCCCACACACTCAGGGAAAGCAAAAGGAGTCTTATCTGCGCTGTTATCTCCCTTATCACATGACGGCACAGGTGAATCATGCTTGTTGAGCCTTGAGGAAAGTAAGGGAAAATTAATATTGCAAAGAAATAATGGAGGAAAAGCAGTAAACGGGGAGAAACACATAGTGACAAGCTAAAAAGAGTTTCTTATAGCCCAGGAAATCATTTAATGCACTGGATGGCAACAATCTACATAATTATGGACTGTTATCTGTCTTTGTATCATGCCCAGCTACTCCTCCCAGATGCATGGACCTGTTTTGAGGAAACTGCAGGAACACTTCCTAGGGCCCCAGATTCTGCACAGTTTTATTGGTTCGGTATTTCGAGAAATAATTTGTTTGTGAAATAGTATGATCGTTTCAGTTATTATAGGTATTCCTCAATACTCGTACTTTGATTTTTGTTACGGGGCCAATAAAGCCAAGTCCATTTTCTTCGAGTCTCAACACACACTAGTTTATTCACAAACATTTGGTTTATTCATCCATATAATAATGAACTGTTGTCTGTGTGTAGGATTGTTTGTCCAGCTACTCCTAGACGCACGATCAGATATGAATGAAACTTGTTGGAACATTCCCTAGGGCACCGGAATGTGTATAAGCTTTTCCTTGTGTCAAAGTTTCGAAAATAACAAAGGGTGACGTCAAACGAGCGTAGGAGCCGTAGACGGCCATTACGAGAATATGACTTGAAAGAACGAACGGGGATTTGGTGGATTAAGGCGCTCCAACCTTATGTATCCATTTAGGTATTATGTCCGACGGGTGTTTTGGGTTTATTACTCACATATTATCACTCATGGAAGGTCTTAAACATCTGTCCAGGGTCGTCTCTACAAGTTAGGTGGGTGAAAACAAAGACGATGATATAATTCATATGGACAGATAGTATGCAACACAATTGGCTAAGGAAGACCTTCTAAGAGGTCTCTAATGGAAATGAGAATTCATTACTATCAGACTGTTTTCTTTTTGACTTAGATTTTGTAACATCTTTTCCCCAGTGATATGTATTGCATGAATGCATTAACATTCCCATAGTCCTTACAGCTCTAATAATAATTAACAACTAACTTCAGACGATTTTGTTTATCTGAAAATGAGTCATTATAGTACAATATTCACCACAAAGTTCGTAGCACTCAAGCTCGCTATTACGCAGCGTTAGAGTGAAACTTCCCATGCATGTAGGGAACATGTTTGTGTCATATCATACGTTATCATCATTATTAGCTGAAACTGCAGGCGTAACACGTGTTTCTGGCCCAAGGACATTTACAGTGAGAGAAATGGTGATCAATGAGAGAGAGAGAGAGAGAGAGAGTCTGGCCCAAGTTCAATCCCTTTAGACATCTGAAGACAGCATTGTTAATTAGGAGACGAAGCAGCAGAAACCTTCAGTCTTTACGTATGTCTTTACTTATTCGTTTTTTTTTTTTTTTTTTTTTTTTTTTAAGAATTAGTGTACCATGGCTTTTGTTGCCCGGTGTTGGGAGTTTACGGTAGTTCAGTTCTTCTCTTTAGCTGCTGTAGATGTTGAACAGGACTTGCAATTTTTCACTCGGTCATAAGGGCATCACAACAAATACCTAAACATTCAGTTATGGTTGACCTTGAGGATGGTAAGCGATATATTATGAAGTCATTGGCAGACATGGGGTCTATTACTGTGTTTCTAATACTATTACTATCAATAGTTCTCTATTATAATACAATTATTACTTTAGTGGTCATCTATGAGTAGTACTATTATTTGGTCATCTATTAGTATTACTATATTTACTGTTAGTGTATAATTTACGTTAACGGTAGTTAATTAAATTGAAAATGGTTATAATTTTCAAATCGTTGGGAGCCTGTTCCACGGAATGCACAAGTACGTCTAGATCATCTGATGACCAGTTAGCCACTCTCCATTCTGCACGTCTCCTGTGGTGTACCCGCAACAGGAAGAGCAGCCAACAGGTAACCAAGGTGAGAAGGCTGTTTTAATTGACTATGGTAACCTGTACTGATATTTGTTTCAGGCAGATCACTACAGTTTTAGGGACTGTATAATTATAGCCAATGAGGTACTGTATTATATTTTACTGAAAGAAAAAATTGCCACATTTAAATTCACAGATTAAAGAACTTACGGTTAGTTCAAGATTTTGTGTATATAATGCTGTATTTATGTTACATAATCGATGATGAATAACTGAATATTTATATTTGACTGATAAGCTTATACTATTTTGAAAAATACAAACCTTTAAATGTGTTGTGAAGTTTGCTGATGTTTTAACAGAATATCAAATTTCAGTCACAGTGTTTGCACAAAGCCTTTTCCCTTTCCCCTTCAGTGTTCAGTTTTTTAAAGTGAGTTAAAAAAAAGACATATTGGTGGTGATAAGTCGAAGCTAGTACTGTATAAAATTTAACAATAAAACGTTAAAATGCGCTCTACCTGTAGAGATGAGTTAGTCTTGAATGAAGCTGGTCAGAACTGCACATGATCGGGACAGGATGGCGTTGCAGGCGATAAGTTGCCAGCTAGTACATTTCTTGAATGAAAATCATAATTTTTTATTTTATTTGGCAAATAAATAAATAATAAATAAATGAATAGATAGATATATACATACATATAGCCTACATACTGTACATACATACATATCTATCCATCTATCTATCTATATAATATATAGATATCTATATCTATCTAATTATCTGTCTATCTGTCTATATCTATATCTATATCTATCTATTTATCTATCTATATCTATATCTATCTATCTATCTATCTATCAATCTCGGACCCGGGTTCAAATCCCGCTGAGGCAGGGAACAGTTTAAGGATTTGAATTTCATAAAATCAGACTTTACTGATCTACCAGAAGGCCCGCCGACATGTCGTAAAAATACCCCCGCTAATACCAATACACCAGTCCTGTATGAGACAGCCCTAGCATGTATTCAGTATGGACGGTGGGTGTTAGCGCCGAAGTGGTGACATGTAGAGGTGTGCGGTACGTAGGAGGACTACTGGGCCTTGAAAGCAGGCTGTGAAGCCTATGCCCAGAGTCGGTCACATAAAAAAAAAAAAAAAAAAAAAATCTATCTATCTATCTATCTATATCTATCTATCTATCTATCTATATCTATCTATCTATCTATCTATCTATCTATCTATCTATATATATATATATATATATATATATATATGTGTGTGTGTGTGTGTGTGTGTGTGTGTGAATAATGTAATGCCATCACTATAGTAGCGGAGCACGACTCTGAGGTTGTCATTATCGTACTCTGGCAACCCACCAGTCAATAGTACGTCTGATTTCGTATCATATTATACACGAATCATATCATTTTGCACGAATATCTTATCGACGAATATTATTATACACGAACATATTATACACGAATCACATGCGTCACATATTATGCATGAAACGGACGCACTGTTGAGGGGGATGTTGCCAGAGCACGATAATAACAACCTCAGTGTCGGTGCTGTGACTATAACCCTATGCATGAACTTCGGGTGTGTTATGTAACTTGTAGTTGGTTGTTGTTGTTGTAGGAGATGCAGTTGCCAGATAGTACTGTCTTAAATACGAGTAATTATCAATAAGTTGAAAATGCATATACAGTATACTGTAATTTAATTTGTTGCCATCTGAGACTAAAGACGTGTCTGCAATAGGAAAGTAGTTTACAATTATCTCTTACTTTGGTTTCTGTTACTGTTACTATTACAGCCAGGAATTTGTGAACTATTACTATTAGTATTACTCTGAAAACTCTGTAACAGTATTTGACTATTACTATTACGTATTACTGTCACCCACTGTCTTGTCATTGGAAGCAAGCTTAGTCAAGACACACACACGAAATAAGATAATACCACATACAATCAGTGATGGTTGGTGGAAAGAGATCACACAGATAATGAGATAGTCTCAAATTTGAGGTATGGATGTCTGAGGCTCTGGGGATATAGCAGTGCGATTTTTAATTTCGAGGTCACGTGGCAGAGTGTAGATAAAGTCGAGGATTGTAATGGTCGTACTACTACTACTATTACCACCACCACCACTACTACTACTACTACTACTCTACTATTTCTACTACTACTACTACTACTACTACTACTACCACTACTGTTACTACTACTACTACTATTTTTTTTAACCTAAATCACCACCATCCATTAGGGAATTATATTGTGATGATCAAAATAAACCTTCGAAGCACAATACACCATCTGAAGTTGTAATGAGATGGTTAACATTAACCTTCATATTACAATCTGTTGGGAAGGCGTTGGCTCAGTCGGTAGAGAGGTGGCCTGCAGTCCTACCGGACCCAGGTTCAAACCCCTGCTGGGGCAGGGAACAGTTTAAGGATTTGAATTTCTTAAAAATCAGACTTTAATGATGTACCAAAATACCCGCCGACAAGTCGTACAAATACCCCCGCTAATATCAATACAGCAGTCCTGTATGAGACAGCCCTAGCATATATTCGATATGGGCGGTGGGTGTTAGCACCGAAATGGTGACATGTAGAGGTGTATGGTACGTAGGAGGACTACCGGGCCTTGAGAGCAGGCTGTGAAGCCTATGCCCAGAGTCGGATATTAAAAAAAAAAAAAAAAAAACTTCAACGACTGTGGTTACCAACCAAATTTTATTACCATTACCGTGCCCACAAAAACATTAATCTACTGGAATCGCTGGTCAATGCAGCTTTCGACCACAGTAGCTTCGTAATCCATACGCATCAGAGAGACAAACCTGAAGGCTTGTGCCCTTGAGGCATATGAGTGTGGACCTCATGAGGGTGGCTGATGATCTTGTTTGTGCCCTTTAGGCATATGAGTGCGGAATTCATGAGGGTGGCTGATGATCTTGTGCCCTTGAGACATACGAGTGCGGATTTCATGAAGGTGACTGACGATCTTGTGCCCTTGAGGCATACTAGTGCGGACTTCATGAGAGTGAATAACAGTCAACATTTCATCCGAGCCACAACCACAACAGAATTCTGAGGTTGATGCTTCTCAGAAAGAACCTCTACCAGTCTCGAGAAGGATCTCTTACCTCTGGACCCATCCCACCTATGCTGTGAATACAGGAGGAGTGAATCGCCCGTGGACGACATGCTGGATCCTTTTTCGATGGTTTCTGTATTTTTTCTTGTTCATTCCTCTTGTGTGCAGCCTCGACAGACAGTTCGCAGTGACATGCAGCCATAGGATCAAATATCCTAATATCGCAGAAAGCCTTCCGCCCACGTGTACAGAGGCCTCGAGCATTGACATCCAGTTTTTCATCACTTAATGTGTTTGCTGTTGTGTGGATGAAGTGCTCACCATCTAGAAGGAGCAGAGCTGCTCTTTGTTGATATCATGGCATATTTCCTGTAGCATTTTTGCAGTGAGGGAACATACTTCGTCATGTCGAATGCACAGAAAGCCTCCCTTCTTGCAGACCACTGCACTTGCATCAAGGACAGTGCCACAGGCACTGTTGAGATAGGTTTTCTATTGGCCATCCATATCTCAAGGCTATGGCGTCAATGAATTCTTGTTTGTTGAAGTGGAAGTCTTTTGCCTTGAGAGTCAGGGTCATCAGCCAGTTCATTGCCCCAACCTCCTGTGCCAATTCAGCTCTTCCACACTGGTTTTATGTAAAATGTTCAGTTATGTCCTGAAAATGGTCCTTTTGTCTTGCTTCCTGCTCTTTGCTTATTTGTGTCTTTGTATCGTTCTGTCACCGTTGATCGATTTCACTTGTCTCAGACTGAGCACACATCTCTGACAAGGATTTGGCGAGCCTAAGTAAATATCTGTGTTCATAGTCTGACATGGCTGCTAGATTTATAAAGCCAAGGCCTCTCATCCTGGGTGGTAGTGTTAGCAGAACCCTCTCATCTGGTGTAGGATTGTTGTCATTGGTCAGTGATGGATGAATGACTCCTTGATAGCATCCTCCAGTAGTTGTAGCAACAACTCTATGTTGCGGATGGTACGCATCACGAATGTCGATTTGTGCATTGCATGAGATGTTAATGTGGTACGTGCTGCATGAGGTACTGTTTTTACTTGGTTGGATAATAAATGTATTTGTTCTACCCAAGTCTTTACCTTATCACTCACATATTTGTATTTGAATTCCTTAGTTCCAGGCACTGCACCTAGATGCCTTTGGCCTTCTTATGTCACTATCATCATTTTGTGTCTGAACTTTTCCTGTGCATCTAGATAGTACGCTGGTTTCACGATCAAGATGGACTTACCTGCAGTAGGGAAAAAGCCTATTTCAGGGTCATGAGATGTTAGGAGGTCTCACCATTTCCTCACATCTTCAACCCTGCCAACACCTATGAGATCATCTACATAAGCTACTTGTTTTACCACTACTGCAACTAGTAGTAGTTATAGTAGTACCAGTAGTAGTAATAGTAGTAGTAGTAGTATTTGTTGCTGTTGTTATTTTTGTTGTTGTTATTATTTCTGCTCCCCCAGGCTCATCTTGATGTGAACCTAGTTGACTACAGAAAATCTCGAGGATGGAAAGATGACCAAATGTACAATAGATAAAGCCCCAGGCAGGAAAAGGCTTTGAATATCTTATTTGTTTTACGTGAATCAGTGAGCAAGGGGATCATGGACACTGTCTAACTAAGAGAACTTACATATAAAAAATCTAACTGGATAAAAATGATGTATGCAGACTCACTTAGCGAGAATTGCACTTCAGCCCCTCTCCCTTTTTTTTTTTTTTCCCCACAGGTAGTTGTGGTTAGTGGGGGTTCCTTTTCTTTATTTTTGAGAAGTATTCTATTTTTCCAGATAGCACAGATAGCTCAGACAGGACTGAGATGCAGTTTACCCTGTGTATGGTGAACCCACCTACAGATTGTTATATTCTAGTTATTAAATGATTTGTCTCATTAACGGTACTTGTCAGTTCATTAATCGAGCTTAGTTAACTTAATTATCTTACAGACTAGAGAACGAACTGTATGGGTGAATAATTGCAAGTATATTTGGGTACAGCTTGCACAAAGTAGTCAGGTTCTCATTCATCAACCTTTCATGCCACGACATAAATTGGATACGAAAGGAAATAATGGAATTTCCAATGACCACGCAACATCACCGAACTGCAGCACTAGGCCTACTTTCTTGGCACTAATTTCCACCACGTTACTCTTATAAGCAGTGAGGAAGACAGTTGCAGTCAGCCTGGAATCATCCTTGGGGATACCAGACTGTCTCAAGTAATCAATAAAAGGATCTTTGCCAGTATTTGACAGCAGTTGAGTCAGAGGGCAGGTGTGTAGTTACAATCACGTGACTTGGTGCTAGGTTCAGTACACTGGAGGTTCGTATGCTCACGGACTGAGAGTGAACGAGGCGGAGGTTCAGGACAAGACACTGAACACACCTACCTTTGTGAAGGATAAGCGAAATCTAAATTTCTCTTGAAGGGAAATGAAAGGGGAAGCAAGGTGAACCTACGGACACTACATCCTTCTGTTGCGAAAAATTATATTACCTTTCACTGGTCAAGAATATTTTGAAAGTGTGTTGGTTGTTCGTCAGGAGTGACGTAGATATGGTGTGTCACAACGTAGAGTGGCGCCAAGAACGTTCCCATTAAGCTAACCCTTCGTAGGGACATTTTACTAAGAGACTCATGCATCTGTGAAACAAATACCTTGCTGTAGGGGGGGTATACGAAGAAGGGAGAAGAGTAAGAATAAAAAGGGGGAATAAGAGAAAAAGGGAAGTGTACGCTCATGGGCTATCGAGTTGACAATGCATTGCTGTTTATTTGAGAGATTTTAACTAACCTTTGACGTCCCAATTTCTCCGTGTGTGTGAGTGTGTGTGTGGGGGTTAGTGCGTGTTGTGAAAGCTTTATTCTGAAAAAAGGAGAGTCACTTCCTCTATTTCTGCTGTGCCGTCGTGTCTTTTTTCAAGAAACAAGGAGAAATAGTAAATATTCAGAGCATCCCTGACAGGTGAGGTGAAGGAGGGTAGATTTTCGAAACTGGGCCCTACTTTTCCTTCTGCCGTGAAGCTGGAATCCTTTAGTCCGTTACATGTATCATAGGTAAACTACCGAGATGTGCCTCAGCCCAGTGTTTTAATGCACTATTATAACTAACCTACGTCTTTCCATGCACGAGCCAAGACTGTGAAAATACCCTCAGCTGATCGTCCCGTCTGATTAGAATGATAAGAATTAGAATGTGATTATCTGCACGCACACCCCGCGAATAAGACCCGCAGTGACGCCACTGGACCACTTAGTGAACGGGAAGAGCTGTATTGCATAACGTTGCAACAGTAATTCACGTTCATGACTAACCATATAGAGGCTGTCTGACACACACACACACACACACACACACACACACACACACACTAAAGGGAACATGGATCACCACAACAAAACTGCTGAGAAAACAGGACGTACTAGAGAGAGAGAGAGAGAGAGAGTTCCTGTCCTTATCAGTGGTTGGTGGGGGCGCCCATCATCCACTCACTTGATGTAGTGCTGCCTACTTTTGCCTTCATGTCTCGTTCTTTTTCTGTATCTGTTTTCTTCTCTTCCTATTTCTCCCACCCTTCCTGTCAATGATTATCACTCCTCTTTTACACGAGTGACGAAACTCTTCTTTTACACTGAGTGACATGCCTAACGGTTTCCTGTAGCCAAGGAAACCATTTCTAACTCTGGATGGTAACCATATAGTCACTTAAAGGGGGTACGTGGAGCCTACTCTGGTGACCCTGTTAACTGGGTGGCGAGAAGCAGATGTGGTGTCCACCCAGGGACCAAACTTCCACACTAGTTTCCACGTCTTCCTGTGGTGGGGCACTGTCATCCGCAAGGGAACATCGGTTCACTGCTAGAGACGGCCCTGCAGAGGCGGTTGCTTGTCTGCTGTTGATGGGTCTGCTCAATCAGACAGACTGGGGTAGCGCAGCAACTGCAAGAGTCCTGTCCCTGTATACAGTTCTTTTGCTATTGTAGTGACTAATATTTCAGCATCATGTTAATACATTTAAGGGGGGCAATGAAACTATCTGGCAGACAGATGAGATGGACGTTGGTGTATCTGACACAATGGCAAAGGTGGGACAAAAGAGTACAGTAGACAATTTTAATATTTGTAATTAGTAAAACTGCATGTAAGAAAAAAAAAACTATATATCAATTGCAGAGAAGTATTTATTTTGGTCGAAAAACAACAGGATACGACTATCACTGGTCAAAATGCCGAGCCACTTATAAGCAAAAGCTATGAAACATCTGGACTTGATCAATGGCCTTGGTATAACAGAATCCTCAACGATCGATGGCTGAAGATCAATGGCCTTTCTGACCAGTCTCGCAACCTACTATGCGATTCCCAGCAACTAGCTCCATCAGCTCGGCTTCACCTATCTTTTCACATGATAAAGAAGGTAGCATCATAACAACCATGACATGTTGGAAATACCTTCAGTCACAGATTCTGTCAGGAATGATACAAGTAGAGAGTGGCAGGACTGGATGTACACATGGACCACGATCTGCACTTGAGTGTGGGTAATACTGCTGTACACAATATATAAATATTTTAACGTTATTAGTTAGTAATGTGAAAGAATATTTTAAACTCGACTCCCCAGAACTCTTGCTCTCTGACATGAGCACATTTACCATAATCACTTGGTTTGGTGCTTCTACTTTGGCGACCGTTCCACTCCATAGTACTATACTGCTGAAATTCTTAAAGTACAGTAAGCAGACATATGTGTGAGACGGAGGCTATATACAATGCGAATGTTGCATACCAGTTCATAGTAATACCTTTATTACCCCATATTTATATAAGTTACATCTCTATTTGCGTTGTATAAATGGGAGGAATAAAACTCTAATTCAAAAAACCGTTTATTACTATAAAATAGTTAAAGATCAATAGTATCAATAAATTAAATAAATAATAAATGCATAAATAGCATGCCAGTGAAGCACAACTTGATAATATGTTCTTAAGGAAGTCCAACAAACGATGTTTTTAAAATAGAAGCTATACTAAAAACCGTGTTCTTCAGGTCCCAATAGACAAGATTTTCCCCAGACGAACGGCAAGAGATTCATACTTCTGGTCCATTTCCTGCTCAGCAAACAACCCTGACAGCTGCCAGTTGACTAGAACACAGTCCCTCCCCGTCAGCTGCTCCTTCAAGTGACCGTAACTGAGGCTTGACCAACCTCTCGCCCTTGGTGGGAAAGGACGCAGTCGTAGGTGCCGGCGAGGTCACTACTGAATGAGGAAAAGACGAGGTAGGAGTGAGGGACGTGGAGACCGGAGCCCACTGTGAACCTTCTTTGATGACTGGACCAACCGTTCACGCTCTCGTCACCACGCCCTCGCCACTTCACCTATGGACCACACGGACAGGATAAAGTTTAATGGAGCAACGCTGTGATCAAGCTTAAAGTCCCTTCTTGTTTGCATAGTTAATCCACACCATAAGACTGGTCTGTTTAAATGAAAGTATCAGTGAAACATATTCATATCTATATTAATTCATAATTTAGATTAATAATTACAAATTTGGAATGCTACTGCTTTTTATATCCTAGGCAAGTTTTGAACGGATGTTATCGATGCTGCCAAGTGAATCTACAAAGAATGGTACATAAGAGAAGTCACGTGTAAAGTACCTGGTAGTGATGGAGGGGGTTGCTAGTGGTGATGTTTGCCCAGCAGTACAGAAAGCCGCTCTGGGCGAACTCAATGTGTGCTTGCGTCCCATTGACTATAACAGGTTTGTCTAAATTTTCCTGTTGTCCTCTTGCTTCAGAAGGTCTTAATTCTGTGGCCGATGTCATAACTTGACCATCTGGCGTGTCTGCATACAGCATCTGATCTAGTCCCCTGTGTGATAGGTTCATCTGGAGTGGCTTGGACCACACAGAAGATAGCGACAACGCTCCGATAATTAGCAAAATATCAAACTTTATATTCATTTTGATATTTTGTATCAATGATGCCTTCCCAAACTGTGGTGTAGCAGTGTTCTGAATGCCAGAAATGGAGACGGAGCTACATATTATATACCCACTTTTTAGTGACGTCACAGGAAGAATGGAAACGAATCACCTGGATGAACGTTTTCTTTATCAGGATTTACACACGTTCACATCCTAGGGTTAATTCGTTAGAAACGTCTTTAGTCTCTCTTCCTAATGATTATTTATTGGATGGAAGAGGAAGAAGGGAGGGAGGGAGGAGCGAGCTAAACATACTGTACCAATACAGATAAAAGGGAAAGAAGTGTGTGCGAGAATGAGGAGCCTCTGTCTTATCAAGAAAAAGTATCTAGTTCACTCGACCTTTAATTCACTCAGATTTATTTCGCCTTTCAAAAATGATATTTTCTTTCACCCCTGCTGGAAGATTTTTTTTTTTTTTTTTTTACCTTTGAATTTACCCTTGGAAAGATTTTAAAATGATGCACAGCGACTGAAGAAATCGAAGACAGCAGGGAAGGGATAAAACTGGCAAGACAAAGCCGAGTACAGTTCAGAGAGTATAAAGACTGAGAATAAAGTTGTCCTGTGGTTGAGAACAGGTTTTCTACTCTGAATACAATCATCTTTTATCAGCAGCAGTATAGCAGAGTCCATAGCAGGAAGGTTAACTACTTGAATTTGTTGACGGTTTAAGTATATTTTTGTTACCTTCTAAACGGTTTATTCAAAGACGGTATTTCGTATATTGAATTATGTGCTATTAAAAAGAAAAACTAATGAATGGCAGCTATGTTTCAAAGAATCACTGTTATCTTTAACTTCTTCTCAAGTGTTGGCATAGGGAGGGCATGGTTTATTTATTAAACTGGATAAGAGGGCTTCCCCCCCCCCTCTCTCTCTCTCTCTCTCTCTCTCTCTCTCTCTCTCTCTCTCTCTCGTAAAACTGAATTTAGGCTCAAATTCACATCTTCATGGTGATAAAGCAACAGTTAAAGAAGCAACGACCATAATTGTAATAATATCCATAACAATATAACTTATTAAAGCATATCACTCGTTCACATGCCATTTTCTATGCAAAAAATGTATAGAACCAAAGGCTGGCATTCTGAAGAGAGAATTGTTCTTGTCAAGAAAAAAAAATACTGAACAAAGGGAACTATGTTTAAGACCCGTTCATTTCGAGGGGATATAATACATTGCGGTTAAAAGATTGATGGTTATAGACAGAGGGAAATGAAGAATGAGGAGGAATTTTTTGAGGTGACCATGTTGCATACATGAAGGATTAAGAGTATCAAGTAACTCATATATTTGAGTTGAATAGATAAATGGCCATTGCTGTAGTTGCAACTCCACTTTCCATTAGGCGTGAACCTACTTCATAAAAAAATAAAAATCCGTTTTAGTCAAGGGGTCCTAGGGATCTTTTGCTGGCACTATATTGAAGGATTGTGTTGTGATAGTGTGATGGACTTGTATGATGTGAGTAGTGGAAGTGTGTTGTGGTGTGGGGGGGGGGGGCTGTATTCTGACATGGGCTGAACGGGTTGTTTGTGAGTTGTATTTTATTTTGTTACTGTAACAGATCGAGTCGTCTTCCCATTGTGGTGTCAACTTGCCTGGATTGTAAACCCAGTAGACGGAGATCATCAAGCCTTGGACCCAAGAACCATCTTGCGCAAGCAAACAGCTCTTAATCCCCTTCCCTGGCTCCCCCGAAGAGAGGATTTACGATAGCTGTGTTTGATAATGCCGGACTAGAGGAGGAAAAGGGTGAAAGTGCAATAGTGGACGGATATTGTGTACCTACCATAAGAGGAAAGAGAAACAGACTAGGACAAACAGTGATCACAAAAACAAAAGCAGAAAAAAAAAAATAGAGATGCATAACTGTAGCGAAGAGAGAGATTGGAGGGATTCAACTAGAAGAAGAAAGGCTTTTTTTTTTTTTGTCATCAAGAGAAAGAAAGGCATTTTTTTATTTCACTATTATTAGAAGAATTATGTGGTAAGCCTCCCCCATCCTCTGTCTCCACCAAAAATACACATGAGAGGTGATCAGAAGAAAAAATAGACATAATTCAAGAGCAAATATGTACACTGTTCGTCACACCAAACTATTATCAGAAATTATAATTATCATTTTCGGGTTTAAATACTGTAGAAATCAGCTCCTTTATATCATTAATACTTTCAGATCGTAGATTTCATACATCTACATTCACATTAATTTTTCTTTAAATTTTATAACAAAGTGGAGAAAATTTTAATTACGATATGCTAATCATTAACAGACACGCATGATATCCAATTCCCTTTTTTCCTCTTGTCTTTCTGGCAATTCACTAGATCTCTTCTCTCCCTCCTTCTCTTGTTGCCTCCACCCCAGCCGTGTGCGTGGATGGATGAAGTAAAGATGCAGAGGAACATGCTCAGTACAAGTTCCTTTTCCAGTTCCCGCCAGGGATGGGACACTTCCCTCACCTTATGCCACCTCACTTACTTTATGTAAACAACTTGCCTGAATTCCATCAGCACAGTCTCATGGTTCTCGCTAAAAGAAGGACACTGAAGTAGAGTGAAGAAAAAATTGTTTTCAAGATTTCTTTCAAGTAAATGATTAACTCTGGCGGCCATATTGCTACCTCTTATCACTTCCCTACCTCACCAACAGGCCAATCTGGCTACATTACTCGGCCAGTGGCATACAAATCATACTGGCTTATACTTTATCATTCCAGCAACTTTAGACCCCCAGCCCAGGGATTCGTGACCATAAAGATCGCAGAGGTTCAGTACTCACCCTGGCCCGTCATAACCAACGGGACGAATGTGACGACAGTTCGCCCACAAAGGCTTCGTGTACTTTTGGACCAGTGCCTCCTCCGCCACCTCTCTCCACCACTACAAGGTAAGTACATCAGTTTATGACAAGAGCAACGTAATTCTTTATATCACCTCCTGAATATCAGGAAGACAAATTAGTAATTTATCTTGCCATAGTGTATTTCTATTAACATGTTTCCAACTGCTTTGGCGGGTGGAATGGCGGAATGGTGAGCAGAGTGTGTGTGGTTGGTCTCTGGGCCAGAAGTTTATAGTGGGGTCCAGCCTCCATGTCCCTCACTCCTACCTCATTTTTACTTACTTCAGAAGTGACCTCGCTGGCACCTACTCGTGTCCTTCATCAAGGGCAGAAAGTGGACCGAGCCTCAGTTATAGTAACCTGAGGAAGCGCCTCAAAGGGAATGACTGAGCTCAAGTGTCGCAGGCATCATATGTATAAGATGTATTATGTCATAAGATGACAAAGCATGTTTAGGAGAATAGTTTATAATATTAGTTCCAAAAGGTTTGTCAATCATTCAGTTGCAAGACATGTACTGAGTTGGATATTGTTGGGATTTCATTTTCTTTTTGTTTGTGTTAAAACACTTACTTCCACATTCCTCCTAAGAACACTTAGAGACCAAGAGAATAATGAATTCATTTAATGCAACAAGACTGACAAGATAATTCACATACAGATGTAATTTATGGTTGGTATGCGAAACTGATACATTGGTACTGGAATAACACATTACCATGACACTATTAATAGGAATAAGGGTATCAGTTTTATTGTAGTTAGATGTGTTGACACTCCAGCGAAATGGTACTGGAAAATGGCAAATATAATATTAGAGAGTTTTTATTGAAAAAATGGTAAATAATACAACATATAATTTAGTTGAGGCCAGACGCTTAATCCCGTAAGGGGTGGCCACAAACAAATCGCCTCCATGTCGTCCTGTTCCCCGCCATTTCACTGTCCAGTTCCCAGCCCACACGCCCCTCTCTCATATACCTCCCCATTCTATCCCTGCATCTCATCCTTGGCCTCCCCTTTCCTCTCCTCCCCCCCTCCACCTCACTCACATACACTCTCCTCTTCAGTCTCTCGCTCTCCATCCTCTCCACATGGCCAAACCACCTCAGTGTGTTTCTCCTAAAGCTTCCTAATCACATCCACATCCACACCACAACGCTTCTTCATTTCCTCATTTACCAGTTTGTCTCTCCATATGACTCCACATGTTCCTCTCAAATAACTCATTTCCATTGCTCTCACTCTTGTGTCCCTCCAACACGGTCCAAGCCTCACTTCCATATAAATACTGCCATGCAGCAACTTTCTCATTTCCATGCTCATAACCCTGCTTCTTATCACTGCTTTTAAAGAATCAGCAACCCTTCGTCCTTGTTGTACCCTTTCAAGCTCTTCACTCTCTAAAAATCCGGAAGTCATTAACTTATTTTTACTTTATGCATTTTGGTATGTACTGTACTGGAATTTTTCAATGAAATGTTATGCATTTTCTGGTGTTTTTCTCCCCATACTTTATTCACCAGTAGTTCAGAACCAATTAAGGTTTTGTCATGGAGATCTGATTGTTCGAAGTCGGTAGGAAGAGACACAGGTTGTTTCATTTCTGCTACAGTTTTTTTTTTTTTTTTTTTTTTTTTTTTTTTTTTTTTTTTTTAAGATAGCCTTGCATGCATCGAGTATAGGCCTGTCTGCTACTAATCTATATCGTCAGCAAGTAATATTTACCGAGGTTACCATTCCTTTTTCGTTAAGCAATAATAGGGCAATGCTAGGGGGGAAAAAAAAAAGCCAGATGCCTGACAGTGAATGGTCTCTGCCAAGGATGAGAACTATTCTTCAGATATCAACTAATGCTGAGCTAATTTCACGTTAGGCAATTTACCTTCCCTGAGTCACTGTTTTATCATCAGTGTAGATTGTACCTCATATAAGGCTTGCAGCTCTGTCCATGCAAACCTTCATTGTGTCTTGAGGTTTGCAGCTCGGCAAAGGTTATTTATTTATTTATTTATTTTTAAGTGTATTGCCGTGCTGTGCGGCAAGGGGCCCTTCCGGAACCTATATTATCATAGGATGAGGAAGATTTGTAGTTCTTCCTTACTAATTTACTCCTGTATGTGCATTTATATTTTTTATATAATGTTCTGAGTGTAAAATCCGTCAGCTTTATGTATACCAAAACACATTATGTGTTGTACAGATTAACCCCAGATCGGAAATCTTCAAAATGTTACATATTAGGTAACATGGGGTCTGAAAAAAGAAAAAAAAACTTCCGTTTGAAATATTTCAAAATGCTTCTATACACAAATAATTCAACCCCTTATCTTTAAATAGGGCCAGAAAAAATAAAGTTTAATTGAAAAAATATATATTTTTTTAAAGTTTATACAAAAATGAGTAAATTTTAGGTATGCAAATTTTAAAATTAAATCTTGCAAAATTGAAAAGTAATATAATGATTCCTTGGGTGGCCTGCAGTAGACCGATGTTGGGACCTTCTGTATACAAAAGGAGAAAGACAGCAAATTGAAATAAAAAAAATCACAAGAGGGCTCAACTAGGTTACATTATAGGAAATCTGGGGGTCTAACATACCCCAATGGCTCAATAGAGTAAAATCAGAGCCAGGTACAGCTATGACCCCATCATCCCCATGAAGAGCATCACTAGGCAGGAAGGTAATGAGACGGACAGATCTGTAGACCTTATGCTCATATTTTTAAAAATCAAATTTCGGGGACGGGGGTTTCTGATACCCCACTTCACCTATCTAGGGTTAAGGAGAATATCTGACCAGTACGCCACATTACATGTGCGTACGTAGTGAAAACGTCTCTTTTCATCCACGCGTCATAAAAATACGTGTATATACATCCCGATAATCATCCCATTTGATAAGAAAGATAAGATCACCGAGGTGTTTCGCCTGCCCGAACAACCTCAGAGCTTGCACTGTGATGTCACAATCTATTATAAATCTCTTGGTCGAATCCATGGGTGTTGTCCTAGTTGCACCACCCCAGTGGTTGAAACACAAACGTCATTGAGTACTGGCTCAGGAATGGGTTCTGAGAGAGAGAGAGAGAGAGAGAGAGAGAGGGGGGGGGGAGCGATGAATAATCTGTGAGAACTGCAATCGATATAAACACATTTAGCAGTTAACTGAACAAATTTCACTTTTTCTTACATTTTGTAAAACGCTACGGAACATTTTTTTTTTTTTTTTGTTAATTCACGGTTTACTTTCATTTTTACAGTGCAGCAAAGTGCCCTTTATTTCAGAAAAAAAAAAAAAGAAACATTCACCCACGAATGAGAATCGCTCGCATTATTAAAAAACTACATCAGTAATCCTCTGGCAATTGAAGGCATATCATCACAACTTCGTCAAAATGGAAACAAAGACTTCGCTGTTTACTCTTATTTAGTTAAGTATCACGCTTGCATTGAAAAGCCTTAAGTCAGGGGCATTAAGTTGGTGAAGGTCATTGAGTATAACATGCTTTTGAATAATTTCTAAGTTACTCATTTAAAAGGTTTTCTGTTCGCTGTGGGTACGATAGAAAATGATGAATAATTCCAAGCTAAATGAAAAAGTTAGAGAATATTCTTTTCTTGCGAAACCCTTTGGCAATCGGAGGTATATCATTGCAGCATTGCCAAAATTATTAACAAACAAGCCATATCTCAGAATACTGCCCACAAAATTTGGATACAATTTGCCCACTTAATTTTGAGATATTTACGTAACAGCCAGACACAGAGACACTCAAGAGACACTCACAGCTGCAGGCTATTAAATTACTGCCTTGCTAGTTGGGCGATGATTAAATATGGCTAATTTCTGTGCAATGATCACAGATAGCTGATAATAGTGCTTTCTTCCTCATAAATATCTGTCGGAGAAAAGTATAAGAGGCAGTAAAAATGCTCTAACTGGGACTCTACTGTATTGTTTTTATTAACTTGTATGTAAACTGCATGTTTTGCTTTTATCTACTCATATGTATATCATTAATCATGACATGGCGTTGGACAACACCAGTAAACTATTACTGACTCCCTCCCTAAAAATGCACAACCATCCATTTATTTGTGTTGTTGAGCAACCGCTGTCTACCTGGTTAAAATGATCCATCAACCTTAGGCAAGCAACTGTCTCCGCAGATTCGTCCCATGCAACGAACTGAGGTTTTCTAGCGACAGACAGTGACTCGCCACAGCGAGACGCCGGGAAGAGTGTGGAGGGTTGCTTCCCAGATGGACGCAGCATTTGCGTCTCTCCACCAGTTAAGAGGGACACCATAGAAGGCTCCATACCATCATGTTACTTGTTTATATGATTACCATACACCATTTGGTTTGTCATTGTGTGACGCCACCTGAAGTGGGAAAAAAAAAAGGAGTAATAAAAAGTGACAGTAAGGATGGGAGAAATAGAGAGGTGGACAGACAGAGAAAAGCAATAATAAAAGTGAAGGGAGAAGTAAGTGGCATTACATCAAATAAGTTGATGATGGTCGCCCAGCCTACCACTAAACCTTTCAGTTGTTGAGCAACTCCTGTCTGTCTGGTCAAGCAAACGTTTCGGTAAATCACGTTGACCCTTTCATCTTTTGGTGATTTTTTTTTTTTTTTTAATGTGTCCGACTCTGGGCATAGGCTTCAAAGCATGCCCTCAAGGCCCAGTAGTCCTCCTACATATCATACACCTCTCTACATGTCACCACTTCGGCGCTGACACCCACTGTCCATATTGAATACATGCTAGGGCTGTCTCATACAGGACTGGTGTATTGGTATTAGCGGGGGTACTTTTATGACATGTCGGCAGGTCATCTGGTAGATAAGGAAAGTCTGCTTTTATGAAATTCAAATCCTTAAACTGTTCTCTGCTCCAGCCGGGATTCGAACCTGGGTCCATCAGGACTGCAGGCCGCCTCTGTACCGATTCAGCCACCGCTTTAGCTAACATACGATTTTTCTATAGATGATGGTCAGTGTAGGAGTCTAAGAATGTTAATACTGTTTCCACTATCTCATGATGTGATCGGTTCTGCCTTATTACAACTAACACCAAATAATTTCGCTCAGCCGAAGGTGAGTCCTAGAAACCTGAGAGTTTTAAAGCTTCTACAGTACAAATAACTGGTGTCGCTATGGAAAACGTTTTGAGAGAACTTAAGTTGGTTAGATTCTGGAAGACGATGATGTCGCAACATCAAGTATTTCAGTGTTATTTATTTGAGAAATTAGAACATTCACAACATCTTAAATGAGCCCGCATACGACGAGAGACCAATCCTAGTCTGAATGAGGTCGTCAGGCGGCAGCGAATATAAATCATTTAAGACTTCTGTCGGAGTTAAAGAGTTAGCGGAGGTAACTTTTAACTAGTAGAAAGGAGCGGCCACTCCTAAGCTGTATAGACTTGTCTGGTGGTGCCATAAGTAGAAGAGTTAAGGGTTCTGTCGTCGTTAGAGATCTGAAGAATTATGGCCTAATGAAGGAATGGTTATCATTTTAGATGAGGCGAGTTTTTATGAGAAGCATAAAATCGCCAAACGTAAGTTGGATAAATGTTATTGAGTCGTTTATTCTCTGCCAATACTTCACTCATGATTTTTACTTGTGTTGATAGCTAATATTTCCCTTGAGGACAATCAATTTGTTTGACGGTGGTCACAATAAAATGCAAAGCAGGCAAAACAGCAATGACTCAACATTCTCTGTATCAAGTACAGTAGTATTCACTCCGCTGTGACCCACCTCATTATGTTGTCCATTGGTTTGTTCGACGTCATTTGGAAGAAAAAGTTTTTTTTTTTTTTTTTTAAGATTTTCAGTTTTAGACCAACAGTGAAGTGTGAGAAAATTCTAAATATCAACAGCTCTTCTTTTTTAAAATCGTTTTTCATCATAGCTTTTGAAACAGAGAGCGAGAGAGAGAGAGAGAGAGAGGTACACCGCTTCATACATCCCTCAGAAAAGTTCATTTTTTTGCGGTAATTTCTTAAGTACCATTCAATGTTAAGTATGAGAAGAATAGTGTGTTATGTGCAATGGAGTGAAAATGGATGAACACAGGAACACATTGACCCATAAACCAAACTGAAGGAAAGCAGAAAATAGTATTAACCCACAGACTACCAGAAGTCAGCCCTAAGTTGAAAGTAATAGTCTAGCTAATATTAATATCATCGGCAAAGAATTATGTACCTTCCTTATACAGAAGTAGCGAATAAGGAATAATAAATATCTACAAGTGACTATATAAACGTTTAGGTCACACTGAAAATCAGTAGGAGAAATCAAACAAGGATCATATATTTAGCTGTCTTTTGTGTGTGTGTGTGTGTGTGTGTGTGTGTGTGTGTGTGTGTGTGTGTGTGTGTGTGTGTGTGTGTGTGTGTGTGTGTGTGTGTGTGTGTGCGTCCTGCTCTGGGCATAGGCTTTACAGTTTGCTACCAAGGCCAAGTAGTCTTCATACATACCATACACCTCTACATGTCACCCGATGCTGCTGTGACTCACCGTCAGCTGAATAAAATTATCAAGCGTTATTTAGAGTAAAATACTAGAGATGTTCCCACCATAAGCAGGCTACCTTTGACAGTACTGACATTCAGGCTCCAACGAGTCACTCACAGATAAACTCATTTGTTTTCTCAACCATGCGAGGGTTAAATGCGAAAGGTAAGAAACAGCTCATATGATAGCAGGCAATAAAGTGAATGAATCACAGATAATAAAGAAATAGGAAGGCTTTAATGATATGGCTGAATACCCCTAAATGATCCCCCCCAAAACCCTCTCTATCGCATCTTGCCATCTTATCTGTACTTTACGTTTCCCGGCAACCGGTGTTACCATTTCCTCTCCAGTTACGCTACAACTTGATAAGGGTGATTGCGTCATGTGATAAACTGTAGTATCGTCCTTGACACGTTGGAATAGTTTTCATTCATAACTTCAGTCGGGAATGGTACAGGTAGGAACAGTAGCAGGACTGGGTTGGATCAAGACTAATTCACCACATTAGGCTTATGTGTTGTAGTTATCGAGAGTGGGGGTAATTTCCTCTGAACTGCGTGCGAAATAGATTTGAGGACGTTCAACAAGTACAAGAAATTTGTTACCTTTAGTTCCCCGCCATCTTTAAATGGAACATCCAGAAAAATGTAAGTTTAAACAGCGTGGAAACTGTATGCCCTGCTTTATTTACAGATTAATTTCTCTTGCATTAATTACTTTTTAGCTTAAATGCAAAAAGGAAGAATCAAACTCAGAAATACATTGGCAGTATATTTCCAAAAACTACGGACAAGAAACAGAAACAAAGATACAAAGAAACAAAAACATACAAATAAATAAATAAATAAATAAATAAATAATATACAAATTACGAGTAACTTGACACTAGAATGTTAAAACCTTCAGAAGCAGCTCTAAAATGGGATGAGAGATTAATATTATATAATTTTTCGTAGATATTCCTTAATGAAAGGCAGTAATTCCACATTCATGTCCCTCGAATTTAGAGACCTCCTCCTCACTTAGCATTTCCGGTTGTCAGTAAATTGACTGGAGCTTAGTCACATCCCGTCAGCTGTTTCTTCAAGTGACCGTCACAGAGGCTCGGCCCACCTCCCGCCCTTGACGTAGGAGGACGCAGGCGTAGGTGCCGGCGAAGTGACTACTGAATGAGGTAAAGACGAGGTAAGCATGAGGAATGTGGAGGCCAGAGCCCACTGTGAACCTTTTCTGATGCCTGGACCAACCGCTCACACTTTCGTCTCCTCTCCCTCGCCACTCCACCTGGGAAACAAACGGACACGATAATGCTTGCTAAAAAAAAGAAAAAAAAATGCTCGGCCATGATGCCCTTGAATCTATGTCTATTTGTCTGCCCATCTATCTATGTATTGATCTATCTACTTATCAATCTCTCTCTTAATGTATATGATTAGTTTACCACACATGAGATTTTAACTCCACATAACCAATGAAATTATTTAAATAACCAAAAATCGATATATATATATATATATATATATATATATATATATATATATATATATATATATATATATATATATATATATATATATATATATATATATATATATATATATATATATATATGCAGAGACCACTTCACCGTGAAGACATGTTTGCAAAATAACCACAGGAGAATGAAAGGAGTTCTGTGCACATCCTTTGTTGTGTGCTTCTCCCTGCTGCAGGTGACCATAATTTAAGCCGTAGGTAAAAATTCAGGTCATCCTTTGTTCTGTGTGCCACTCCCTGCTGCGGGTGTGCATAAAAGACCTCAACCCTTTACGTTTCTGGCTCACTCTGAAGATGTAATATACGAAAGTACTCACTGTCGCTTCTTTCATTTCTCCCGTGGTTATTTTGCATATATATATATATATATATATATTTATATATATATATATATATATATATATATATATATAGATAGATAGATAGATAGATAGATAGATAGATAGATAGATAGATAGATAGATAGATAGATAGATAGATAGATATATACATATATATATGTATATATATATATATATATATATATATATATATATATATATATATATATATATATTTAATTTCTCTACTAATTGATTAATCATATTGATTATTTATGTATTCATATATTCTATGCAAGTTTTATATCTGGGTAATACGGATACTGCCATATGAACCAACAATGAGTGACAAACAACGTCAGGTGTAGGGTACCTGGTAGTGATGGAGAGAGTCGCTGGTGATGTTGCCCCAGCAGTACAGAAAACCGTTCTGCCCGAACTCCATTGACACGGTCGTCCCATTGACTATGACAGGCTTGTCTAACTCATCCTGTTGGCCTGTCACTGAAGAAGGTCCTGGATTTGTGCCCGAGGTCTTCACATGACCATAAAACGCGTTTGTCTGCTGTAACTGTGTTAGTTCTTTGTCAATATAGCTCAGCTGATGTGGCTTGCAATACGCGGAAGACAGGAACAAGGTTCCTATAATCAGCAAAATTTCAAATATTATATTCATGTTTTTACTACTTTGGTTTCACTGACACCTTCCCAAAGTGTTATCCTGCGGTTCTCTGAATGTTACTGGATACAGATCGAGCTGTTTATATACCTAGCTGTAGTGACGTCACGGGAAGGATGGAAACGTATTGTATAAAGGAACGTTCTCCTTATCAGATTTCAGGACTTCCACCAGTTTTCATCCCGATGCCAACACGTAAGGACATGTTTCACCTCTCTTCCTAATGGCTACGTACTGGGTAGGAGAGGAAGGAAAGGAAATGATAGTCCCAATGCTGATAAACCGACAAAGAAAGAGGAAGACGAGTGCAGGAATGATGAGCTTCTCTCTTATCAAAATGTGTAGCTCTCTGATCGAATCTTTACTTATTCAGATTAAATATACCTACGCTGTAGTGACGTCACTGCAAGGATGGAAACGTATTGTATGGAGGAACGTTCCCCTTATCAGGATTCAGGACTTCCACCAGCTTTCATCCCAGTGCCAACACGTAAGGGACATGTTTCACCTCTTCCTAATGGCTACGTACTGAGTGGGAGAGGAGGGAAGGGAAATGAAAGTGCCAGTGCTGATAAACCGATAAAGAGAGAGGAAGACAAAAGCAGGAATGGTGAGCTTCTCTCTTTAAAAAATGTGTGGCTCTCAGATCGAATCTTTACTTATTCAGATTAAATACGCCTTTCAGCAATGATATTCATTTTCATCCAATATATTACCACTACGCCGGGAATCGAAAGCGGGACTCTCAGGAAAGAGCCAAGCAACATACCGCTACACCACGACCAAGTAAAAGTTAACTCACATTGTCACAATCTTGTAACCAATGTCCCTCCGCCCTTACTGTGGGCATGAAGAGGATGGGATAACCCCCCTGGCACTCGGGCAACTAGATGCAATTATGGCAAGTCAGAGTGAAGAAAGAAACCTGTACTTTACACAGGAAAAATCTTCTAGTGTATTACCACTCTGCCGTGAATCGAACCCGGGACTTTCAAGTGAGAGCCAGGCAGCATACCACTACACCACGACCAAGTAAGAATTTGGTAGAGATTAAAAACATCTACTTGCCCGAATGCCAGTAAGTTATCTCCTACTCTTCTTGCCCACAGTAGGGGCGGAGGGACATTGGTTACAAGGTTGTGACAACATGAAAATTTTTACCTGATCGTGGTGTAGTGCCATGCTGCCTGGCTCTCACCTGAGAGTCCCAGGTTCGGTTCCCGGCATAGTTGTAATATATTGGGCGATTTTTCCTGTTTAAAGTACAGGTTTCTCTCTTCATATTCACTTTCACTCCTGCCGAGCGATTTTGTTCAGTTTTGAATTTACCACTCACTCGGAAGTTATTAAGAGTAGGTGAACAGCAGGCTAACTGTAGAAAGGAAATGTCAGGGAAGGGATAAAACAGGCAAGGCAGAGCTTAATACAGTACAGACAATGGGAAGGTCGAGAAAGAGTTATTCCTTGGCTGATAATTGTTTTTTTTTTGTTTTTTTTTTTAATAAACAGGTTTCTTTTCAGCCATAGTATAATACAGGGTCCAAAGCAGTATTGTAGTGCTAGGATTTTTTTTTTATACCATCCGCTGACCACCAGTGTAATAACGAAAAACGTGTTTTAAACCACCAGTGTATTAACGGGAATTTATTGATACACCACTAATGCTGACGATTTTAGAGATCATGGAAAATGGGGTAGCGTGATCATATTTTGAGAATTTCAGGGATTAAGGGAAATAGAGTAGCGTGATCTTATTAGACAATTTTAGAGATTATGAGAAATAGGGTAGCGTGATCTTATTAGTGAATTTTAGAGATTATGAGAAATAGGGAAGCGTGATCTATTGGAAAGGGCGTGAGTAGCTACAGTAGATATCAGCACACCTTGCGGGCCACTCAACCTCGTCGGTACCACTCCTTGGAGGATAGTAAAATTCAAAACTCAAAATGACAACCTAAGATTTACTAAGTATTAAGAACTGAGACACAGATTACTCTTCAAACTGGGAATTATATCAAAACAAAATATGATGAAAATCTATATGAACAGAAATATGAATCTTCTCAAACTGAATTTTCAAAGAATACTGATACACTTTTCAGAAATAATGAATTTTCATGAATTAAATAAATATTCAATAATGAGGATTTACAGTATAACTCCAGATATATGTATCTTTGCACACTAGATTAATATCCCAAGAATACTGATACGCATGGATACAGTCCCGTGGTCTCTGACGGACTCGTCGGGAATGAACCTAAAGATTATCAAAGAATATTCTCTAAGACTAAATACACGATAATTTAAGAATCTTATACAAACTAGACACAATAATCAAAAGGAGCAGTAACACATTGACCGTAATCAAATGGACAAATGGACCAGCTGGTATTCACTTTGATTCCATAAACTAAATGTGGGGGGTGGGGGGGATGATTTAGTTTGTTAGCGGTTAGGCCGCGGCTAGAACGCTCGAATCCTTGGGATGCTAGCCACGGAAGTGCCTGGCCGCAGGCGAAAATCATCTAAACTGCGCATGCGCCAGAGAGTCTCGTCGCTGACTGGCCCGTGTTTTCTCTTAGCTGGCGCATGTAAACAGAACGATGGAGCAGCTAAAAAGTGCAAAGACAAAAATACGTGACTGTCCCAAGAGTAAGACTGTTGACCCACAATTGACGTGCAACATTTGTGATAAAACATTCTCTACAGTTAATAAGAAGAGGAGGCAGGAAAAGACTATCCACGGTGTAAGAGCTTCATCCAACAGGCCTACGACTGTAATATCTAAAGAGTGCAATCTACCGGGAGCACCTTCTTCAAGATCATGAGACAGTCAACAAAGTGAAGCACGAGTTTAAGTCAGGAGAACGTAAGTTTTTTTTTTTTTTTTTTTATAATTGGTAGGCCTAGGCCTGGCCTATGCTAGCCTAAGATTGGAAAATTTTTACGTGGCCAGTACCATCGATTTCGGTATCGTTGGATAGGTTATTGGCCATAGCTTACTGTCCATGAACAGTGATTCTGAAGATCGGAAAGCATTCAGAACGCCAACCAAGCCTAACCCACTCAACCTAGGCCAAACCCATCTTGACAGCCTAACACAATCGTAACACAGCCTAATCTAACCTAGTTTAACTAACCTATTGTGGCATTCCTGGGAAGCTGTTAGGTTGTATCAGGTTGGGCTGGTTAGGTTTGGGTGGTGTTCAGGATGCTTTTTGATCTTCAAAATCAGCATTCATGGACAATATGATCAATTACCTAGGCAATCTAGTGACACCAAAATCGATGGTACTGGCCAGGTGGTTGTCTTCTGAAGAAATACCTTTACTTTAAACCCGTACTCGCTGACATTCATTTCTGTCAGAAATGATAAAAATATTACTCATACCAACCTAACCTAATTTTATGTAACCTATTGTAGGAAACATCCAACTACACAAGAAAATATCATAGAATGACTTAAAAACATATATCAGTATAGGCCTATAGGGTAAAACCTCATATTCTGCAGATTAGACACTAGAACCAGAATAACAAAAACAAGCCCCAGCTCCTGTAGAATAAGCTAGACTAAAAGAAACGTGCATAAGGTATTTAGGCAAAGACAGTTATTGTCGCCAAGAAAAAATATATATTTACTTCTAAGCCAGTCTGACAACTCAAGTCCAAACCTGTCATTTGCAACATGAATATCAAATTCGTTCATAAATCGCCGATTACTAAAGGAAATATATTTTCAAGCTTCCAAAGCTGTGTGTCAGTGACAGACAGTACAATAATATCATAATAGCCTACCCATCTAAAGCTGTGACAAGCAAAAGGTGCAAAATTTGTTAGTTTCTACTATTGTATTTGCTTAAAATTCTGTTGTTTACATCTGCCAGCTGAGAGAAAACATGGGCCAATCAGCGACGAGACTGGCGCATGCACAGTTTAGATGATATTCGCCTGCGGCCAGGCCCCTCCCTAGACACGGCCCTGCACCTGCATAACTCTAGTCTGCAACGATTAGGAGAGGAACAGCGTTTAGCACAAGAAGGATCAGGGGAAAATATCACTAATTCAACTCACAAACGTATATGATGACTTAATACCCGAGGGAGAAAGCGGGGGGGGGGGGGGAAGGAGAGCTCGGGGGCTAACCTGGAACAATGAGGAGAGGAACAGCGATCTGGCGTGTTTTTTTTTTTTTTTTTTTTTGCCTATCGACCATTGGAGTCGAAGCCCCTGGTCATTAGGGCAAATATATATATACACACACATCCAGGCATATATATATATATATATATATATATATATATATATATATATATATATATATATATATACACACACATACACACATACATACACACACATCCAGGCATATATATATATATATATATATATATATATACACACACTTTCATACACACAAACACACGTACATATATATATGCACGCATCTATGCCATTATTATGATGTATAGGTAAAGGCGACGGGAGAGGAATTCATTTAGCCCGCAGATTTGACATTCATACGAATAGATAGCTAGAATGAGACAATCATCCCAACCTCTAGAGAGAAACATTCATAAAGAAATCTAAGCAGAATTATTCAGACAGGCAACTTAAGTACACTTCATGCACTCAGCTAACGTTAGAGCGAAATTCGTAAAGGAAACTGGTGAGAAACATTCGTTCAGACAAGTAATGTGCCACAGTGAGACATTAGCAAAAACATTTAGTGACAGTCGTACATCAAAACACTAGATAAGGGCGACGAAAAACTCCGGGAAATGTGTGAAAATCTGGAAAACGAAATTGGGAAACTTGATGGAGGGTTTGGCGAGAGGGTTGGGAATAATACGGAGAAGTGTGGAGGGAGAAGGAGGTTCGAAAAGTGTGAAGGAATTTTAAGCTGTTGGGAAATTTGGATAATACAGTATATGAAAACTTGGATAGGAGTACGAAAGCGTGGACAAGGGGAAGGCGAAGCCTTGATTATGAGAGAGAGAGAGAGAGAGAGAGAGAGAGAGAGAGAGAGAGACTGTGTTCTTTATAAGCCATGGTCTTACTCCAAAAGGTCACAACGTCTTCCTTAAAAATTGTTTTGAAAATGCGGGAAATCAGTTTTATGAGTCGCATTAGAACGTTAATAAACTATTCTTCTTTGATTTAGTGTGGACTGACAGTTACTCATTCTCTGTTTGACATCTGTCAATTGAAGAGGGTAATGGAATCTATATCCAGCTCCTGTTCGAAAAGACACTCCTAAGCTGAATAAATTGCTCTGACAGTAGGTAGAACAAAATAATACGTCATATGGTTTGAGCAGATAAGTAGAAAAAGATGAGGCGGAACTCAAAGAAATAGCGTTATTTTGTTTAATATCATGAGACAGACGACACTCATTATAAACTACCCTTGCCATCACCTTACAGTTTTACACAGTGGCCCTTAAATAGCTCTCCACCAGACACTCACCTGGGGATATTTAGTGTGGCGTGGGACGGCTTAGTCTTCTGGCGTGAGCGTAGGTGTCAGGGAGTAGGAAAATGATAAATGATGCAGGATTGACGTTGAAAATGTTAACTGAGTCGTCGCAGCAACACTGGAGAAAAGCTTTTGCATGGTGGATGTAAGAGGAGTGTTATATAAGTCGTCCTGTGTATTTGAGGAGAGCCTTTCGGACTGAAGGTGTTTTGATATAGCCCTCATTGACCCTGCCACTACAAGAGGTGCTTCCTGAACTAAATATAATCGTCTGGAGATAACAAGAGTAAAACGAAAATTGCGTCATCAATTTGAAGGAGTTAAAACTTAAATCGCGAAAGAAAAGGCGAGTCCCTAAGTGTTCCCGAACAACTGTAAAACACCCTGTGACAGAAGTGATGAGCTTCCGCCCCACATATAAAGTGCAGGCCGCAACTACAAAGAATCCAGACATGTTCCTTCTTGCCATTTAATTCATATTTTAACGTCGAAAACTGAGGCCTTGCTTTCGCCTTCGTAACATGTGTGTTTACCCCTCAGGCATACGGTAATTCCGTATTATCTTTCATCAGACGATTTTTTTTTTAAGCCTATAAAATAATTTTTGACAACACGGAATGGATATAGCTTACATTCAATTTTCCACTGACAGGGATCCATCCCATTTTCAGTAATATTATTTGGATGTCAGCAGAACAAATAAAGGCAAAGACGCCACTGGATTTAGGTGGTAAAAGCAAAATTGTACAAGAGTTAACACATTCCCTTTCTGGTGTATTGTTTTATTTAATTCTTGCTACCTCCAGGTGACTTAAATGAAAGGAATCTCTTGCAGGGAAAAGCTTAACGAATATTAAGCTAGGTAAAATCGTCTGAGGACAGCAAAGATAGAGGAAAAATTTCGTAGCCGTATTTAAGGGAGAACGACGATTGAAAGATACTTGGGCAAGATATGGGAAAATATTTCATTAGTGTTGAAAATATGCCTTGTTAGAAGGTGGTATTGTCTGCACACCTCGCTTACAAGTGTCAAGAGCAGACAATGAAAACACTTTACTGGGCAGTGAAGGCAGTGTGCTCTGTAGAGAACTGATTTTCACCAAGTGAATGAACTTTCTTTGTATTAGATGATTGGCTTACATTAGTTATCGATAAATCAATACTGTAGTGGGCAATCAATACTGTAGTGTGTGGCAATTGGAGGGGGATAACTTTGACACCTGTAGTTGCAAAAGTCTTTTCCAAAATCTTGTTGAACAGAATAGAGCCAGTAACTGATAAAATTTTAAGAGAAGAACAAGCGGGATTTAGAAAGGGTCGAGGTTATAATGATCAGATTTTTATTGTAAGGCATATGCAACAAACTAATGAGATGAAAATGTCACTTAGTATGTGTTTTGTGGATTTTGAAAAGGCGTTTGATAGTGTTTCACGTGGAGCTATGTTGAAAATTATGAGATTCTATTTTATACCAGAAAAGTTTGTAAATATTATTAGAAGCCTGCATGAAGTTACTTTTTGTAAGGTAATGGTGGATGGTTCTTTGAGTGGTCCATTTCAAGTTAGGTCAGGAGTGATTCAAGGAGTTCTTTCGCCATTGTTGTTTGTTTTGGTTATGGATTATGTTATGAAAAAGGTTGTAAGGAGAACAGGTGCAGGAATTAACTGGAAAGAAAATAAGAAGCTGATGGATCTGGACTATGCTGATGATATTGTACTGATTTGCGGAAGTATTTACGAGATGCAGAGGGTGCTTGATTGTCTGGTGGAGGAAGGAGAAAAAGTGGGACTGGTAGTAAATTGTGGAAAGACTGAAATTATTAATATGAACGTGGAGAACCAAATCGATTGTGTAATTGGAAATAATGTGGTGAATAATGTAGAAAACTTTAAATATCTGGGAACGATTGTATCATCTAATGGATCATTAAACAATGAAATTGAGGAGAGGATTAGACAGGCTTGGCGAGCTGTTAGAATGTTGAAATCTGTTTGGAATAATAATATACTTTCGGTACATACTAAAGTGAAAATTTACAAGTCCATGGTTAGACCAATTTTAATTTACGGGCATGAGTCATGGTACAGTACAATTGCAACAGATCAGAAAGTATTAGGATTTGAGAATAAAGTACTGAGAAGGATTCTTGGGGTAAAGTGGCAAGACAGAGTTACAAATGCAAGAATAAGGGATATTACGAGAGTGGAACCAGTTAATGAATATGTGAGACTGTCTCGCTGGAAGTGGCTGGGGCACACATACAGAAAAGAAGGTAGTTTAATACAGGATGTGCCAGAGTGGACTGTTAGAGGAAGACGAGGTAGAGGTAGGTCGAGGGAAACCTGGTTGAGGACAATGAAAAAAGAAGCAGGAGAGGAGTGTTGGTGGGACCTGAAGGAGATGGCAAGAGACAAATATTGGTGGAGAGAGTTCATTGAGGCCCTATGCATCCCGTGGGCTGCCACAGGAAATGATTGATTGATTGATTGATTGTAGTGGGCAACGTGTAGGGGGACAGGTAGCCAGATACGAACACTAGCGGATATGATGCAAAAAAGATAAGCTCAGACGTTTTCCCTGGACGATAAGAAAACGTCCTGTCAGCTTTATCAGTTAATCTCGTCAACACATGGTATTGCCTTTTCATCATTTTCGTTGCCTACTTAAGATTCTCCCGTTTGCCTGAGTAGGAATAAATGCACTGTGATATTTCGTTAGTTCATGTTGTAGGTAAATTACATTTCGTACCGTATGTCGTTTTCAACCTTTGTGGAATGTGGAGCTCTCATCATTCCCTCAATCAGTTGTTAGCCTCGGGTGATTTTACACTGACCAGCAAAGCTAATGGCTTCCTTTAACGAAGGAAACTATTTACTACATTGGGTGGTAGCATGTAACCAACAAATGGTCACCTGTTGATGCAATCCATAAGGTTCATGTCGGAGAAGACGTTCGAGTTTATCGTTCACATAATACTGCTCAGGGACGAGAACTACACTTCCGCCAGCCAGCTTATCCGTAGAGCCCCACTCTCTCAACGATCATCTGAGCCATGTGGAAATCTAATGTGAAATTTTGAATCAATAAGAATACATTTTTTACACAGATCGCCACTTTCTCAATAGGAATAAAACTACCCCAGTCAAACAGAGGCGACTGGTAGACGGTATGAATCTACGGACTCCGACATGTTGGCTGACACTGACTATCGTTACTCATGCCTTCAATATCTGGTGTGAGTTGCCTAGTTCTAGGTTCGTACGCCCCTGATAGGGCAACAAAGATCGGGTGATTGACGAATGGACAGTAAACATCCTTCGAGGAGGAGAAAAAGTAACTTGACAAGAACAGAGCCGTGTTCTCACCATCTTGACTGTCTTGTAATAAAAATAAAAAAAATGGCCACTACCACAACATAACTATTCGGATGAAATGCAATGATCACAGTTTCGGAATTATGTTTCATGGATACTTGTCAAACCGACCTTCCAGTCTGATTGCACATGGGCATCAACTGAGCTGAAATGGATTAAAGATCTTCGTCAGGTTAATTATATGCTGTGGACAGATTTATCCCCGCATAGCACTGTACTTCGAATAAATAATAAAAACTGAAATTAAGTAAAAGGCATGAAACAGCACGTATAAATCAAGCAGATGTGCTGTTTCTTCCTGTGTATGCAGACAAAACATGCACAATACATATCTAATCCAGTGATATGTATGGTGATTTAGTTGAAATTCCATGTGCTCATTTTCCCCAATTTCTGAGCGTTTATACCTTAGGAGGGTGTCTCCTTCCATAAGAATCTTCAGGGGTTCACGCTCATGTACTAAGATATTGAAGCCAAATTCCTCCTCCTTTCCCTATTTCTAATAATTTTTTATTTGGTTGTGGTGGTAATGGTCTGACAACTCCCTCCTAAAAATCATTGTTTGAATATTGTATATAATGGAAGCCTCTGGGGTAACCAGACGAACTAACTTGGGAATTTTCATTCTGCTCCATTAAATACCCTAAAAAGAGTTAACCGATGCGGTGCTGGCCCCCTCCCCCCCCCAAAAAAAAAAGAAAATAAATAAATAAAAAATAAACAGATAACCCTCTACGCCGGCCGATTTTGAATTTTCTTCTTCTGGCTAAATGGGCTTAATACATCAGTATAAGATCCCTGGCATTAACAAAAGTAATCACTAAAGCCAGATAGTTGGCTGAATCGAGTCAGGTTGGTGCCACTCTACCTCTGAAATCCTGGAGGTTACTGAGAGAGCAGAGCTGCTGTGAGCTGGTGAACCGATTTTGGATTTTTTTTTCTGCCTAAATGGGCTTAATACATCAATGCAAGATCCTTGGGACTAATAAAAGTAATCACCAAAGCCAGAAAGTTGGCTGAATCGAGTCAGGTTGGTGCTACTTAACCTCTGAAATCTTCAAGGTTACTGAGAGGTGACATATATACATATACATATTGTATATATATATATATATATATATATATATATATATATATATATATATATATTGGAGAACAATGTTACAGAAAACCCTTTAACACTGTCAGTGTCCTGTGTCTCAGTGTCTGCTGAATAAAATCGTTAGGAAGCTGCAAGAACAAATATCAGAGCAGTTCCGAAAATGAGAGAGTTCATGGTAACAGTATCCAAATCTTGATTTTCCTATCCTCACTCTCAGTTCAATACAGGAATCTGATGGTAGCAGTAATCTAATGTACAGTACTATAATCCTCTGTGTTTGTGTGTGTGTGTGTGTGTGTGTGTGTGTGTGTGTGTGTGTGTGTGTGTGTGTGTGTGTAGCGCAGCGAAAACTGGAAAATAGAATTTGATGAAATTTGGCAAGATGATTGGTACTGGATCCCAGATGGGCCAGTTTGAATTTCATGTTGACTGAGATTTACTGAAGGGGTGTTTTGGTCCGCTGTGAT
Source organism: Coenobita brevimanus (assembly GCF_032717465.1). Taxonomy (NCBI): domain Eukaryota; kingdom Metazoa; phylum Arthropoda; class Malacostraca; order Decapoda; family Coenobitidae; genus Coenobita; species Coenobita brevimanus. The sequence goes on along the minus strand of NC_137023.1, from coordinate 48,603,901 downwards.
TGTCCTCATTGACGTCACATGCAAGTATCGCGTATGATGAAAAATACAGCAGAATAATACGGAGAGAGAGAGAGAGAGGGGGGGGGGGTTGCACATTTGTAGTCCGATGTCTATCACTTCATGCTACGAAAAGAGGATTTTATTAGGCAGATGATGGTAGGTGTATTGGTAGTGGTGGTGGTAGCTGTGATGGTGGTGGTGGTGGTGGTGTTAAACATGATTGTGTTGGTGGTGGTGGTAGCTGTGATGGTGGTGGTGGTGGTGGTGTTAACCATGGTTGTGTTGGTGGTGGTGGTAGAGATGGTGACGTTGATAGCTGTGATGGTGGTGGTGATGGGGTGGTGGTAGGTGTGATGATGATGGTGGTGGTGGTTGCTGTTCAGAAAAATCTCATTTGGGCAAAGTTTTGCGGTCCTGTTGGCAAAGAACTTATTGCAAAGCGAAGCGCGGTTCATAAGCTGCCCTTATTTGGAAAAGTGCTGAGTGGCCCGGTATGGCCGTGAGACGTTTATCGTTTACTAAAATTTTCCTAATCACGAGAGGATTAATTGATCAAATATCATAAGTCTAGGTCACAGTCGGAGTTCATTTTGGACAGTCTGTCGAACATAGCTAGCTTAAAATCCGATCTGAATTGCGTAATATGTCAAGTACTTGTACGTCTAGTTCAGAGTCCCATTCCGCCTTGCGTAGTATGATGTCACTAGTTTGCTGTCCGTGCAAGTACAGAACACGATACACACATCATTGAGCAATGTTCAGGTGATCACATGATAAATCGTCTAAATGAAGGTATTGAACGTTCTTGCCGTAGAAAGATCCTACACGATTTTCAATAGTACGATTCGAGCCAAAACTTCCTCGATTTGGGCAGCAATTTTTAGCCTTATTTGTTCGAGGGATACAGGTGAGATGGGGTGTTTTATGAGCACAATTATTATTTCATACTTGCTAGATTCAGTTGAGTATATTCTTATCCCCTCTAAATTGATGCCAAATGTTACCAGACCAGTCGAAAGATTTCTGACCAGAATTCCTTGTTTTTGAGATGGAAGGTTTTTGTAATGGTATATTCTTATTTGCTACCTTGTTTTTCCGATGACTCTCTGTATTCTTTACATGTTATGCAGTGTGTTCCTTCACTACAATTTACGATTCTGAGAGACCTGTATGACACGAGTGTTGAGTATTCATCTCGGATTGCTTGTGTCCAGAGCCTGAAGTTTGAATCCATGCTTTGGTGGACACTTATGTGGCTTCTGGTAGTGTACTCTTTCATGTTCTTGCATATGTTCTTACGGTTCTGTCGATGTCCGATACAGACGCCGACACACAAACATAGCCAGTACAACCCTTCCAAGCCTCGGCACACATCCTTTCCCCGTTCGTACTTTGGCAGCCTGGGGAAGTGTTACTTCTAGATATCACTGTCCACATGAAAAGTTGATCCGGTTTGGCTCTACAGTGAAATTAATACGGACTGATACGAACTAATAATGCAGACCGATTTTGAGACTTCATTTGATTTTCCCCTTTTGATAATTAACACTATACATCAACTGAATTTTAATCTCTCACTTTAACTCAAGCGAATGATGCGCTAATTCTTTAATTCCTTGCAATGTGAATTGTATCACCTATATTGCATCCTTTGGAAAGCCGCATGGTCGCTAACGTTCTACAGAATATCACAGGAAACAAGACAAGTGTTTATAAATGGATCTGGTTTAATGAAATTAGTTTAATTTTGTTGAAAAAGTATGCCTAACATAATAATTGAGTCAGGTTAAAGCATGTAATAGTTTTTAATATTTTTTTGCACTTACTGTGAAAAACATAAGATCAGATGCATTTATTGTCATGCATTGTCAGTAATACAGTTACGCAAATAAGTGAAGTATCTCATTATGTACATCATATATCAGTTTTTGTTCAACAATTCGTCTTTCTCTCTCTCTCTCTCTCTCTCTCTCTCTCTCTCTCTCTCTCTCACACACACACACACACACACACACACACACTATATATATATATATATATATATATATATATATGACAAACCTGTTTTCAAATCCACAATAGCCTTTCAAACAATGGTGTAAAATAAACAACACATGAGTACATCATACCCGCCACAGTCAAGTATCAACACAGCACCACTCTTACATTGCCGTTTCATTTAGAATATTTCGTAATCACTTCTATAGTAGAGCGTTACAAGAACCAACGATTTCTTCTGTGAAATGGCACGTTCTGCACAAAATGTCCGGCATCTTCACATGACTCCAGCTTAACAGTGCTATAGGAGTTACGCAACGAGTGGTAACCTTTTTCCTAGTCGGGGCAAGAGCAGTATTTTGTTCCAGCCAATGCCAGATTTTTTTTTCCAATTTAGAGTAATTTGTAGGTGTTAAGAGCCTTAGTACTGTAACCACTAGCTCACTCATGATTGGAGTAGCTCTAGTTTTCTATTCCACCTAGAGTCAGACAGTATTATTCACTGGAGAGGGGGACGAACGGCCCTTAAACTGCCACATAAGTAATATCTTGATTTTCATTTGTCTTCATAGCTTAAAGAAAAAAAATGATCTCGTAATATGGCTCTTCACCTTGAAGCTTTTATGCCTTTGATGTTCACTCTGACACCGCTAGAAAATTTGCTGAGAGAGAGAGAGAGAGAGAGATGATAACATTACTACGTCGCTTTCATGGAGAACTTTGAAATAAATCAGGGGAAAAATTCATATATGATGCTCCTGCTACCATGCCTAAAGGTCTTTAAGGTTAAATTCCGTCGCTACGATAAATAATAGACAATAATTTGAAGGCCAGATTATCTGCGGTGCTATGTCACTTCCTATCTTGAGATAACACAGTCCTTAATCAGTTGTTTTTATGAGTTTATAAATTTACTGTAAGCCTGTGGAGTTTGTGCGTTTGAACTTATTTTATACTAACACCCTTTCACTTTCTTTGGGGTAGTTAAATAATTTTACTCAGCCTGCCTCAAGAAGATTTTGTTCAGTTGGAAGAAATTCTAGCAGTGAGTGGGTAGTAACGTCGATAACTTTTGTATTTCTCACTGTTTTCTTGCTTGAATATAACGGCCTTAACTTGAAACACATCACTGACAACCAAAGGGTTATTTTACTTTTGTTTAATGACAATGACCTCTGTCCGCCCTCCCCACCTCCCTCTTCCATGTTGCAAATAATATTATTGGTCAGTCAAACAGGTAGTCAATTATTATTTCATTTAGTGCTCATTTGAGATTAATGAAATGTTGGAGGCTTTCCAGGCAGGGGTCACTGTATATTTCACTCCAAGTTAGGAATATCATTCGTGTTGCGGGTATGGCTCAGTTTGCTGGTGTGAAAAGCGTAAACGTTTTTACCACTTTTTGATATACCAGTCAACCATGAAAGCGACGAACAGAAAATGCAGACTCCGCACTCTGAAAAGGGATATGGCAAGTTGGCAATGCTGTAATGTAGACATGGGTAGCGGTAAGCCGTCTCCGCCACACTAGAATTCGCCAAGTGATACACTAGGGATGCAGTATCCGGACTACCTTGCATTACAAAACGAACTTGCTCTAATGAACTGAATAAAGTCATCGGCTTAACTACCTCCTTAAATTATCAGGCAGGGCAAATTTGCTAGTAATTTATGCCTTGCCATAACCCAGTGTTATGGAACAGTAAAAGGAAATATAGTGGGCCATTAACACTATCTATATGTTGGACGGAGCCTTTATTAAGTATCAGTTAGAAATATTTTACTAAAAAAATAAGTAAGAGCTTTTCTTAGTAATGTCGTGATTTCAGTGTTGCTACTGGCTTTGTTTAGTTCATCTAGTGACGAATACCACAGTTAATTGTCTTTGAAGTGTGTGTGTGTGTGTGTGTGTGTGTGTGTGTGTGTGTGTTTAAGTATATATATATATATATATATATATATATATATATATATATATATATATATATTTTGTGATAGGTGGGGGCGCTCGCCATCCACTCACTTGATGTAGTGCTGCTCTCGGGTGTCTGCCCTTTCCTCTCCTCCATCCTTCTTTCCATCTATCCTCTTCTGTCTTTCTTTCCTTCATTCTTTCCTTTCTTTTGCCTGCGGGTGACTTTACACTCTCTCTTGTGTCTTTCTTTCCTTCATTCTTTCCTCTTCCTTCTGCCTGTGGGTGACTATACACTGAGTGACAAGCCAAATGGTTTCCTGTACACCAGGAAACCATTTACTACGCTGGGTGGTAACCATATAACCAAATTTTGGCTCCTGGTGGTTTAGTGGGTAATAAAGGTGCTCCAGTTGGATTGAGCCGGTGAAGGTTTATATCCAAGGGATGGTTGGGGTTTATTGCTCCCGTAATGCCACTCAGGGATGAGTGAGGCTGGTCACTCATCTTAAATGCCAGGACCAACTTTCCTAGCCCCGGGATATATATACATATATATATATATATATATATATATATATATATATATATATATATATATATATATATATATATATATATATATATATATCCTTAACCCCTGGATTACAATGGCGTAATTAGCAGATTCTCCAGGAGTCCGGGTCTGTCTCAGAGCTACTCAGATTGGCCAGAAACGTCTTTTTTTTTTTTTTTTTTTTTTTTAAATTTAACCGGCCAGCTCCATGCAGCACCACCAATGCAGCTACAGTGTCGTATACTAGCTTTGTCATGTGAACATCGTATTTTGAGTCCTCAGGTATTTATGAAAAAATAAAATGTATACGTGTCACAAAAATACAGTAGTGACAGGAATATGAACATAAACAAATGCGAATAATTTGTAGACCTCTGACATCCCTTAGCAGGTCTAACGCATCCCTGACTCAGACTCTCTCTCTCTCTCTCTCTCTCTCTCTCTCTCTCTCTCTCTCTCTCTCTCTCTCTTTCTCAGTGTGGTATTAGAAGGGAGAGGGGAGATAACTGCTCTTCGCCCTCCTCGTCTCCTTCTCTAAATTCCACGTAGGCTAATTAATGGCATACAGCTATCTGAAATGAATATTTCTGTGTAGTTTATCCGTGTATTTGGGGGTGGTGGGGGGGTCTGGCAAATAAAGTAAACACTGTTGTAGTTTTTAGGACTATTATACGTACGACAGCTTCTACAGGTGAAGATAATATATTTAACACTTCCTATTCGGAAAGTATCCTAAGCTGAATACAGTCTTTTAGAGGTAGCAAGAACAAAATACTAAGTACGTCAACGTTCTGAAGCGATTAGACATGGTGATGCTCCTATTGCAATGCACTGCCTCAAGGTACACTACACTACTCTTCCTTTTTCTTCGTGCTTTTCTTCTTTCCTCGATCACATTAGCCTTGTATCATGGATTACTGTATTTTTGTATCCATAATTCTAAATCATTTTGCCATTAGCCGAAGTAAAATATAAGGTTGATAATGTGCAGTTAAAGAGTTAGTAGTAGTAGTAGTAACAGTAGTAGTAGCAGCAGCAGCAGCAATTACAACCCCAGGCTCATCTGAATGTGGTTTTGTAGACTGAAGTTGCCCTCCTCCTGCAGTCCAACCTCATCCTTCTGAGGGATAGGGAGAAAGGTGAGGGAGATTTTTATAACCTGGCAGTGGAGCCGCCAGAACATATTAGTGCCACCACATAAAGGCCATTCATACTTAAAACGGCATTCCTAATTAAATAATGGAAACCTAGAAGAAAACTACTTCCTCGCCTCCATACTAGTTCCTGCATTTGTCATGTATCACACTGCAAGGCGTGCATACTAGTACCACCCTTATTTGAAAGTAATTTTACGGTAATGAGGAAAATCACATTATAGCTCCCATATTACCGTTCATACACGAAATGGTTCTACAACCCCTTTTTATACAGTACCACTACTTTGTGTAAATATGGATAGAAAGGAATATAGACAGATAGATAGATAGATAGATAGATGGATGGATGGATAGACAGACAGATGGACAGACAGATAGATAGAGAGGGTGGGGGGTTAGAGAATAATCCTTTTCGTACTACTAGCAACTTTCATTGCATATTCTGCACATAAATGAAAATCGGCTGAATTATAGGGCGTTCTGCTGCAATATATATAATTTCCTGGAGGTTATTCGCTTAAAAATTCGACCAGGTGGCTTTTATGTGTTTCCTGACTTTTATGGTGTTATAATTTATACACAAGTAATGCACAGAGGCCATCAACAACAAATGACGGGCATCGTGTTTCGTTTTAAAATCTGAATGTGATTATTCATATTTCCGCCTGGTAACTCTTCCTGATTTTACCCTTTCACACGGATGTCACAGATTTATAATATCCTTGCTAGCTGCAGACTGTTATTTTTAAGCTTAGGAGAGACTTTTCCAACGGGAGGAGTTAAATTCAACATTAATTAATTCTTCCAGTAAGCCAGGTTTTATTTCTCAATGAGTATAATTGTCGCTGAGGTATAAGAACTAAATGAAAATATACATTACTGGATTGATGTGGCTAACTCCTTTTTTCCGTTGATTTTTTTTTCTTATTTAATTCTTGCTTCCTGTAGTCGATTTTGTTAATTGAAGAAACAGTTTGTAGCGGTGAGGCTACAAACAGTCTCCCATCACATCCTGACTTTTTTCTCTAAGCTGAATCAAACTGTCTAAAGGTGCTGGGATTATAACTAAAAACATCTCACCACATTGAAGAGGTTAGCAATACGAAGATCATTATTCATGTGCAGGAAAGGCCACTACGAATTTAATTTCAGCACAGCTTGACATTTTTTTCTTCACCTTTTCAGATTTTTTCCGCGAGTGATGCATTTAATTCCCCCTGACATTCTGACGTGCAGTATTGCCGTCAAAAGCACTGCCTGACACATTTTTAAAGCTGACGTTGTACCCTTGTGGTGTGACAAATGGCAGTGGAGTGGTGCAAGGAAGATTTTGCCTTTATTTTCTATTATTTTCTTGAATGCGAGAAACTCGTGGGAGCGAAACAATCTTACTCATTTGAACAAGTAAACCAACAGTTTTGAGTTGTTCTAGAGAGAATAATATCAAGTAGAAATAATGGGGGATTTCTGCAACAGCAAGTACAGATATTAAAAGATTCATTACACTCCTCAAACAGTTTAATAATGTGTTATAAATAACTGGAGTGGAACTATGACCTTGGTTTTCTCAGTATTTATGTCTAGCCACTTATCTGTGTGTGTGTCTGTCTGTCTGTCTGTCTAAGTAACTATGTGTCTGTCTATGTTCAGTAGATTATTGCCCTATCAGAAGCATATACTCCCAGGGATAGGATGATCAGCCCAGATACTGATGCTGAGAATGACCAGTTCCCTCTCCCTGAGCAGCAATACGTGAGCTAGATACCGCAGCCACCACCCGGAAGTAGATTTTTCTGGGTCACATCCGGTTTGAGCGACGTAACTCACTAGACCACCAGGCGTCTAAAAACTGCATGAGGGCAAACGGTACTACTGACCACAACAGTATGCAGCAAGAAAGTCCACTCTTGATTTAACTATGTACAAAATAAATATCAGTGGACATTTGCCACGAAACACTGTGGACGATGACATGGGAAATGCCCGATGCTCTTACCCATCGCTGGTCAACCTGCATTGATTAGGATGACATACATGGTTTGGTTGTGACGTTACCTGGTAGATATAGTTAGTATACGCATATCTGGATGATAATATTTTGATCTTTAGGGGGATCTCAAAAAACAATACTGGTAATTTCGGGTACCATCGGACCCCTCCTGCACGACTTTTTTTTTCTCTCTGTTTTTTTGTTATCCACTGAACATCAGAGACTTGTTCTGTAGAGGGGAAAATAATCAAGTGAGACGGGGGAAGCATTTCACAAAATAATAAAAAAAAAAAAAAAACAAGGAAAGAAGGATGGAGGACTAAAAAAATATTCACGATCTGAACTCATCATGACTAATCTCTATGACAGTAAGATAAAACGAAACCTTACTGAAGAGACAAGGACTAGCCGTGTCGTTGATTTGTCAGATGATTAACCATTTCAGTCCGACCGTGTATTTTTCAGTTTTATCCTCATTATCAGAAGATTTACTCCGTTTTGATTAGACTTCTCGAACTGCAGGGGCGAGAGATGGCCTTCATTAATCCTTTCACTAATAAAGGTTCCTATTTAACTGCATACAATCATCCGATAATAACGAGAACAAAATATAAAATACGTCATCGGCTGTACACTATGCCACGCCTACATCCTGGCAGTTGGCAAGCCTTATCTAAAGCCTCGTATATATTGTTGGTCTGATAAGCGTTTTACTGATCCATGGCGATTATAAAAGTTCGTATCATTGATCCTTATGACGAACTGTACTTGACTGTGGTATGTGATTGAAAATAAGAGCCATCAAAGAGAAATGTGAAGCTTTAATCTTTTCGGCCCATGATAAGACTGGCACATCTTTAAATGATTGACAGTAATTTATTCCATCCATCTATCGTCCAATCCTACGTCGCCCCATGAGGGGCGTAGGAACCCGGGGTAATTGTTGGTCCTGGCATTTAAGATGAGAGTGACCGGCCTCACTCATCCCTGAGTGGCATTACGTGAGCAATAAACCTCAACCACCCCTTGGATAACAACCTACACAGGCTCAGTCCGACTGGAGCACCTTAATTACCCACTAAACCACCAAGCGCCATAATTTGGTTATATGGTTACCGCCCAGCGTAATAAATGGTTTCCTGATGTACAGGAAACCATTTGGCTTGTCATTCAGTGTAGAGTTACCCATAGGCAGAAGGAAGAGGAAAGAATGAAGGAAAGAAAGACAGAAGAGTGAGTGTAAAGTCACCCGTAGGCAGAAGAATGAGGAGCGAGTGAAGGAAAGAGAGACAGAAGAGGAAGGATGGAAGAGAGGAAAGGGCAGACAAGCAAAACACCATTACATCGAGTGAGCGAATGGTGAGCGTCCCCACAGTAATTTATACTAAACAGTAACTAACAGTTACTAAATATTCGCGATGACTTGATAAACGTGATATAGTGTACCGTAAAAGTGGGAATAATAGACTTGATTGCAAGATGAATCCTGAAAACTGGCAGGTTTCCTTTGATATTGCCATTGTTGAAAGCAGAGTAGTTTTTGCATTTTTGTAGCACCAGATATGAATTACGTAACACTGTGTACCAACAGATAACGTAAAGAGTGAGAATAATTTATTTCAGCAAGACTTGATGGCGGGTGATTCGAGTCTTTGCTTCGACAGGTCATTAATAAGAATACAAGTATCTTAACACGACCGAGGACGAGATACTGTATTACATTCTGTCTAACGCTGTAAAATGTTCTCTCCCAGAGCTCTCCAAAAGAAAATAAATGTATTTTTTTTTTTTTTTACAGTAGGAAACTAATATAGCCAGTGCCACAGTATCCCAGTTGCCGCACTTCATGATTATATTATTCCTCAGTGCTGATAGTCATGGAACATATCCTTCACTTGTCAATTCACTTTTATGGGGAAAAAACGTAGAAAGAGATGCGATTGTGGAGCATGAATTAAAAAAATCTGAAATTGTGACATAAATCTAATGTTTCGAGAAAAGTAAAGAGGAACGGTGGAAAAAAAAATACAATGAAGATGTCTAATGGAGAATAACTGAGGCCATAGGAAGAAGCGAAGGTGAGGAACAACTCAGAGGAAAAGTGAGGAAATCCCATTGTCTGCTGGAAACGTGATGGTGGAAATTTGGTTTACAAGAGAGAGAGAGAGAGAGAGAGAGAGAGAGAGAGAGAGAGAGAGAGAGAGAGAGAGAGAGATTGGAATGGACATAAAGAATTGATGATGCAATAGGTAATATAACTACTGCAAATGCAGTGTTCTATACGTAATTTATGAAGAGAAAAACATGCCTTGATAGCAACGTAAAGCTAGTGGGAGAACGAAACAGACAGTGTGAAATGTAATAACTGTGGGAAAAGCAGTAGAACCACATAATACAATAAATGCGTGAAACAGTGAGAGGAACATAGAATGAAACGCCAGTCTTTTCGACAGCAATCTGAACTCCACAGCAAAAGTTGGTGAACATAATCAGAGAAGTAGCGCTGTGAAAAAATTTGTAATAAAGGTAGAATTTACACTACATGATACCATTTGTTACAAATGTTAAAAGCTGAACTGCCTAGAGAAAAACGTAATGTTTTTACTTTTCTTGACTAAAGGTTTTCGAGTAGCTGAGCAGTAAATTTTTCGGTAGTAAGATTTTCACATAATTGATTTTAAATGAGATAATCTGAGCGGTATGTGATACTAAGCTTTAAGTAAAGTCCTACAAAAAGAAATTCATGTATCAATTGTACACTAATCATTTTAATTAAAATCATTTCTATGTAATGCATTAATAATAAGAGCGGTCAATATTTGAACTAGTTCACCATGAAAAGTTTTATTGCTAACTAGAGTTTAAGTAAGCTCACCATACTGGTTATCATTAACCTATATGATATTATTTTGCCTTTTCTTTTTTTAAGAGTAGTTGATCATCGTCACAGACTTTTAGGCATAACCCTCTAGAGTTTTATCATCTAATCATAAACATAGTGTTAGAAAATTCACTGTGTCGTACCTGATATTACCTCATACACGCAATTCACATTGCTACCCACCTAATAATACAACACTTCAGCCACACATCACACTACCACACCTCACAGCTACAAAGCACATTACCACACCTCACAGCTACACATCACACTACCACACCTCACAGCTACTTATCACACTACAATATCTCACACAGCCACACCACACAAAGATTCGCCTCGCAGTGCAACATCTCACATTCACACCATCGCAGATCACTCTCTTACCATCATATCTCACACTGCTCACACTGCCATGTCTCACAATCACACCTCCTGTCTCGTACTAAACTGTTTTTAAGTTCACTAACATGACGCTGCAACTTGACTTCAACCCTCCCCTCCCACTCTAAATTTCGAATATCTGCATCGTGTAGTGCATTGTCATTGTTTTCCCTCTTATATATATTTATTTTACATGTGCTTATCCTCTGCGTCTAACAAACATTTGTTTTGCATGCACCTCGTTGTCTCAGTCCTCCTTCCCCTCTTCTCTCTCTCTCTCTCTCTCTCTCTCTCTCTCTCTCTCTCTCGTTGCCGACCCCCTATCTACACAGCCCCTCGCCATGTCCACTTCACTTCAAACTGCTTGCGATTTATATACACTGGGTTAACTTTCCCAATTACATTCCCGCTATTGCTATCCGTGCGAGGCGGAGGGGAGGCAGTGAGGGAAGCAGAGGGAGGGAAAAAGAGAGACAGAAGCTGAAGAGAGGATTTTTGGAAAAGAGAAAATCGGTGGAAAGTTTAAGTGGAAATGATGTGTTAACAAGCATGCTGTTTTCATCCCTGTCTGTCTCTCCACCGGATTATGATAAGCTTTGATTAATGGAAGCATCTTGCTGAAAATTTGTTCCAACTGATGAAAGTACGTCAAAGAAGAGCTTCACAGCAGTGATTTTAATTCAATGCAAATTCATCGAGAACAGACGAAGGAGCAGACGCAGAAGACGAGAACTATTAATGAATTTTAAAGGTTGTGGAAAAGGCCTCCCAAATGAAGTGGAAAGGAAATAAAGAGAAATAATTCACTTAACATCATCCACATTTTTAATGCTGGGAAATACGACGCTGATGTTGAAAAAGACGAAGATCACAAAGACGATGGTGACAGTGACGATGGCGTTGGCGATGATGATGAAGACGAGGACCAAAAATAAAATGATATAGCATGTCATGGCAACCAGTTCTTAGTTCATACTCAGCAACAGCCAAAACCAAGGGTCAGATCTATGCGCAGTAGCCCTCCAAAATGTTGACACTCTTTCTACACGTATCATTCTGAGACATGGACGAAACATTGTGATATATGGGGCTCCCTTGTATGTGTGCAAATTTTGTCCTTGGTATTTATTAGGACTTAGAATTGCATAAAACGCCACGTATTGGGTGCTATTTTTTTTGTATGTTTTGAAGCACCAAATTAATCTCTTCGTGTGTGTCTGCTGAACTTGCTTTTATCACAACCATCGAACCCCAGGTGTGCGAGATACATTTTTTGGTTGGCTGTACATTCATGAGCCACGTTTCTGCTCATCCTCTGCCCCTTCGTCTATCCCTGGTTAGAAGGAAATAGTAGCCAGGAGACCAGGATCTCACACCTAAGTAATTTGTTTTTCAGTGTCAAGCTTTAATGGTCTGCATGAAAAACAGTTCGCCATGGCATTGTTACTCGTGCACTCCGAAAAATGAAAATCGAGCTACCATCAACTGGTCTTCGTTAGATCTACACCCTAATCGCGGCTTTATTTCAGCCCTGTTGCTGCTTGCTCTTCGTAGCTCAGCAACAGAATAATACAATGTAGTGGTTCTACATCTTTTCCATGGCACTGGTGCTAATCTCTTGTTACAACTCAGCACTCAAGTTAGAGGGCAATTTTAGTCCAAGTTAAAATAAAAAGGGTATGGTGCAAAGGATGTCCCCCCTCTAAATGCGTGATATGCTCCATTATACAGTTGCCCTTTCAGTACAGCTATACTCATTTTATACTAACTTGGCCTAAAATTATCATCTCTCCATCTTGAATGATGAGTTGTTGCGACAGATTAACAGTGGAATATGATGCCTGTCACGAATATGCAATATGGAAAGGGCGTAGAGCCGTAGTATTAATATCTTATTTTCCCTTTGATCCATATGAATGAATCTGCAAAAGGTCGAATGTCTGGGCTAGGCTGAGGCGAAATGAGTATAGTAAGGAAAACTGGGAGAACTGGCAAAGCAGCTTGATATGCAATAGTGAAATTGTAATTGGTAATACTGTAAACTCCTGTTCACTTGGAAAAAGAACGCCATACAAGCAATATATAATATGAATTTGCTGACGCTACTACCATTGCATGATACTTTTGTTGTTCTTGTTACCAAGGTTCATCTGAAACGTGAACCCAGTGGATTACAGGCTGAATTTGCTTTCATCATGTAATCGAGCATGCTCTTTTCAAGAGAGAGTGAGGGAGTTGAGAGGCGCTTTCGTAATCGTGAAAGGGTCCCTCTCCAATATCTCATGGCGCATGTCTTATGCTGGACGATATTGCCATCCAGCAGAAAGACAGAAGCCATAATGATTTCAGCGGTGCATCAGGACTATCGGCTCGGCTTCGTCAGGTTTCAGCGCTCCGGGACACTCCCAAATTGCTGAATTAATTGAGAGGATTTTACAAAAGCGAGTGAGCGGGAGCGAGAGAGAGCGGGGGAGGGAAAGCCAATACGAGCGAGAAAGCGCGAGTGTGAAATACCTGGCGCCTGGATAATTCCCAGGTATCCGCAGTAATGGTCCTCTCTCCCTGCGTCCAGCTGCGAATATTTTCTCATTTTCGTGGGGTGAGTTTTAAGTTCGGGCGCCAATGAGATTTTCGATGGCTTTAGGTCTTTCTGTGTGTGTTGCGGGGGGTTGTGTGTGGGGGGAATTGTGTGTGGGAGATTTGTGTGTGTGTGTGTGTGTGTGTGTGTGTGTGTGTGTGTGTGTGTGTGTGCAAACAGAGTTGCACTCACTGGAGATGTGTCCACTGACTCAGCACATACGTACAAGATATAACTTTACTTCCTGGAGTCATATCATTGGTGACGATGCTCAGTTTCCTATTGAGGAGATAATGTAGAAGGTCCTTTTCTGTTTTGGCTAGTGTGTACTATAATGTTTATCATAGCCTATATTATTCAGAGTGTATATGATTAATCTTGAATGTTCATATTCTAATCATGATATATGACTAGGAAATTTTTTGTAAAAAACGTGATTGGTCATATTGTAGCTATGTTACTAATCAGAAATGTAATGATTTCCTGCTTTCATTGTGGATATATAGGTGCGCTGATCAACTCTTTAATACTTCGCTTGTTTTGTGGTCCATAATTGTTTGCTAATATCTGATGTACTGTTTATCATGTAAAGGTTTATTGTTGCTTGAAATCTTGTATGTGTAACTGGATATTGTGGTCAGTAAATACTTACATACTTACTTACTGTGTGTGTGTGTGTATGTGTGTGTGTGTGTGTGTGTGTGTGTGTGTGTGTGTGTGTGTTTGTGTGTGTGTGTGTGTGTGTGTGTGTGTGTGTGTGTGTGTGTGTGTGTGTGTGTGTGTCTTTATGCAAAAAGGAACGACAAGTTGACATCCTGCAAAACTTCTCTTTTCCACTGAATATTGAAGAAGGAAACCAAATTCCAGAATACAGAAGATCATTTTGAGATGACTGCACACACACACACACACACACACACACACACACACACACACACACACACACACACACAGGTGGTTTCTTCAAATAAGATGCTTTAGAGAGATACAGTAGATATGCGACATGCCCTAAGTGTAAAGTTGACACAGGGGACAGGGGAATAAGAGGCAAAGGTTTGTTGCTGATTACAAATAGGGAGGTAAATATAGTCTCATCATTAGGATACGTTAAAAAATAGAAAAAGAAACGCAATTAATGGCTTCTACGTACAACACCGTGTAAATGAACAAAGTCCGTGGATGAATAATGACACAAATTTCGTTACCATATGTTTATTGTCTCGATGTATCCTGAAATGAAAACGACGTAAGCTTTAAAAGGTGACCAAAAAGTGGAGTATTATAAGTGTTCGACTAAAAAGTGGATCGATATATCTCTCAGTAATTGTACACCTAGGATGCCTACATGGTTCTGCTGTGCTTCTGCGATGCCTGGCTCGCGTAAGTGTTTGTGTATCATGTGGGGTTGAAAATGTGAACAGTTTATAGTCGGTCCAGGAAATAACTGGAGAGCAACAAGGCGTCTAATTACTGTGTGTGTGTGTGTGTGTGTGTGTGTGTGTGTGTGCTTATCTGTTGTCAAAATATCTGGAAAAGTTGTGGACGAATTTTCACCATACACTACCTTCAGGAAATAGCAACTATGTGGATGTGCAGAAGTCCATTACTTTTGGCTGAGGATTTGACCGAGGACGACCGAAAGTCAGCTGCCACATATTCTTTAATATAGGTTGGCTTTTTGTGAAAAGCGGTGACTGATTTTCGTAGAGTTTTGCGAATTTTCTTCACATTTGGTTTGTAGGTAGATTGACACCTCAGCCAACAACATATTTTGGCCGGCGATTAGCATTCGGCCCCGAATGATTTTGTTTCATTCTCTTTCTATTTCTCATTACTTATACCAGCCTTAACCCCCCCCTCTCCTCTCTCTCTCTCTCTCTCTCTCTCTCCCATTCACGCGCGCGCAGCTTTATTTCTGTGTGTGTTTATGTCTAAGTGTTTTTGTCTGTCTTTGTCTGCCTGTCTGTCTGTCTGTCTCTGTCTCTGTCTCTGTCTGTCTGTCTGTCTGTCTCTGTCTCTGTCTGTCTGTCTGTCTGTCTCTGTCTCTGTCTGTCTGTCTGTCTCTCTCTCTCTCTCTCTCTCTGTCTCTCTCTCTCTCTCTCTCTCTCTCTTTCGTCCTGGAGGTGGTGGCTGAAGTTCTGCATAAAGTCTGTGAACCACGAACATGACTGACATTCCCTTGACTGAGCCCTCACCAACGGGTTTGAGGGGAGGGAGGGGTAGGTAGTATTCTCGTTGGGTATGGAGGTTCCGTATGGTCTGTTTGTGTTCACCTGACGGAACTGGGCTGCTTTCAGAATTTGTGTACTAAGTCGTGGTTGCAAGCTATTCGATGGGTCTGTATGTTCGTTGGTTTAGGACGCGAGCTGCAGTACTGTAGGTTCGTGCTCGGCTGTCGGAATTGGGCTGCTCTTGCAACATTATTACAATATCATAGCGTGGAATTCGATGAGTATTAGATATAGGGAGAGTATGAGTCTTCTTAGCTACAAGTCAGGCCGACCCTTCATTCAGACAACACTTTGCCATCATCTGAGGCGAAAGGGGTTAGGGATCTTCGTCAGGTTACAACAAACTTGCTACAGCTCCTTGTCCTTACCAGTTTTCTCCAGTCTGCATCACCTTAATTTTATCTTCTATGAACTGATGCAGACTTTTGATGATTTTGTGATAAAAATAACATAAAAGAGAACAGTAAGGTGTAGTGGTCACAAATTACCAATGAGGAGAAATTAGAAAGCCCCCTAAGACGACGAGAATATGGGACGGGAACTGAAGCTGTGAACAGAATTCTAGTCGGTTGTGGAGGCTCCCTAACACCTTTTCCTAAGCGATTGATTTTCCTTATTACATCTTACGGTGGTGCTATGTTAATCATTCTAATATCACTATACTTTGAATAAATAACGAAGAAAATGTATTAACTAGCCGTACCCAAAATGAAATGTGAGGAAAAAGTGCTGGAGATCTTCCTTAACCGGTAAAAATACAGGTTTTTGTTATGAACAAATCATTTGTAAATCGACCCGCTGAAACAGGTGATGCACCCTATTAATTTATTATTGTTATCTCCAAATAATTTTATTCAGCTTTGGAGAGACTTTCTGTACTGCAGAGGTTAGAAACAGCCCCGATTCCCTCCTTAACTGCACGTAGATATGAGCTTAAATATCAATGGCTTCCAGTAAAGATTTGTGTTGCGGTTGGAGCTCCTGATACTCGGCTTCTTCTCATACTAAACTTTTCGTCTCTGAGTTCTGACAGGTCGAGTGAATGGTGATGAATGGAATCGTCAACATTTTAGCTCACTCCACCCGGTGGTTTATATTTTTATTTAAGTTCCAATACCTTCAAAACAAAATTATTCATCTTGGGAAGGATCTCTAGTCGTGATGGGCTTAATGAAGCCTACGTCTAACTCCTATTATGCTGATAGACCCTACTAAGCCAAATAAAATCGTCTGGGGAAACCAAAAACTAAATGCGGAATACATCATCGGAAAAGGGGTTATATTTCATGGAATTCAAGGCGCCAAGTAAAGGTTTGCCTCAAGATCATACTTCATCCCTGTACTCGCCTTCTTCTTCTACCATAATTTCCTTTCCTCTTCTCTGACTTACCCCAAACTATGCTTTCTATTCTGAATGACGCTAAAGAATTATTTTTTTCAGCATTTCTTGCGCATAGGGTTTCATTAACGATTTGCTTCAAGGTTGTGGTTCGTTATGATACTTATATCTTCTAGCAAAATTTTCCTCCCTCTTTTGCGATCATCTTCAGACAATAATTTAATATACTATAACACTAGCCGTGTGTGTGTGTGTGTGTGTGTGTGTGTGTGTGTGTGTGTGTGTGTGTGTGTGTGTTTTGGGCAACCGAAACTACACATTCAAATTTCACCAAGATTGGCACAAAAATTTCAAAAAATTCGCTGATGTGAAAAAACTTGGTCCCATCACAATTGAAAAACTTTTACTATATTTAATGAGCGATCACATTTTGACCAAAAAACGCCGCTCCTGGCGCCCGGCATAGGATCTCCGTAGAATTTTTTGCCCATATCTACGACTAAAATATACTATAGCAGCGCAAGAGCCCTCCGCAGGAGCAAGTGCGAGAGGCCCGAGGTGCCCACGAGCACTTGTGTTTTGCTATTACCGCAAACAAACGAAATTGTTTGGTTTCACATACTCAAGTGGCTGGGTATGAAAGGGCCCGGTCCAAAATGGCATGAAAACATCTGCCCCGATGTTGTGGCTTCTCCCAGTACTCGGCTTCTATCAGAATTTTCCTTCCTCTTTTCTGACCACCCCCAGGAAATGTTATTCTCTTGTAACTGCCAGCAAAATATATAATTCTGTTTCTCTTACCCAGACATTGAATTTCAAAGGATTCAAGACGCCCAGGAAAGATTTTCCCCCTGATTGTGGCTCGTCTCAATACTCCGTTTCGTCTTCTACCAAAATTTCCAGTCTGTGAGTCCCGGCAGGCGAGTGAATGGCGGTGATGAATGGCGTCGTCAACAACTCTTCCGGCCCGGGGGAGGTTTTTAACGAGCGCTTTTCTCTTGACTTGATGAGATCCGTGCTGGTTCATTCACTCGAGGACCTTTTACGCACGCATTTTAACTCTGCTTAATACGGCCTCTCAATTTCTCGCTTTTTTTCCTTTTATTTTACTTGTCTGTGGAATTAAGTAGAGTTTATAGCTTGTTTTTAGCTCAGCACAGCAATATAAATGAAAGGTACACATTGGTGACACTGAATCGCAATGTGAACTAAAAACAGTTAATACGGCCTCTCGAATCTCCTCTCTCTCTTTTTTTTTTCTTAGGTACTTATAGAGGTAAGCAAGGTTTACTGTGTGTTTTACCCAACCAAAAGAGTATAAACGAAAAGTATACATTGATAAAGCTGATTCTCAAATGAAGTTTGAGGGCACGACCTCTTGATATTTTTTTTTCCTACGTGTCTCTAGCGGTAAATCAAATTAAATAGCCTACTTGTTTCACTTAAGAACAACAATATAAATGAAAAGTATGCATCTTCTGTAAGAGGGGTTCTTTCTAAGCTGAATATTATAATCTGGAGGTAGTATAAAAGACACACACACACACACACACACACACACACACACACACGCACGCACCTGCACATGCGCGCGTGGGGGAGGGGCGATAGTTAATGACGGAAAAATTAACATACCGCTGTGCAGAAAATTATACAGTATATATAGTCATTAATACTGAAATAACACTTGAACCTCGGCTGACACTTTATCTACTTTGGTTACACCCAAACGATGTGACCTTCCATTTGGAACCCTCTCATGGTTCACGAGTAAACATTTTGAATCCGGTTGCATAGTCTGTGTTTTGTTCTTGCTACTTTCAGAATAATGTATTCTACTTTGCAAGAGAGATATATTGAGATTGAAGGGGTTACTAGAGACTGTCATTTACCTCGTCACTCAAAATGATTTCACTGATTGGACAAAAATCGTTTGAGGATTCAGAGGACTAAGAACAATTTTCGATAAAGCAACACGTTATAGGAATATTGTATAAAAAATAGAGAAAAAAGAGCTCAATCTCCCATGAATTGCTGTTGGCTAAATAAAGTCATTTGGCATTTAGCTGGAATATAATACGGTACTTGATTTGCCCCGGCGTTAGGAGAGATAGTGATAACAGTATTAACACTCTCAGGCTACTATGAATCGCACTATACTCATTAAACTCATTTACCATTAGCTGCAACTAAACAGTAGAAATGTCCCCACCCCAAGAGGGTTAATGACTGTTTACCGAAAGTGCGAGAAGAACAATGGGGATGACTGAAAATGGTGTTAGATAATCTGCAATATTGGTAGCAGCGGAGAGGGAAGACGAGTCTATTTACTTTCATCTGACCGACAACTTCAGTACAAAGTTTTGGTGCATGACATTCGATGAGCCTTGGTTATGAATCAGTAATGAGGCTCCTTAGTTACTGCTCAGATCCACTTTCCAGTCAACTACACTTGGCCATCAAGCCAACCTGAAAGGGATTACGGATTGTTCTCAAAAGAAAGGAAGCGACTTTAGGTATGTAAATAATTTCACAGAAATGGAGGACAGTTTGAAAAGTGGAGAGAAGGTAAATATGAAAACAGCGTAAAAAATATACTAAAGGGACACCAGTAACTGTGGTTCATTGGTAAAAACGTCAGGTTATTATGAAATCAAATAGTTTAAAGACGAACAATATTCAGAAGACTCTTCTTTTTATATGAATTCTAAAATTAATGATTTTTGTTAAAGAATTATACACAGAAAAAGAAGAAGAATAGTTTTAAAAATTTGAAAATAATTTCCTTGGAAAAAAGAATATGAAAAACTGAAGGAGAAAAATGGAAGTGATATATTGAGCAATCATGAGAGAGAGAGAGAGAGAGAGAGAGAGACTTAGAAACAGACACAGACACAGATAAACACAAGCACAGAGACAGACACAGACAACCAGAAAAAAAGAAAGAGAGAGAAAAAAGAAGGATCGTCACACCAAATGAAATTAGGGCTCCAAAAATAGTTGAGAGAGATGACAGGAGTGATAAAGGAGGGAAGGGGAGAGGCCCTGGACAATATCTGGTGGCTGAATAGAGTCCAGGGTGAGTGTGGGAGGGAAGGAGACAGGAATTTGTAGAAGGAAAGGGAGATGGTAGAGGGGAAGGGAAATTTGTAGAGGGAAAAAAGGGGGGGATAATTTCTAAAGGGGAAAGGGAAAGTGAAGGGAATTTCTGGAGGGGACGGGGTAGGGAAACGGAATTTCTAGAGGGAACGGAGAAAAAGAAGGAAAGTTGTATGGGGGAAGGGGAAAGGGAAAGGAATTTGTAGAGGGAAAGGGAAAAGAACTTTAATCTGAAGAAGTGAAGGAGAAAGGGAAGGGAATTTCTAGAGGGAGACCGAAAAGGAATGCCCCATACTCACAGACGGGAAGGAGAAAGGATTTTATTCTCTACAGGGGAAGGAAAAAGGGCAGGGAATCTCTGGAGAAGATAAGTTACGAAAGAGAAATTGGAAAAAAAAAAAAAAAACGAGAAGGAAAACAAGAGAATGGGAAGGGTTTAGCTAAGAGGGTGGTATTAAGAATGAAAAGAGAGAAACAGTGTGAAAAGACGAGAAGGATATTTGTAGAGGGGATGGGTAAACGTATCTTAAAAAAAAAAAAAATGATATCGAGAAACATGAGGGGGAGTACTGCTGGGATGGGGGAGGCAGAGTATAAGGGGGGAAGGGAGTGTACAATGGGAGGAAATATGTAGAGGGGAAGGGGATGGGAAAAGAGCACTGGAAAGAGAGTGAATTAGACGAAGAGAAAAGTAGAAAGATGGAGAATTTTTAGAAGGGTAGAGGATGGGTATATTAAGAAGGGGAAAGGGTAATGGTAGAGGTGAGAGCAATTTGTAGACAGGAAGGTAAGTTGTAGTCGAAGGGAAGGAGAGTGTATCATAACAACCTTAGAGCGCTACTACTGTTTTCATCGACTTTCTTATTATCAGAACAACTCTGGCACTCTCATCCAGCTAACACAAGGCGCATGGATTATGACGAGAATACGTCACAGGCAAAATCGCTAGGAGACGAATTACATGGCTTAAGAAGGAAACCCCACTGGTGAGGAAGTCAGTGGAAATGTTTTGTTGATAGGCTTAGAAATGAGTGTGTGTGTGTGTGTGTGTGTGTGTGTGTGTGTGTGTGTGTGTGTGTGTGTGTGTGTGTGTGTGTGATATGTATTATTAGGTGTGTGCGTGGGATAAGTATTTGGATTTCAGTGTATGTGTATGTGTGTGTGTGTGTATGTGTGTGTGTGTGTGTGTGTGTGTGTGTGTGTGTGTGTGTGTTTCTGCAGGAACTTAAATATATGCTGCATAAAATGCTCCTATTCAAAATGTATTCTCCTCTTGGTTAAACTTTTCTGGAGTTGATTCACGAGTATAAATATTTAATTTTGCTGAATTAATGGCCGGCGGTTCAGTAATAAATATCATAAGACGTCGGCTATTTCCTTCCCCCCTTCCCTTTGGCTTGCTTTATTGCTATTTACAACTCTTTCTCTCTCCCTCCCTTCCCTCTCTCTCCTCTCTCTCTCTCTCTCTCTCTCTCTCTCTCTCTCTCTCTCTCTCTCTCTCTCTCTCTCTCTCTCTTTCTCTCAAACCATAATGAGAATGATCACCTTGTCTTATCGATTTTAAGTGTCATTCTTCTTTGTTTTTCCATAATCATAGTCATTTACATTTTCCCCTTGGTCTTTTATTCTTTTTTATCTTCTTCCTCTTATTCCTCTTTCCTCCCCCCATCTTCACTTCCCTCTTCGTTTTCTCTTTCTTCTTCTTCTTTTACTTCTTCGCAATCTCCACCTTCTATTTCTTATTCCTTGTTTTTCTTCCTACTCCTTTCTCTTTCACCACCTTCGCCCCTTCCCCCAGGCCCTCTCCCCCTGCGTGCCATGAATCATCATTATTAACGGCGGGTCTCCAGGTAATTACGCAGTGATGTATTAGCCTCGCGTGATTTAATGGGCTTTTCTCGTTTTAATGCATCTTTTCCATATTTTAGCACTAAGCGCCATCCCTCAGTCTAATAATGCCATTGTTTGTTTTATGTGGGATATTTTAAAGATAATGGCTTCAGCTCCCACAAGCCATGGCGCGACACTCGTGCTCGCGCGCACACACACACACACACACACACACACACACACACACACACACATTACGTGAGATGTATGTGTTTTTGCGTTTGTTTATGTTTGTGCAAGTGTGTATGTGAAATGTGTGTGTGTGTGTGTGTGTGTGTGTGTAATTCACCGGGTCGGTCAGGATCACTTGATGGTCGTGATCGTCAGCTTTTACCCTCCCGGAAGGGAGCTGAGAGCTCATATAGTCCGATCTATGGGCAAGGCTGTGACCTTCACGCACGCACACACCCGTCCCCTTGCTCACGGGGGACAGTAACCACCCACTTCGTCAGTGAAACTTTTCGCAACCTGAGCGAGGCGCGAACTCCCGTCTACCAGATGGCAAGCGAAAACGTTACCACTGCACCAGCGAGCGGTAGTGTGTGTGTGTGTGTGTGTGTGTGTGTGTGTAACAGAACTTTGGATATTAATTTTTGATAACGTAACTTTTCTAATAATGTGTTTCAGATAAAATGGAGGGGTTACATACAATTAAAATTTAGGAACGTTTTTACACCACTACGCTCTCAGCTTAAGGCCTGTATTGTGTCAGTGTCAAAGGAGACTTCGCCGCCTCTCCTTCCATGCCGATTTATTTTACATATTGGACGGTACATTCTTTTGTTTGCTCTTTATGTCGTTTTCATATCACTGTTGCTTTTTCAGTAACGTATGAGAGGACAAGATGATGCAATAAGCACAATAAATCTCCGAGGAAAAGGCTTTACAAAATCTCTGAAGCGGCTAAGTACACCCGAGTTAATTATGTGAGCCCAAATCTCAGAGAATAACAACAGAACTGACCCCTATAATGTCATGTCAGCTGATAGGTAGCGGTGTCTTATGATGATGGTGATGATAATGATGATTACCAGATACAGTTAATTTCTGCTTTGATGTCGCTGTCATTGAATCAACTGTAAGGAAGGTATAGAGGCCTGACAATGCCAGTACTGCTACCATTAACCTTTATATGATCGGAAGAAGTCATGTCCTTATTTCCCAGCTAGAGCCGGAGACGATTTCATTCACATAAGAATGAATCATAGGAACCCGAGAGTGAACACATCGATAATACAACCAAAGGCCGTGGCATAAGAGACTTCGTAGCATTTTTTCCTTAGCTATTTACATTCCATATTAAACCTTAAAATTTTCCTCGATGTTATTTATGTTGCTTTAATATCGATTCAGTTTGTGGTTATAACATACATAAGGATATTTTAGGCTTAATACGCAAAACAAATCACCACGGAATAGATGTTGTAAAACCTGCAGTGCCGCTTAAAATGTCACCTTAAATCCCTCAAAAGGAATCGGTCCATGAAATGTTACGTCATTTAATATGTAGTGGCGGCTGATGATGATGGTGGTCTCATACAGATAATTGCAGCCTTTGATGTCGCGTTCATTAAACCAGGGTCATATTATCGTGGATTGTGGGAATAAATGCAGGTTGATCGGTTGTTTTCAAAACGTCCATGTTGATGTGTATTTTGGCTGACGATAATGCAGTATTCTTTTTTTTTTGCACGAAAACACACACACACACACACACACACACACACATAAGTGTACGATATATATATATATATATATATATATATATATATATATATATATATATAAATATATATATATATATATATATATATATATATATATATATATATTACTATGGATTTGTGGTGTTGAAAAGAAATTGCACTGTATTCCAGATAATAATTTTTGTTCTGATATAAAGTCGTGGTATTTGCTTTTTACATAATACTGTACAATAGCTGTATGTTGACAAAGTATGTGCACACAATTTTATGATTTTGTATCTTACTCTGTTTTTATATTTACAGAAAACTATTGCACATCTACTATACTATAATCCTGGGCTTGTGTGTGTGTGCGTGTGTGTGCATGTGTGTGTGTGTGTGTGTGTGTGTGTGTGTGTGTGTATGGTGTATGTGTGTGTGTGTGTGTGTGTGTGTGTGTGTGTGTGTGTGTGTGTGTGTGTGCGTGCGTGCTTGAGTGCGTGCGTGCGTGTGTGTGTGTGTGTGTGTGTGTGTGTGTGTGTGTGTGTGTGTGTGTGTGTGTGTGTGTGTGTGTGTGTGCGTGCGTGCTTGAGTGCGTGCGTGCGTGCGTGCGTGCGTGTGTGTGTGTGTGTGTGTGTGTGTGTGTGTGTGTGTGTGTGTGTGTGTGTGTGTGTGTGTGTGTGTGTGTTGTCAAAAATGGAAAAAAGGTGCTGGAAAGGGATACCTTCTTGTGATGGCACTGATATAAATGGGTGGCTCTCCAGCCTAGCTACACAAACATCCCTCAACTCACTCCCTATCCTTCAAAAGGAGGATGGTGGATTGCAGAAACAGGAAAATTTCAGCCTGCTTTTCATTAGGTTCACGTCCAGATGAGCCTCGGCCTACAGGAACAACAACAACTACTACTATCAGCTCCCTGTCGCAGTTTGTTTTCGCAAAAGGGACAAGTAGAGGAAAGTGCTACATCTGCCCATATCTCGTAACCCACGATTTGCTCAGGTCAGTGTGTATGAGGAATATCACCTTCGGCATCGAAGGAATTGCAGCACTGCTAGTCAGGAATTTATTTAGCTGATTACATCTTGATTCTCTCTTGCAAGCTAGCTATGTCGTAACATCAACATGGTATGCACCAGTGTTATACTCAGTTACTGTACTCTCTTGAAGTCTGGTCATATCTCTGTAGTAATGACATAGTTTGCATCAGTAATATACAGTATAAGAGAATAATAGCGAATAATCGATAAAATGAATCGCTAAGAAAGAGGTGTTATGAAACTTCCGAAGTGAACGAGAATACAATCTTTCTCCTTATGAGTAACACAGGAGCGTACCTACAGATTCGGGGCCCCCCTCCTGGAGGGGGGCCCCACAAAGAACCTAGCCCCCTTAATTCTCAGAACTTATCTAATATCTCAGCCGGGATTGTCGGGATGATAAATATATATGTTTTTAAATATTAATAAAAAAGCTTATATTTTTTAGGGCTATTTGTGGCCCCCCTCAACTGGGGGCCCGGGGGGCAGTTTCAAACAGCCCCCCCCCCCGCCCCCCGTCAGGTACACCACTGGAGTAACACTGTAACTCAACGGCACACTGGTATATACGTGTGTTCATAATGGTGCTGTATTAGTGTACATCCCTTTCAGTCCGGTGATATAGTTTATTGGTTTATTCTTGCTACATCCAGACTAAAACAGATATATTAAGTTATCATCACTGTCATCATCACCATCAATATTACGCCTACCACCATCATTATTAATATCATCATCATCTTAAGTCAACTTTGTGAAGCTACTTGTATTCTGTAGTGATGGATTGAATGAAGGCTGTATCTAACCATTCCACGTTCAAAAATGGTAAGAATAGTATGAATAAAAAATGTAATGGTAATGATATTTATGTATGTATATAAAATGTTAAATTCGATTTTGATACAGATCAATGAATGCAGTTATTCAAAAGTTTTCATGACTATTTTGATGCTGCTAAAGATGTTTCTTGAAGATGGAAATAGTCAACTGGTAGTAGCGTTTTTACCAGCTCAAAGAGAACATGCGTAATTCTCTGCCGACTTCTAACTCTGTTGTTCACTGATGAAGAGACCTTAAGTATTCCAGTTCAGAAGGACTCTTATAAGCAGAATATAACTGACGAGATAAAAACATATAATATATAAAACTTCAATGTCCACTTATTATAACAATAGCAATGAAATTTAGGATGCCAATAGCCAACATGATAAACAAGACTTGGTGTTCTCATGGATTCATAAAATAAGAAAAGTCATGTATGGGTGGTATATATATGGAAGTCATCAGAAGCCTAATTGAAAATTAACTTGAGAAAGTGACTATGATCAAGGTTTACATAGTACATAGGCAAATGATAATCATGTAAGCGACTAAGTAAATCAGTAAATCTCGATCAGTTAATCAATATCTCGATTGATCAATCTATCAATGTCAGTCTTTAAAATCATTCATTTAAATATTAACTGCTATCTGTCTCGCTCAATTACCTCTCACTCAGTCGACCTCTCTCGGTTACTCAAAGTCAGTCTATCTCTGTCAGTTTCTCACAATTAATGAATATATTTATGACAATGAATCTTAGTCAATCTCTCTTTCTCTCTCTCTCTCTCTCTCTCTCTCTTTGTTATTCTAAATATACGAGTATATAATTATTTGGCAGCTCTCTGTTGTGCCCTTATTAACGAGGTATAGTATCCGGAATGGGACACCCTAACTGGATCAGTGAGGCATGAATGCTTCCCCACCACGGCAAGGTGGCTGCCATGGGGGAGGTGGGCTTTGTTGCTGGTACGGGGTTTGGGACTTCTTTTTTTTGGACGAATTGTTGGGACGATCATTTGGACAGAAATTTAAATGGGACACAGGACATCAGTTAGCGCAGGACATGGGGTGGAAGACGATATTCACCTAAGTGGCGTATCCATGTCAGTACTCAACAATGCTAACCTTTAAAGTTGCTATTCCAAAAGATTCTTGTGCGGAACTGACCCGGACCTAAAACTTTTTCATTTGCTTGCTTTACCCTAGTCCTTCTTTCTTCCTCCGCAGCCTTTCTTCTGGCCATTGCTGCCCTCTTCACTTCCGTTTCCTTTCGCCTCTCTGCTCTTATTTTTCTCTCCTCGGCCTCTAGTCGTCTCAGCTCATCCCGGTTCTGTTTCCTCGCTTCTGCCAAGTAGATCTGTTCAGCTCTACGAAGCATCTCAGCATCTTTTCTTTCTCGTTCTCTTTTCATCCTTTCCTCCCTTCTCTTCTTCTCTTCCTTCTTCTTTTCCATCTCCAGTATCCTCGCCTCCTCCTGTGCCTCTTTTCTTTTCCTCCATTTCTCCTTCCTTTCTTTACCAACATTCGGTACCATTTGCCAGTCGTCGCCGGCCTCTTCCGGATCTTCCTTCTTGCCCTTCCTCTTCTTCTTTTTCTTTTTATTCTTTTGTGTCCCCGAGGCCTGCTCCTGGGCAGGTGAAGGGAGGGGTTCACGGGGTGAGGGTGAGGGTGAGGGTAAGGGCGCGGTGGTAGGAGTGGGTGAGGATGATGGTGTGGGTGAGGTCGCCGCGGTAGGAGTGGGTGAAGATGGTGGTGTGGGTGAGGTGGCAGGATTGGGTTTGGGCCCGGGTGAGGGTGCGGGCGTGGCGTTGACCTTGCGAGAACGACGAGATTTAGTCATTTTGATAATTTTTAAGAAGTTTTTCCAAATTAGCTGAGAATTTATTTTTCAACTGGAAATCATTAGCTATTCGTAGAGGAATTTTAAGAGATTTTCGCGATGATGGGGTTTATGAAGGATGCTTCGAACCCCTTGATCTCTTCAATACAGCGATTTTTTTTTTTTTTTTTATGTTTTACTATTTCTGCCTCGAAGCGTTTTTATTCAGTTTAGGAACAATATCTCGTACTGAATAACGCAGTGAAGACTTTACCTAACCCCTCCAGTTCGAAAGCTCTCTTCTAGAAATCTAAGCAGATTCTCCTGAAGGTGCCACGAGTTAAAGGAGAAAAAAAAAGGTCATTGGTGTGAAGGGGTTAACTGAGAGAGGCGCCAAGTGAGCTGAAGCAAACCGTCTGGCGGTAGTAAGCGCAACATCAAAGAAGGCATCGCAATGAACCCTTTCATGCGCGGACTCCAATCGAGTCATTAAATACCATCCTGTACAACGCATCATGATGCACATCATGTCAAACATAAGTTTCCCGCCGATGTGCCTTTTTCTTTTTTTTTTTACCCGATTCTTGTCATGGTGCGCTTTACAGGTTGTTAAACAATTTTAACGACTCAAATTACCTGTGCCTGAGAGGGTGAATATCCTTCCAATTCATTGCTATACCCTCTGATGCTGGTGACGTTTTCCTCTAGTTAAGTCTTTCCATCTCCAGACGGTTTCACACAGTTTTGGAGAGACTTTTCACACTGGAGGGATTAGATATAGCTTTCATTAACACCTTCTCTATTCTCTCCAGGCGATTTAATAGTTTTGGAAAGACTCTTCATTAACCCCCTCACTACTTCAATATAATTTGCTGGTGGTAGTATGAATAAGATCAGAAACACGTTATTGGAGTGAAAGGCCTTCCATGGAGTATAGGATTAAGTCTAACCCTTTCATCACGAGTTTAGGGACACCTTCACGTGGCGGCGGCGATAAATCTGGGTGGCTCTGCTGCATCCCTCACTTCCCACCTTATACATTGAAAGGAGGATGGCGGGATGCAGGAGAACGGCAATTTCAGTTTGCAATCCACCAAGTTCACACTTATGATAATCTTGGAGGAATAATAACACCCGAAGTCCGTCAATTCTGATTCTTGCTAGCTTCAGACGCTTATATTCGGCTTGGGAGACAATTTTCCATCAGAAGCAGTTAAGTGTGGTTCCTCTCTCGCTACAGTGATGCTCTCCATAGCTGAATGAAATCGTCTGGTGGGATTAGGAATACAATGCGAAATACGTAATCGAAGTGAAGACGTTAATTAGTCTACTATATACCTCACTCCATCCTCAGGTGGGAACAGAGGTTTGGATGATGATGATGAATTGATGACGATGATGATAATGGTGATGATGATGATGATAATGATGATGATGATGAACCTCTAATAGTGAAGGGGTTAATAAAGACTATAGAGCCAATATAGGCTGTCTATTCTACTTCGCCCTCTCCCTCGCCCCCCTTACTTCGTAGATGAATAAAGTCGTCTGTAGATGGCATACACAATCTCCCCCACCCCCCCTCCCTCTGTCTTTGTCTGTCTGTCTGTCTGTCTGTCTGTCTGTCTGTCTGTCTCTCTGTCTCTGTCTGTCTGTCTGTCTGTCTGTCTGTCTCTCTCTCTCTCTGTCTCTCTCTCTCTCTCTCTCTCTCTCTCTCTCTCTCTCTGACGTTCACACTTTACCAATACTTTGCTGTTGTCACTAGATGTTTTACCTGGAAAAGGGCTTTAGATAATGATGATGATGAATCAATTTAGACCCGCAGAGGATAGAGAACGCGTTACTAGACGGAGAGCAATGAAGTGGATGTAGGTGGGGAACGGAGATATCAATGATAATGAGAGGGTATAGTCTGTTAGTCTTCATCTGACGGAACTGGGCCACTCCCATAACTTTGAATACTCATTTATGGCTGCATGAATTATGATAAGCCCTAGTTATGAGGTAGGAATGAGTCTTCTTGGTTGCTAGTCAGATCTATCCTCCAGTCTGACTACACTTCGTCATCAACCGAACTTAAAGGGTTAAAGGATCTTTGTCAGGTTAGAGCAAACATACTGTATAGGAAAGGAAAGGCCGTCAGGAAGGCAAAGGTGGAGCGAAACTGTTGACGATGATGATTGTGAAAATGGCGATGATGGTGGTGTGATAACAGTTCTGACTGTAATAATGACTTTGTTGTTGATGATGATGATCATGATGATAATGATGATGGCATGACTTTGATGATGACGATGATGATGATGATGATAGCATGATGATGATGATGATGATGATGACGCGGATTGTACCCACATTCGATTTCGTTCAGTGAATTGGAGACTTCTTGTGGGCAAAGGTTAATGAAGGTTTTATCTAGTCGCTACAGTTCAAGAAGTTTCTCTAAGCTGAGAAAAATCGTCATGAGATAGTATGAAGAAAGTAGGCCTACACAAATACTGGATTAAAGTGATGGAATGAAATGATAGTACAGAACAGTAGTAGCAGCAGTCGTGGCAGTAGTAGTAGCTGTTGCAACTCCATACTCATTTGGATGTAAACCTTTTGGGTTTCAGGTTGAAATTGCCTCTTTCCTGCAGTCCACCATTCTCCTTTCAAGGGGAGAGGGAAGGGGACTGAGAAGCGTTTTTATAACCGGTCATCTCCACTGCTCGATCATAATGATGCCACCACATGACGGCATCCTTTTCCAGCATGCTTTTCCAAGATGAAAAATAACGAACGCACAGTTGACAGGAGAGTGAGGAGGTGAATCGGGAGAAACGAATAGTAACCTCTTCTTGATCAGGGCAACTTTAGTACTCGATTCAGGCAAACGTCAGAGGATTTGATTCAGTTGAGAATGAATCACAGGAGCCTGAGAATGTTGTTGCTGTCACCACTAGCCCTGTCATGGTAGGGTCCTCTCTACTTCATTTCAGTAACATCAGGCAATTTTATTTGGAGAGTAAGTCATACGAACCTAAATGTTGCTAGTGTCACTCTTAACCCTCCAGTATTTGGGACGATTTCTGTATTCTGTTCCAATTAACGCTGTACAATTTTATTTGGATAAGGGGGAGTTTGGGAACATGAAAGTGTTGTTAGTCTCATACTGATAAAAGTTTACGTTGGTTTTCATATTGATAAAATACATAATTATAATGTGTCTTCATACAGATAAAAGGGAACGTGTATTTCCATATTATAAAATGTAATTACTGTTTGCATTAAAAAAAAAAAAAAAGTAACTAGCGTCTTTTTATATCGATAAAAGTTTACTGGTGTGCTTTTGCAGTGACACAAAGTAACTGGCACTTTTCTTCAGTCAGAAGGTTATGGGGGGTTTTATATGGATGAAAAGTAACTGTCTCTGTTTTTATATTGACAGAAACTAATTGCGCTTTTTTTTCATTTAACTTGATATTTGTTTTATTTTAGCGGGTGTGTGGAACAGTGGCCGGCCATCCATTGTGCGGCCACTGACACTCGGCTACGTGATGCTTTTACTGAGGATCCGGTGGCGGGATAGGGGGAGGGGGCCAGAGAGAAGGGGGACAGGAGAGTGCGATAGGAAGATGGGAAGGGGATGGGGAGAGTGCGATAGGGATAGGGGGAATGGGGAGAGCGCAAAAGGGAAAGGCGGAATGGGAGAATGAGGGAGGGAATGGGGAATGGGAAGAATGGGAGAGGAAGGGGGGTGGGGAAAGTGCGAGAGGGAAGGGAGATGGGAAGAGGACAAGAGAAAGAGGAAGGTTGTGAGCGGGAAGGGGAATTCAAAGGGAAGGATAGATGGGGAGAGTGAGAAGGAGAGGTAAAAGAGGATGGGGAGAGTGCAAGAGGGAGCGTGGAGAAGGGGATAGGGATAGTTCAAGAGGGTCATGGTGAGAGGGGAGGGTTCGAAAGGGAGGGGGAGGATGGGTAGAATGTGAAAGGCAGGGGCAGGACATTGGGAATGTGAGACGGATGGTCGTTGGGAGGATGTGAGGAGGGGAGAATAGGGAACGTACGAGTGCAAAGGGGGATCGGGAATATGAGGGGGGAGAGGAAGGGTGCGAGAGGGAGGAGGGATGGGTAGAGCGAGAATGGGTGGTGGTGAGAGGGAAGAGTGCGAGCTGGACTGAGAACGGTGAGAGTTGGAGTGGGAAGGGAAGAAGAATGCAGCAGGGGAGAGGAAAAATGTGGGTTTGAATGGGAAATAGAGGATTGCAGAAGTGAGGGTGGCTAGAACGGAAAAATCCGGTCTACTTGTTGGCTTAGGAGATTTAGTAATAGCATTTCCTCTGCGATATATATTTTCCTAAGGACTTTGATTTCCAACTGTATGTAACTGTTACAGATTCCATCGATTATATGAATGTGACAGTGCAGATAAAGACGTTCTTTAATGTCACCCATGGGACAAGACATGAATCCAGGAACTAATTGGTTAGTCACGGATGTGCCCTTCCCAGTCTTCTATCAAATCCTTCCACAACACGGCCTCGCCCTGCCAGTTTTCTCCTGAGTTCATACGAGAAGACTCCGAAGATGTCAGTTCGATCAACTCTGTCTCATCCAGAACAGTGATTACACCAGCAGCAACTCAGAAGACCATGTGAAGATAAAAACAAACACAGTCTTTCCTCCAACCTCTCGCTGTCTGGCCTGGAGATGGCTCCCTCTGATTCGAGCCACTCCTCTGGTATGCACAATCCGAGGAATATTGAGTCAAGGGGAAGTTTGAACTTTACGAGACAAAGTGAGGGGGAATTTAATATCGTATTACTCGGCCTGATGGTAGCACCGTCCATTAGTTGTCGTCTGCTGCGGACAGTGGCGTGTGAAAACGAAACATACGCTCACATCAGTGATACTGTGACAGTGGGCATCATGCCATCTGTTTCATGAAACCAGTGCTGTGTAAGTGGGAAGCGAGGAAAAATGCACCCAGAAGTAAGGTTTCAGCTATTCCTTACGGATCGTAGAATATGAATAACCAGGTTAGGAGTCAATTTGTAAGTATACAATATAAAGGTGATGCCTTCCTTTTTCTTGGGATGCTAATCGCTGTGGAGTCACAAGTGTTTCCTCTGCAAGTATTATTTTTACTGAGATCAGTTATATGTTAGTGAGGGTATGGTTACATTTTCTTCAAGCACCCATAAACCAGTAAAGTGCCCTCTGTGAGTACATGACGAGCCAGCGAGCGTTTGTACATGCTCCTATCATCATAATATCATCTTGGTGTAAGGTTTCAACATTTCTGATGAGGTACGTGAACAGTAATAGAAGAATAATTGAGCTTTCTCTCTCTCTCTCTCTCTCTCTCTCTCTCTCTCTCTCTCTCTCTCTCTCTCTCTCTCTCTCTCTCTCTCTTACACACACACAGGCGCATGCTCGCGCGTGCAATCAGCACTGAAACTGAAAAACAACTCATACCTCGCATATGTCACTTTCATAGTACTAAATCGATTTCATAGTGGAACTTGTCAGTTGAAGTCCTCGGTACATTCCCTTGGAGCTGGGATTCCAAGGGGTTTCTTTGGTCGCATGAGTAAATATAAAGCTAAAAACATAATTTATTCCATGTATCTACCACCTGCTGATAGAATGTCTCCT
Organism: Coenobita brevimanus; assembly: GCF_032717465.1. Lineage (NCBI taxonomy): Eukaryota > Metazoa > Arthropoda > Malacostraca > Decapoda > Coenobitidae > Coenobita > Coenobita brevimanus. The sequence goes on along the minus strand of NC_137023.1, from coordinate 48,570,880 downwards.
CTATCTCACATAGTAGAAAGTTATTAGCTTCTGATAACCATCGCGGTCGGGCCGGGTCGTGTTGGGCCGCTCATTTATCAGCTGAACGCAGAGTAAATTTTGCTTCGCTACGCTTGCTCGCACGTATTAATTCATCAAGCACACCTACATGTACAGTGCCCTTACTCACTGTGGTTAGAATAAAAGTTTGCTAATACATTGGTTCTTGCCAGTTTCTTTTGTATACCTTATATTGACAATTAATTGCTGTGAAGTAGAAGAGATATAATTTTGCTTTTAAAGATTTTTGCTATTGGAGTCAGTTTGAGAAGTAATAATTGTGTGTGTGTGTGTGTGTGTGTGTGTGTGTGTGTGTGTGTGTGTTTCCATATTTTGCTACAACCTGTTAATTTGCTACATAAACAAACATTACAGTTAAGTAATTAGTACCAATGTCCTCAAGAACGATGTGGCTTATGCATCATTACATTATAGTAAACAAGAATAAGGAAATGGCACGGATGCAAAGCAATTTTCTTATGTTTATACAGTCTCAAGGGTAATGGACGTGATGCCTAAATTAAAGAGAATAAATGTTTAGCTCTCAAACGCATATCCGTGTCCGTTTTCTCGTTCATTAAGTAGTTGCCTGCGACTCGGCAAGATAGTAGCACTGTTGTCTATATCGAAGCTATAATGAAGGAGTGAACCTCATGACTTTGTACTGCTCCTTCTGAACCAGCTACGCTTCAGGGTGACCTGAGAACGTGAGGCATTCGAGCCGGGATCTCAGCTACTCTTTCAAACTCAGCGAAGAAGGCTCATCGAATCGGTTCATCGAGCACCCTGGAACAGCCTGCAAAGTCTTGTTTCCATTGAGCCATCCATCAGCTATTCAGGGACCATCGACTGTGGATAACCTTCAGTCCTGACTGGTTCGTAGGTCCAGATTCAGCTTTGCGTCTGACCTCGCCTTGCTTCTCACCAGTGACATGATGATAAAGTAGTACTTTGTAGAGGTAAATCACTCTTGGTATGATCCTTCTTAGACAAGGTGCTTCGACCATGTAGTTAAACTTCTTGTGACATGATTACCTTTTTATATAGTATATTCTTGCCATTACCAAACAATTTTATCCATTTGCGGGAGATCTTTCATAATGAAGGGCTTAGAAGTATTGACCCAAATTAACCACTTCACTATGACAACACCGTTTAATATAATGTAGGAACTGCCTGTGGAAGGTTTTATTTAACTGAATAAAGGCTTGTTGTAGTGAAGAGGTTAGCATTACATGTTCTGCCATTTTTCTGGGTTAATCCGTGGCCACACACGTGTAGCAGCAGTACAATAATGTTTCTCCCGTTCCCAGCTGAGGTGACCCTTTGGCTTTAACTAATGTTTCCTAACTGTGTCCATGCTAACTGAAACTGCATTTGGAAAATAATGGAACTGGTAACTTTCATTACTTTTTTTTTTTTTTTTTTTGGTTCAGTCATACGCTTAGTCACTTCTATATCCGTACACTTTCCCCCCGCCCTTTACAGCTGTTTGATGAAGATGTAAACCCGTATTTCCAGTCTCGGATATAAAAATAGTTCATTCACTGTAACTTGCTGTGCTTTCCTGGGTCTGTTTCTGCATCTCTGCATTACCATGTATTAGTAGGAATAGATGATGATTACTTGTAGATTCTCTTGATGATCCATTTTAGGCTGCTCTTGATGTTCAATTTTAGGCTGCTCTCTCTCTCTCTCTCTCTCTCTCTCTCTCTCTCTCTCTCTCTCTCTCTCTCTCTCTCTCTCTCTCTCTCTCTCTCTCACTCTCTCTCTCTCTCGCACCTCGTCCTCCTCCTCCTCCTTCCTCGTCGTCTTCTTCCCCTCCCTTGTGGCAGCCAATTTTGCATCCCTCTTGTGTAATTCCTTAGGATCAAGAGACAGGATGACGATTATCCTTTGATTACTTCCCTGGAAGATAAATGTTCTGAGTGTTTTTGCCTGTGTGTGTGTGTGTGTGTGTGTGTGTGTGTGTGTGTGTGTGTCTGTCTGTCTGTCTCACACACAAAAGTCTTTCATTAGGGTGATGTATTTTTCACTTAATTGTTGCTATCTCTAGACGACATTTTTTTAAAGTTACGGAGGACGGCGTGTAGTGTAAGGGTTGTTGAAGGCCATATGTAACTCCTCCATAAAAGCCTGTGCTGTAAACTGACTACTTTTTTCTTTTATCTCTTTTTAAATATCGACATGGACGGTACAGGGGAAATAGGAATATATTGATGTACGATCTCCAAAAGCAAACAAGATACGAAAAGGTGCTAAAGATCTTTCTAATCAAACGAAGCTACGGGTTTGAGTATGACTGGGTTAAGTTTTTCGCTGGTAGGAGTGCCTCTAAGATGAATGAAATTTTCTCACATAGCCAGAAAAAGATTACGTGTGAAAAAAAAAAAAAAAGTCGGAAAACTAAATTCAGATCCTTTTAGTCTAGACAGCTGTTAACTTTTTGGCTCATAGGTGTTTAGCAGGAAAAAAACCGTCTGGCAGTGGACAGGATATAGCATGCAAGAGAGATATAAGCAGTCAAAAGGTTAACACGTCAGACGCACTCCTACTCCCTCCCCCTCTCTCTCTCTCTCATCACACACACACACACACACACACACACACACACATCTACGTACACAAGCCATTCAACGCGACATAGACTTTGTTGTATTAACTGACGACAAAGATTTGTAATGAGGAAGTCCAAAAATAAATAATTCATTTGAACCCAGACAGAGACATTAAAGGCATATGCAGTCTTATCTGAAAGGAAAAGAATTAATCATTTGATGTAAGCTGCGCATAACTTGGTCTGTCTATCTATAGCCAGACGCCTTAATCACATAAGGGGTGGCCGTTTGACTTTGAGTTAGTTGTTTTAAGAAGAGGGGCAGTGGCATTAACCCTCCTCCAACCCATTTGCTGACAAGTATAGGGTACACGTATAGGTTGGTTATAAGGTTACCACCCACCGTTGTAAATGGCTTAAAGGAAACCAATAGTTTTGTCGCTTAATGTAAAGGAACCTGGAAAGGAAAGAAGAGTAATAAAAAGTGACCGGAAAGATGGGAGAAATAGGGCAGACACGGAAAAAGAATGATAAAGATGAAGGAAGAAGTAGGCAGCACTACGGCAAGTGAGTGGATGATGGTCGCCACCACCATAACTTGGTAATCATGAATTAAATCTAATACATTTTGTGTCCACAGGAAACTGCCTGAAAGCTGCCATTTAAGGCTTTTCCCCGGGATCGACGGACAAGGTGTATCACAAGCTCAGAACTGGAGTCGATTCATTTGCTTAACAGGATAAGGGAAGATACCCGGCAAAAGAAGAGATACAGCACCTGCTTTGTGTAAGTTACATTCCTTTGCCTATACACGCTTTACTTCTAAATTTTCTTTGCTTTTTTTTTTTTACATTAGCTTGACCTAAAATTGTCAGGTCTCCATCATGAATGCTGACTTGTAAGAATACTTTAGCACTATAGTATGATGCGAAGAAATGCAATGGAAAGGATGTAGAGCCGCAGTATTGTTTATTTCTGTCTTTGAGATACGTGAAATAAACTCCAAAAGGATTTATTTTTTTTTTTTGGACAAGTTAGAGTAAAATGAGTATAATAACTTTTGTTTGTTGAGCAGGTCCTAGCACCTATTTCTTAATCAATTTGTATCCGTATACTGTATGGTAAGTGAATATTCATTGTATGATAATATTATGGTAATGTAATACACAAGAAAATATAAAGGCGTTATATGAGAAATAAGTCGGTGAGGAAGAGGTGCTAAAAAAAACCTACTTGACTGACAAGTTTACCCCACTAAGCAATGTTTACACGTTATTAAGGTAAATCAATATATGGTTCACAGATATGCACATAATCTTTATATGCTAAATAAGCTAGATTAGTCGATGTTATAGTGTATATATAAAGGGCACAGGAGGGAATATTAAGGTGAAACACGTCTCAAAAGAAAAAACAGTAGAGTATGGCTGGAGAGGAAGCGCGGTAAGGGGAGCGAGCGAGAGGTGGCAATTTGACAGAATAACCTACCAGTTTTGATCGGTGTATATGCAGTAAATATGACTATGACACGGGTCCTTTGCTACGTCCACGTGTTAAACAAAGTTGCCTGTCTATAAATAAACGTAAGCAAACCGGCAGCAATGATACAAATACACATACATCCTGCAACGAAGCATGATACGATACAGTAATGATGACTAACAGTAAGTGCAGCCAGTAAACCTCCATTGATCGCCACTCATTAAGCATAAAAAATTACACAGAACCTGACCGGTGAAAATGATTTGCTTTGGAGAAAAACGCACGGTCGGAAAAACAAGAAAATACCGTGCCCAAAGAGCAGTTACAGTTTTTCATTTTATGAAAATTGTTTTTCATTTTGTGAATATAATATTTTTCTCATACAACATAGTTCTGGAATTTACATTTAGCCCTTTTAACCCCATAACTCTAATGACACGTTTTAAAATAATTCTATTGATTGTACCTTTAGAAAATTATATTCGGCTTCGGAGATTCCTTTCCTGGTGGAGGAGATAAATGGAAATCATTTCTTACCCCTTCATTGACAGAGATTTCTCCAGTGCTAAATACAACCGTCTGATGGTAGCATGGATAGTGCTGTATCCCCAAGTTATTTTGAAACATGAGGCCAGTGCACTGCACGCTGAAATTCCCTTTTCCAACAGTCCACCATTTGCCTTTCTGGGATAAGGAGGGAGTTGAGAGACGTTTCTATAACATCGCAGAGGAAATGCTCGGTAATATAGGTGCCACTTCATGAAGACGTCCGTCTCCTGCACTGGTAGCAAGGATAAAATATAAAATAAGTTATCGGACTGACTGGTTAACTCTCTCTTTGCTATGAGGTTCTGTGATAAAAATAAAAATCGTTCGTCGTAAAACATGACAGATATGTTCTTATTTCTCTGCTAAATCATTACATGTGGTAGTTTTTAACATCTTTAGAAGCTCTGTCTCTTTCCAGCACAGTAAAATCACCTCTTGTTAATCGTAATAACACATCAAGCATGTAGCTCAGTCAGATGGTCAATACTCTTAATCTAGTATTACTCACTCTGGGGTTAGCACGAATGAAAAGGTAAAACAATTCCAGTGTTAATACTAGCAAGTGGACAGAACTCACTCTGAACTGGGAAAAAAATCGCACGGCTTGAACTGAAATAAAATACAATAAAAGACGGGACCATGAGACTTCTTGTTCAGCCATTCCTTGCTACCACCAAACGACTTTATTTAGCTCGAGATAGACGTTTCAAATTGGACAGGGTAATTATAGCCTTCATTGACCCCTTCCCAACTTACTAAGCCGAATAAAATTGTCAGATGTTAGGTGGAATGGAACAAAAATGACGCTCAGGGCCGGAAGGAGTGTAGCCTTTGCTAAGCCTCTCATCTTTTGTGTTTATTCAGTGTCTGGATATGTTACAGTTTACACGCTTCCTCTCGTGTGACTCATTTGCAGCTGAATAAAGATGTTTAATATTAACTGGAATTAGATACTAGAACTGTCACGGTTAAGGGATATTTTATTGCGACAGTATGTTCTTACTCAAATTCGTATGTTATTCTCAGATGCAAAAAAAAAAAAATAAATAAATAAAAAATAAAAAATAACGTTAACTGGGATAAAATACTAGAGTTATTGTGATCATGGCAGTGTTAATGGATTATGATAAATTCCTAACCCCCACTCTTTATTATATGAAACTGTATACAATAATGAAGTATGCTGAATTAAGATATTTCCATATTAACTCCTTCAGTCAGATTACTTTTATTCATTTATTTATTCAATTATTTACTCATTCATTTACTTTTTGGATTGCTGATAGGTAGATGTATTTAGTTTAGGATAGCACCTTGTTAATAATGGGGTTAATGTAGATTCTACCTTTCCCTTCCGATTTAAAATATTTCCTAAGTTACGTATAATCTTGATGGCTCAAATGAAGTACAAAAGACCTTCGCTGGTGAAAATTGTGTGTTCCATGTACTACCATATACTCCTGACCATGTAATGTTTTAGGTACTCTATTTTCTATGCGTTACATTCATTTCTTGGCCACTGTTACTGAATATCAGGTTTTCTGATCAATACTCTGAAGCTTTCACCCTCAGCTAAGTAAAATAAGCTGGTGTTAGCTCAAAGAATAACAGTTGATGCAACCATAAGAGGCTTCTGCAACTCTCAGTTAACTCCAGAATAAAGTCTGATATTCTACCAGATATGCTGACGTGACCATGAGAGGGGTAAATATCACAAACAAGACATGTTTACTATGACTGGTTATTAACACAATGAGTTTGGATGCGAAATGGAAATGTTTGCATGCGCCCAATTCCAAGGTCAGCATTGTGTTACCAGAAGTGTTAACGTGCTGGTGTTTAATAAAGACTCCCGTGTAGAAAGCTGAATTAGCAAAACAGCTGTACAGTCCGGGAAAACATTTCTCCAGATATTTCACCTCATTATCTTCTCGTTTTCCTCTGCTGGCTGCTACTCCTAATCTGAGAGGGGATCTGTATGTTCCTCAAAACTCACATATAATTCTTTTTGATCTGATGTATTAGAAAAGAAAAGTGTTCGACGTGAGGTGGGTGCAGTGAAATAGTAGATGAACTTGGTCCTTTACTCTGCAGGTTAGATAAATTATGTCTTCGATGAAGAGTACTCTTAACCGCCAACAGTGTTTGTGTTTCAGTGCTGTAACACTGGTGGCAGTACTGAAGTAATGTCTAATAAGATATTAAAAAAAGTTTTACTGGTGGCTGAGACTCGTCACATTCTGCTGGCCAATTATTTAATTGTAATAATAATGGACTCAACTGTGAAACGAAGCAATTATGTGCATGTTTTTGTTTCCTAGGTATTTGTTGCTCAATACGATAACAGTCCAGTTCGTTAATAATTTAAAAAATTAGGAACGGAAATACAAATGTCACTTATGATTTACCGTGAAAAATCAGGCTGTCCACATAAATCATGGAACGTGTAAATATTTAGTGCACACTCACAGGACTGACGTAAATATAAACTGAAATGATGACAGAGGTAATTATTCCCGCTCCGTCCACCACCAGGCAACATAAACATTATTGGATGGCCTTCCCAAATATTTATGGGTTTAAATGGAATTGTACAGAATTGTGTTACCTGAATTCAGTGTTTCACGCTGCACTTGCTTCCCCAGTAATAAATTTTGTTCTCAGTGCCACGAGTGTAACTCTTAAATTTAACTGATTTTTATCTCCCTCCTATACCAAGGCGGAACGATAATGTTTTTGCCCCCGTCTGTGTGTGTGTGTGTATGTGTGTGTATATATATATATATATATATATATATATATATATATATATATATATATATATATATATATATATATATCTGTTCCCATTATATTTCATGAACGGCTTGAGCTATCAACATGAAACCTTCAGGGTATCAAGATATGGCCAAAATCTTGTAAGATTTTGAAAATGGGCTGTCGGAGTCAAGGTCAAGGTCACCAAAATGGCTGCTAAAGGTCAACTAGCTTTTATCGGCCGCCTTTAGCTCCATTATATCTCACGAACGGCTTGAGCTATTATCTTGAAACCTTCAGGGTATCAAGATATGGCCAAAATCTTCCGGCCCCCCGGGAGGAGGCTCGTACCTTGTACCCCCGGGGGCTGCGCTTGTAACTTGGCAAATATTATATTCCGGCGGGCGATTAGCATTCGGCTCCAAAATGCATTTCTCTCATTTTCAGTGCACTGGTCTTCATGCTACTTACTTTGATTATGGGAAAAGAAACTGTGTTTGTGATCAGATTACACTTCAGTTGAAACTGCCTCCTGGCAGGAAGCAGTCAATACAAACAATTAGTTTTTAAAACTGCGTGGGCGTCCCTGCAAGTTCTTTTTAACTTTCATGAACGGGTCAACTCAGCTAACGCCAAACGATTTTATTCAGTTATTTTTTTTTTTTTTTTCAGCTGAGCATGCTGACTGAAACGAAAATGAGCAGCATATTCAGGCACATTATAATATGACAAGGAAACAAGTAATTAATTAAAGTGCCTGATCATAATCTCTTGATGTCTGTCAGTCTATATGTCTGTCTGACTCGGGCTGTCTCTGTCTGCCTGTGTAGGCATAATATAACACAATACTGTGTGTAACTATATAGCTATAGGTAACAATATGTAAAGCAGGTAGTTATGTCTGCGTCCTCCAGGAAGAGTTACAAAACACATACTTTTACCTAGACGAACCAGGAATGTCAATTCTCATAATGTATAACCACAACCTTTGTTGTCCCAGACCATCAAGAATTCTTAACCATACGATGTATCTCAAACTTCCTCATGGCCCAGATGAACAAGAATTTCATGACGTATTCAAACACGTGGAGTAACCAGCCCTAGGCAGTTAGTCCACGTGATAGGAAATTTACCAGACATTACATCACATACATACATCCTCCCCAGGCTGTATATAATGTCGGCGAGATTCCCTTCAGATCAGAAGAAGGGGTTGGAGAGTAGGCCCGTTAACACGAGGGTCAGATACAGTGAGAAGGGGGTTAGAAAGGGAAAGGGGAGAGAAATGATGGTGAGAAGGTCCGACTTTAGTATCACGCTCTACTAAACTGTAGCTCACCTTTTTTATAACTTTGTGCAATAAACTTTGTAACCAAGAGTGCTGTAACTCACCTCCTTGACGCTACATCTCACTACTTAATTCTGGCTGGCTTAACGATCCATAATCAAGTGCCCTATCTCATTACAAGTACCTAAAACCACGCTATCGAGATTGATGGCCAGATAACCTCCTCTGTATAATTACACCCCTCGGCTACGTCTACTTACATTGGTGGTCAGTGGTAAGAAGGAACCAACTACGTTCACTTACTCTGGTATCAGTGGTTCACTTACATTGGTGAGCAGTGGTAAAAGCGAACCTACTACCCTCATATACTGTACATTGGTGAGTAGCAGTAATAACGAACCAACTACGATAAACTACGCCGCTCGAGATTTGTGGCGAGCGACGAAAACGAACCACAATCAAGCTACGCCTTACGAGTTTATACTAAGATATCTGCCTCACTACGTTCACTGAGAGTGGTGGCGAGCTGTAAACGAAGCCGATTAACGTTTCAGTCACAGCAATCTACGGCTACGCTCAATTTGGCGACTTCACGCAATCAAACAAGAAACAACCAATCAAAGCAGAGAGTGAGAGCTGGCGTCGCATCAACACAGCTGAACTTGTTCCTAATCGCTCCTAAACCACACCTCCACGATTACGAGAAACAATATCAACGATAAACTACGTCTGTCAACAACTCTACAAGCCTGCAAGTTAATTTCAACAAGTAAGGAAAATCAAACACTACAAGTTTAGGAGAAGAACAAACAACACCATGGAAAGAGAAAGGAGGAAGTGCATCCGTGTGTTGACCCAATTTCAGCACATTTTCTCCCTCCTTGAACCTCCTTCCCACCGCTGCCACCAATCTAAGACGACGCAGCCGAGGGGTGTAATTCTATAGAGAATGTTATTTGGTTGAATCATCGACGGGAGAGTCGCTAGATGAAACGGGCAGATTTAGGGTCGACGGAGTTTATTGTGAGACAGTTACTTGAATAAAAGTTAAGAGCTTGGCGTGACCCGTGTAGCCTATGGTTAGTAACAGTTTGTGCGAGCTGCTGTCCTCCTAATTTACTTTCACTCTTCTGCTCCCTATCGCTCTCTCCTTGTCTAACTCTTGTTCTCTCCTGTTCTACTTTGTCTCACTCTGTCTTCTCCTACCTTCTAACCTTCCTGCATGTGATATCGGACTTATATCTCCCTCTAGCTTCCGGCTAAAGTGTGTGGGCGTACGTGTGCGTACGTTTGTGCGTGTGTATGTCTGTCACGTTTCCGACACATGATCAGAGGTTCATGACATTCTCGTTTAGTCTTGGGTAAGGGGATGTGTTCTGTAACTCTTCCTGGAGAACTCGGACATAACTACCTGTTTTACATATTGTTACCTATAGCTATATAGTTACATACCGTAGTTACATACTGTATTGTGTTATAACATATTATGCCTACACCTGTCTGTCTTTTTGTTTGTCTCTGTTTGTCTGTCTGTTTCTCTGTCTGTCTGTCTGTTTCTCTGTCTCTGTCTATTTATCACACACACACACACACACACACACACACACACACACACACACACACACACACACACACACACACACACACACAAATCCATTTACATCCGAGGCTTCCAGTCCTCTCCTTTCTCCCTTTGTTTCCTGCACCGTACCAGCTGTCTCTTATATCCAGCTTTCCCCACTCACGTCGACCCGGTTCCTCTCCCTCCGTCAGTTCTCTGGCTCTCAGCTCCCGTATCAGCAAGCCGTGATCTTATTTGGCCCGAGGTGAGGCTAAAGGAAGGCACGGCTCCGGCGGGAATAAAAGAATGCGCATCGTGCCTTCAGGTACCCAAATTTTCCAAGCTGTAGTCGATTTTGCTCATTTATTCTTTTCTTAGTTAGGTTAGGTTAGTTTGTTAGGACTAGGTTAGGTTCTTCCGTCAGGGTTAGGTTATTTTTTTAGGATTAGGTTAGAGTAACATAGGTTAGTTTGTAAAAGTTATCTTGTCCGCTAGGTTTAAATGTGTTCGTTAAGGTTATGTTAGTTTATTCCTCTAGGGTAAGATCAGGTTAGTCTCTTGGGATTAGGTCAATTAAAATAGGTCGAGCAAATTATATTAATATAAAATGTATTAGAATTCGGTTAAATATAGTATACGAAATCATCCTGGGAAGAAAACTTGTTTGTATATTTGTTGCTTAAATGAACTCTGGAACGAAAAAGCCGGACAGTCAGCTATAGTTACAGGAACATAAACATGGTATAAATTCGTTAGGATGAAGCGGTGAACACGAGAGAGGTGGAAACAAAGTTTTGGAACAATGGATGCGACCTGAATATTCAGTGTAAGGGCAGTCGTGTGTGTGTGTGTTTGGGGGTGGGCGGTGAGTGGGCGGGAGGGGGGGGTATGAAAGAGTTTCCTATCTGAAAAATAATCCATTTTTGTAGATTATTCTGTTCTTCTTATTGCAATATTTAAGAGTATTCACTCAGTGACACTACATGGTTTTCATCCTTCTTAGGATAGATTAGCGTGAACAAAAGCTAAAGCCTCGTCCTTATAGTTTATACATGTACAGAATACATCTTTCCCCACAAAACATATTATTTACTGTCTTATGCGAGCGTGCAAATTAGGAAATCTGAAAGTGGCTTTATTACTAATATACGGCGGACGGAATCTGTAATATATTCGTGGACGAAGTGGGATAATGGGCATAACCTTGAAATTAATCTGATTTCTTTTTACCACTGGCCTCATGATCGTGTAAAGATTCAGAAGTATTGGTGTCCTGGTGAATGAAGTCTCGCGTCAACAAGCTCTAATGCATTGTGGCGGAACTGGCAGATCCAGAGACATAGTCTTGAAAATCAGCGTTCACCCATTCACAGTTATCATCATCATCATCATCATCATCATGCTGACTTTTTATTCCCCAAGCTATGGACCGCTTTGAGGTAGGATCAGTCAACGCGGCCAGAGAAGGTATTAAAGTGGGAGAACTATAAAAAGATGCCTAGTGAAAAGGACCAGATAAATTATTCATGTCATCAAGCCTCTGAAATCCTGGCTCAACCTCATAAGCCAAACCAAGTACACACATTATAAGGTTGCTTCTTTACAATTATCATAATGAACGAGACACTTTTACATCAACTCACACTTTTTCACAGTAAAATGGATGATGATGCTCATCTTTTATACACCATCCCCTCTTCCCTCCCCTCTGCTTTCCCCTGCATATCTCTTCGTTCCCCTCACCTAGTCCAATCACCTCTGACCCACGTATCCGCTCCCACGTTCAGTTTCCCCTCACTCTCCACAGCACAACATTTTTCGGGTTTAGCTTATACCTCTCTCTCTCTCTCTCTCTCTCTCTCTCTCTCTCTCTCTCTGTTTTATCTTTTCTAAGTGCTAAACAAGATTACGGCACCCGGAGATCTGACTTCACGAGAGCAAAGGGGCTAGGCTGAGTGAGGGAGGGTGGATGGACAAGACACCTGATAAACACTGAAGAGAAATGAGGAGAAGGGAGAGGAGTAAGGTAAAAGACAGAGAAGTGAGGGCGAAGGGAGAGGAGTATGAGAAACGAGAGAAGTGAGAGAGAAGGGAGAGGAGTGAGCAAGAAAGGAGAGTAGTGAAGTAGAATGAAGAGGTGTGAGGAAGAAGGGAGAGAAGTGAGGGAGAGGGGAGAAGAGTACGGGAAAAAGGAGAGGTACGAGGGAAGAATGAGATGAGTGAAGGGGAAGGAGGAGTGGGGCAAAAGGGAGAGGAGTGTGGGAAATGGAAATGGGAGATGAGTGAGAGAGAGGAGAGATGACTAAGTGAGAAAGGAGAGGAAGGAGAGACTGGATGGAGGACAGAGATGATAAGCAGTAAATGAAACCGTGGGAGAGGAGTGAGAGAGACTGGAAGGAAATAATGGAGAAGGGAGGGGAGTGAAGGAGAATGGATGGAAGAATACAGCTGATAAACAGTGACTGACTTAAAGATAGTGGAGTAAGGGTGGATGAGCTAGAAGAGACAGCCGACAACCAGTGAGCGAAACAGATGGAAATGAGAGAGAGAGAGAGAGAGAGAGAGAGAGAGAGAGAGAGAGAAGGAAGAGGGGCGAGAGAGAAGGAAGAGGAGCGAGAGAGAAGGAAGAGGAGTGAGAGAAGGAAGATGAGTGAGAGAGAAGGAAGAGGAGCGAGAGAGAAGGGAGAGGAATGGGAGAAAGGGAGAGGAGCGAGAGAGACTGGCCAGAAGAGGCAGCTGATATAGAGTGACTAAAGAAAAGGGAAAGGGATGGTAAAGATTAGAAACACATATTGTTCCTAAATGTATCTTGCAGCGCACACATTACAGAATTTAGAAGAAACAGATTTCATTATTTCCGTAGATATATGAAGGAATGTCGTCTGTCTGTTATCTATGGAAATCATGGGAGATGCATATAGAACTCCCCAAACAGCTCAAACAGCTGTAATTTTCACGACTAATTTAAAATTGTACATTACAATTGCGAAAGTAGCATCTCTGATGGCAAAATTAGAACTACAGTAATTAGAAATAATGAAGCCAACATGGTGGAAACGTGGTAGCCAATCACCGTAGAGTTTTTAACTTCTACAACAATATCGTTAGCAACCATATCATCGGGGCAGGAGGCGGCTGAATCGGTAGAGGCGGCCTGCAGTTCTAATGAACCCAGGATCGAATCCCGGCTGGGGCAGGAAACAATTTAAGGATTTGAATTTCATAAAAGCAGACTTTACTAATCTACCAGAAGACCCGCCGACATGTAAAAATACTCCCGCTAATACCAATACACCAGTCCCATATGAGATAGCCCTAGCATGTATTCATTATGGACGGTGGGTGTTAGCGCCGAAGTGGTGAAATGTGGAGGCCTACTGGGCCTTGCGATACGGCCTGAAGCCGTTGCCCAAAGTCGGAAACATTAAAAAGAAAAAAAATGGTCGGATGGGTGAACGGATTGGTAGGGTAGGCAGGACTCGTGGAGTGGGTGTTCAGGCTTAGTGGGTAGTTGGGTAGTGAGAAAAATAAGTCCATGGTAGGAATTGATCCATGGGGAATGCATTCCTGGGGAAATGGGCCCAAGGAGGGTAAAATGGAATCCCGGGGGTTTCCTCCCACAGGGGGAATGGCCATCTAGGGTCCCAGGCACTGTCGGTATGCACGATCAGAGTTGTTTGCCTGGGCAAAGGAGGATATCACTGCTTGTACATAATATATTTTCGGAAAGGAGATGGAAAAACTGAGTGGAAGAGCCGTAACTGATCATTGTTATTAAATGAGTGAAAAATAACTTACCTGAAGTCAGGTGTAGCACTGTAAAAATGGGAAATACGTAAACCACTGTTTTATTTACTCTCTTTCAGCTTTTATTGCATCAGTTTTATGGGTACGAATTCCACGCCAAGTAAAATCTAGTCACATACCTAAATATCGACGGGGATCATTTAGATGACTGTGTTGATTTTACATATAAATGTTGAACACCTACAATTCTATATGTATTCCTTCGAGTCTACTTTTAATATTTATTTTCATTCACACATCGTTTGTACTGGTTTTATAATGAAGAATCTGTGCAGTTTATTAACAACCAAAGACTGATATCTCATCTCAAGAAATATGGAAATTTCATTTGATACTGATGCTTGTTAACTTTTGAGCTGCATGTAGGCTATGCAATGTTTCTTACACTAAGGTTTTCGTAATTATCAATAAACAAGGACTTTTAAGCCACTGTTGTTGTTGTTGAGTAACCCCGGTCTGTCTGGCCAAGCAGATCCATCGAACACAGGCAAGCGATCTTCCCTTAAGGGCTGTCCCGTGCAGAGAACCGATGTTCTCGTGCGGCAAATCGCCTCGCCACAGAGAGGGGAGGAGAAGAGTGTGGAGGTTTGGTTCCTGGATGGACGCCACATTCGCGTCTCACTACTCAGTTTACAAATACACCATCGCAGGCTCCACATCATCCCGTTCTCTGGTTATAAGGTTGCCACCCAGCTTTGTAAATGTTTCCTGAGTAACAGGAAACATTTAGGCGCGTCACTCAGTTTAGAGCTATCTGAACTGGTAAGAAATAAACAGGAAGGAAGAATGCAAGAAAGAGGGAGAAAGGAGGGCAGACAGATAAACATACACACGCACGCGCGCACACACACACACACACACACACACACACACACACACACACACACACACACACACACACACACACACACACACACTATTATATTCTAGAAGATAAAACAGTTCTAATCATACTTGGGATATTGCCATGTAAGAACAGAGATTGAATATCCTCGTATATGTTTGTGTATATCGCGAAATGAGAGAGAGAGAGAGAGAGAGAGAGAGAGAGAGAGAGAGAGAGAGAGAGAGAGAGCTTACTGTGACATCAAAGCTATTTCAATGCTGTGAAGAACAAGCTTTACATAAGAGAAAAAAAATAAAAGGAAAAGTTCAATACAGAGAAATAAACTCGTATTGCTTTAATCATTTATTTCTACCAACACAATAAATGTGCACAATTCCTTTTGAACACACTAACATTTTCCCCCACCAAACCATGATATTTTCACTGGCTGCCTCCCGGGGGAAAGGGGTGAGAATAATTGCCTGTGTCATCGTTGTTGTTAATGTTTACTTTAGCCTCGGGAGTGCCTGTGAAGTGATGTCGTTGGGGATAAATGGATAAACGAACTTGTAAGGTGATATACCGTACACCCTTTTCCCGTTCTTTAAGAGTGTCACGGTGCTCTATTGTGCTCTTGTCTATTCAGAGTATAGGAACAATACAAGACGAGGAACATAGTCTTAAATAAAAAAAATTAATAATAAACCTGGGTGATCGCTAACTTCTCATTCCTGACTGCCGTTCATTCTTCGTCAGTTAGTCTTATACCAGCTAAGATGCCTAATTATGTACAAAGTAATGTACTTCAGTGTTGTGGAGGATAACCCTATCATGGCTGGTACATCTGTTGTTGTTTTATTCTGGCTAACCCGAGACAGTTTTGTGCAACTGAGAGGAAGCCAGAGAATCTTGAAAATGGTAAGTGTAAGGAATAATCCGTTCTCCTATTTCTGCCCAATATGTTTCTTCACTACCGATTTGAAGGTTTGTGTGTTTGTAACTTATAATATGATGTTTGTGGTTGAGATAATGCCTGAATACCCAAATAGCTATATTACGCTGCCTCAGCTGATTTTCACTTAATGTCTCGATTTTTCGCTGCTCGATAACAGTGAGTCATTGACGGAAACTAGTAAGCACTATGAATACCCGGTATTTATGTGGATATTTAGCTTGGACGAAGTTAACCCCTTCGATCCAATGACGTATTTTCCTATATCGGCCTTATTATCACCAAATGGTATTATTCATAATAGAACAGACCTTTTTTTATTGAAAGGGTGAAGTGACAGAAAGCTGATATATAACTTCCTCAGTTCGAAAGGTGGTTCGTAAGTTGAAAAAATCGTGTGGTGATAAGAATATAAATGTCATCAAAGTGAGGCGATTCATACCGGAGAAAAATAATACACCCCTTTCTCAGAATATGTCTGTAGTGTGAGATCTTTTATTTGCTCCTCCAGTCCTACAACTTTGTTCTATTCTTGCTGACAGCATAATTACCATTTTATTCCTTACAGGAAGTACCTCTAGGAATGAAGGGATTAACATACACACACCATAACTATCTCCTCCAGTTCAAAAAGTTTCTCTTTTGCTGAATAAGATCATCTTAAGGTAGCAAGAATAAACGAATAACTACGTGAATAATGGTAAAAGTTAAGCTAGTGAAAAACAAAAACAAATCGTAATTCGGTAGAAATCCTCAAAATTCCCTTAAGGGTACTTCAGTTCATAGGGACTGAAACATTGTCTATCGTAAATGCAGTGAAATGTTTGTAAACAGTGTTTTCATTTCTTTTTCTAGGATATATCATTACTTCACTCTGATGACGTACTTTCAGTACACTGTTGTTATCTTCAGATGATTGTAGATCAGGAGAAATTTTTCGCAGCGGAACGGGTAATATACAGCCTCCATTAACCCATTCAGTATGAGAAATTTCCTTAGCCGAATAACATGGTCTTCAGGTAACAAAAATAAACAGCAAAAAGATGTCACCATATTGAAGGAGTTATGTGAGGTTTTTAACCTCTTACTCAGATGGGGCTCTGCTAGGAAGAGTGAAATCGTCCAGTGGTAGTAAATATTAAAAAAAGACCATCATCTCACGGGCTACATGAAGACTGTATTAAATTTCTTATCTGGGAGTAGCTAAACTAAAATAATACCGTGCAGGGCAGCAAGACCACAATAAAGTAGAGAAGAGGAAGAACGAGGCATGTGGAGAGAATTATGAAGCTTCTTTTTCGTTCCATGTTTTCCGCCACTCATTTGTCTTTATTAGGTATCCTTGTTTGCTGGAAGTGAAATACCTAACGGAGTTAATATTTATGAAGATCTGAAGGGTGAGTGAATCAAAGTAGTAACTCCCCCTGTCTGTCTGTCTGTGTCTGTCTGTCTGTCTGTCTGTCTGTCTGTCTGTCTGTCTCTCTGTCTGTCTGTCTGTCTGTCTCTCTCTCTCTCTCTCTCTCTCTCTCTCTCTCTCTCTCTCTCTCTCTCTCTCTCTCTCTCTCTCTCTCTCTCTCATACCATCATTCCCACTCTCTCAGTTTACACACACACACTCACTCTTGTTCCAAGTTCTTTATTTAAAAAAAAAAAAAAAAAAAAAGAAGTAGCAGGCAGGTAGAAACAGTTTACCTGGCCTGAATGATTTCAAGTAATATTTTAAACTTCATACAAGCTTATAATAATCTTTGAATTAAAATGTGAAGCTGAGCCACTCACGACGAAAACATATTTCTTAGTGCATTGTTGGTCTCCGAAACTATTTTATTAAGCTTAAAGGAGGTGTTTCAAGGTGTAAGCAACAGATTCTTGATGGTGAAGTGCTTGCCGGCGAAGGGAATAAAGATGTGGAAGAAGGATTTCCAAGTTAACTCCTTCAGTTCTATGATGTGTTTTAAAATTTGTTCTTGCTTTCTCCAGAAGACAATAT
The DNA here is from genome assembly GCF_032717465.1 of Coenobita brevimanus. NCBI lineage: Eukaryota > Metazoa > Arthropoda > Malacostraca > Decapoda > Coenobitidae > Coenobita > Coenobita brevimanus. The sequence goes on along the minus strand of NC_137023.1, from coordinate 48,553,072 downwards.
TTCCCATTTAAGGCTGACTTTTCTAATTGTTGAAGATAGGTTCGTCCTTCATTATCCCCATTCACAACGACAGGTTCACCCCAGGTTGAATAAAATCGTCTGGTGGTAGCAAGAATACTGTGAGAAATGTCTTCGAACTCAAGAAGTTAAATGAAAATTCCTGGAATTTTTTGCTTATGAGAGAGAGAGAGAGAGAGAGAGAGAGAGAGAGAGGGAGAACCGGCCATAATTGCTGTATAGAATCCTTGTTGTGCACATCCAGGTTGAAAAAAAAAAAAAAAAACACCGTCCAGAAGCAATAAGACAAAATATAAATATCGTGCTCTAACAAAAGGAGGTAAAACTTCTTTGAACCTTTCTGTTTGTAGAAAAAGGAGAGAGCATAAAGTGAGCTGAGTGTGATTGTTCTTTTGATCTGGGCTGGTGCTCCTCTAAATCCCCGCCCCCCACCCCCCACCCCAAAAAAAAGGCGGGAGATAGACAAATATATCTATCTGTCTAGGTATGTATGTATGTATGTATATATTTTTTTTATGCACTATGTATGTAGGTATGTTCGTATCTATCGATCGATCGATCGATAGATAGATAGATAGAGAGAGAGAGAGAGAGAGAGAGAGAGAGAGAGAGAGAGAGAGAGAGAGAGAGCCGGTAGAATTACGAACGAAACATAAAAGATATTCTGTTAGTGTTGGCTGTAATAAGTGAAAATTCCAGAAACTGTTTTGGCTCAGAAAAAAAAAAAAAAAAACACGAGAGCGCAAAATGATCCGTCCATAATTGCTCTTTAGGCTTGTTATTTTCGCCTTTGTTTTTCTGCCTGTTTTTCTCCCCCAAGGCAGATTTATCCCCGCCCGTCAGTTGCTGCATCATTTTTCTGTGGTAATGGCCGGCGATCAGTGGAATTATTTACCGACTGCAGCTCCTGTTAGACATGCCCATTTCTTTTTTTCATTTGCAAGTGGTTCATTTCCTGGTTGTAATTTTCCTTAGTATACTTCTTTTTTAAAGGGTGGAGGTCAATGGAAGCCTTTGTTGCAGTTCCTTCCAGTCACCTTTCAGCATGATTTTATGTTCAAATGACTGTTTACTGAGTGCAGCTCCTATTAGCCCTCTCATTGTCTAGAGAAATATAATACTCTGTTCCAGTTAAAACCAGGTGATTTTTATGAAGCTGAGAGAGAGACTATAGAAGCCTGAGAGCGTTAATACTATGACCACCAACCCTCACATGGTCGGGATGAGTCAAATATTTAATTGATCTAAGTAATGGCTACGATTTGATTTAACTGGGAGTGAGTTACAGAAGCTTGGGAATTTTTGTAGTTTTTCTGCTCATTTTTATGTTCTGAAGGGTATCGATTAATGGAATCGTTACTGGGAGATGCATTTGTTGGCCACAGAAGAATGAAGACATTCATATCCACGTACATATATGTTGTTTATACCTTAGTTTCAGTTAGAGCTGACCAATTTTCAAGAATAAACAGAAACAGAACATATGTGCGTATAAAGAGCGAGGTGAGAGAAAGAGAGAGGAAGGGGAGTGAAGACAGGGAGGAAGGAGGCAAGGTAGGGACGGAGGGAGCAATGGGGTTAGGTGTGGGAATGGAGGTGAGAGAGAGAGAGATAAGGGAAGAGTGCTGTTTCGTAGGAGGCAGAGAAGGTAAGAAAGGGACAGGAGGGTGGGAAGCAGCGGAGTTAGGCGCAGGAGAGGAGATGGAACCATGCTGTACCGTAATGTCTTTAAACTTGTGTTGTCCTAAACCTTTCACTACGAGATATCTTCCCCTCTGAAGTAAAATCATCCGGTGGTTGCATGGATAAAATCTAGATGACAATGTATACTAATGTGTCCAGACCTTTCTTAGATATATTTTCCCTGCAGCGTTCCATATTAACGATCCAGAGATCATAAAAGCAAAGCCAGACCACCAATTCTTGACATCGTTTGTAGAAGTAAAAAAATCTGACCTTTCTCATTACTTCCGCCAAGGAGTTATGTTTTTGCCGGCGTTTATTTGTTTGTTTGTTTGATTGTTTGTTTTTTGTCTTTTTGCTTGTTTGTTTGCCTGTCTGTGTGTAAGCATTATTACTCAAAAAGTTATGAACAGATTTTGTTGAAATTTTGTGGAAGGGTGGGTCATGGGCCAAGGAAGAAATTATTAAACTTTGTGGGGGATCCTGAGTATCCCGCACAATATTTACAAAACTTCTCAATGAATTGCAGTGACATTTTGTGGAAAGGTGGGCCATGGACCAAGAAATAATTGATTTAATTTTGAGGCGAATCGTGATCCGAATCCGGATCCTATATCCACGGATCTATTAGCAGAATTACTCAGTTATTAGCGGATTTGGATGAAATTATGTGGAAGGGCGGGCCATGGGCCAAGGAAGAAGTGATTAAATTTGGGGAATGATCCAGATCAGGATCCGGAGTATCCCGCACAATATCTTCAAAAGTTCTCAATGAATTTCAATGAAATTTTGCGGGAAAGTGGGCCAAGGACCAAGAAAGAATTGATTAAATTTGGGGGCGGATCCGGAACCTATATCGATGGATTCGGATCAGGATCCTTTTTAATGGCAATGGCATTGGCAGAGGTATGCGCTCTCTGAGTGATTTTTAGTTGAGCTTTGGAAAGCTCCATGTACTGAATGGGTAAATGAAGACTATATATATTACCTCTATAGTTTGAAAAGTATCTCTTCATTTAAATATGATAATCTGAATGCAGCAAAAGCAAGGGAAAAACAAAAAGAAAAAAAAATCTTATGGATGAAGTGGCTAACTACGTCATTTCGATTAGCCATGTAATAGTTTCTTTCTATACCCAGACGATAGACATTTTGAACTGAAAAGGTTAGGTAGGGCTTCCCTTAACTTCTTTTCTACAAGTTTTCTTTCCTAAGATAACAGAAATAGCTTGATGGTAGCAAAAATAGAGTAAAACAAGACATCCCGGGCTGAAGTGGTTAGGCTAATCCAGACTCCCTTGGGCCCTAATCTTTCCCCCTCCGTGCTGGTGGCCAATTTTGCATCACTCTTGTGTAATTCCTCAGGATCAAGACGGGTCGACGATTAGCCTGTGATTACTTGCCTGCAGGAAGATAAATGGCCGCGTTGGTTTTTACCTCTCTCTTTCCCTCCCTTAAGCCTTTCCTTGTTTTCCCTTTTACTCCGAATTTTACCTATTTTGTTTAAGCAGTGATATTTTATTTCATCCATTAAGCCTTAAGACTTGATTTGTACTGTATCTTTGCGATGTCCTGACGAGCATATTCCGCTGTAAACACTTCTTGGAAAAGATCTCGCAGTGGAAGCAAGAGGATATGGTGTATATGGGTGGCGGTCAGTGGATTTATTTACTGACTGCAGCACTTGTTACAATTTCTCAGTCACTCCTCTGTAATTTTCTTCCTCCTCCACATTAGTCATCATCATGCATATCACGAAACTGTTATCGTCTTTCTCGCCCGTTACGTTCATTGTTTGGATCACGATACTAAATTAATATCTTCACTTATCCGGTATGGACGTTCTGATATCTGTCTGTCTGTCTGTCTGTCTGTCTGTCTCTCTCTCTCTCTCTCTCTCTCTCTACATATATATATATATATATATATATATATATATATATATATATATATATATATATATATATATATATATATATGGAGCCTCTGTGGTACAGTGGAAAAGTGTGCGTCTCGTACACGGGTGAATCAGGGTTCGCGCCCCGCCAGGGTAATAAACTTTGGGAGTGTTCACCCGGACACGTATTACATTGGCGGACACAAGGGGTGCTGTGGTTGAACCAGTGTCGCTTACTGTGAAGTATGCTTGCACCTAGTCGGCTTGCGCGGGCCGATTACACTTGGTTCACGGACTACACACACATCCGAAGCCACTCCAACACTACAGTTACACTTACAAGCACTTTTCACCCTACGTACAATGTCTACCAGACAGCCTAAGCCACTTGATAGAGATACATTGACTGTATTGTCCCCACTTCGGTATGGATATGCCGGTCCCACAGTGGATACTCAAACGGCTGATGATGATGATGATGATATATATATATATATATATATATATATATATATATATATATATATATATATATATATATATATATATATATAATATGGAGTCTCTGGTAAAGTGAGCGTTTTTATACATAGGAGAACAAGCGTTCGCGCCTCGCAATGGCAATAAACTTTGGGAGCGTTTTTCCTGCCACTTACGGCTTTGGCGGACATAAGGGGTGCTGTGCCTGAACCAGTGTCGCGTACTATAAAGTATGCTTGCACCCAGTCGGCTTGCGTAGGCCGATTACACTTGGTTCACAGACTACACACACGTCTAAAGCCACTCCAACGCTACATTCACACTCACAAGCACTTACTCACCTTACATACAATCTCTGCCAGACAGAATAAGCCACTTGGTAGAGTAATTACTATGAGCTTCCGTTATTAGTCTCACTCACCCTACTTTGATGAAGTGATAGTGAAAGATCTAATGACACTGATAATACAGCAGCAATTAGTGTCTGAAAGCCGTGATTTGATGGGATGTGTACTAGTATGATATGTATAAAGTACAAAATAAGTTTATTTGTCTGTTAAGACTTGATTTAGTTCGGAAAGGAATCAGGAAGTAGATGGTTTAACTGAGTGTGCGATCGTGAGGGTTCAGACACTATCCCAAGGCCCGGATGTAAGTGATGTGGTGTGCAGTAGACATAACTCTCCCAAACTGCATTATGCTGTGTAGAACTGACAGTGTCGGATCAGGAATTTAATGGTGGTGATTTCTCCCCATTGGCTGTGTTTCCGGAAGAATATTAACAATGGGGGTCTCAGCGCCAGCTGCTATTTCTTCCTTAAAACCATGAACGTCATGTTAAACTTATGCTATTTAAAAACGATCTGATTAACTTTTTGAGAGAATTTTCGAACTGGAAGAACTAGATACCACCACTATCAACACTCTCAGAGCAGGACGTCTCCATAAAGTTGAATCTGGTCGTCTGGAAAAAGGAATAGAGGATTAAAGCAGGTCCTCGTTTTGTAGGGGTTTATGCAGCACTGGAAATCCGTCTTCACCATGTAATTTGTTAAAGAAAGCGCCATGCTGACTAAACTTGACTTAGAGCTAAAAATGCAGTTAATAATAGCAACAATCACCCCTTTTCCTGGATAGTACGAAGCTTGTATACGATTTTTGACAGTGCTAGATACGTTATTCATCTTAAAAAGGAACTATGGTACTGAAGAGAAGACGTCTTCACTGACCCTTTAAGTATATTGATGCTGTTCTTCTTAACATAATCTACTGTAGGTAAGAAAAGAAGATAGTATTAGGGGTAAAGGGACTATTGCCTATTAGGTTAATATCATCCTGCATAAGCATTCTGAGCCAGTGCTCTATTCTTTAAATATCATAAAGTTTTCCTTTTATTGGATTGTCAATGCACTGAATATAGACATTCACAAAATCATGCAGGAGGGAAACAAATATGAGGCAGACAAAAGATAGTATGAAACCTGGTACGTGCGCTCAAGTAAGGCTGGTAATCACAAACAATTATGAACAGTTCTCCGTCGTAAGTAGGATGAGACGGAGGGATGATGTAGAGAAGCATATGAGTGAGGGATATGTGACTGAACTGGAGAGAGGGCAACCTGATGGCGAAGGATAGGATGATATGAAGGCGATTCGTCTGTGATCACACTTTCCAGCTTAAGACGTCTGGTTGTTTTCTGTACATGAAGAACAAGAGACGTGGGAAGATACTGCACTCTTCTTTCCTTGTCTTTTCTTCGAAACAAAATAAATTGCTTTTTTTTTTTTACGTAACTAAGATCTGATTTTACATATTGATCGAAAAATATTGAAAACTTCTACCCCATTCTTGTCCTTCCTGCCAAAACAGATCGCAGTTATGACAAGGTATTCATCGCAAGTTTGTTTGTGAATTTGGACCCAGAATGAGAAGACTGGCAATAGAGATACGTGAATGTCAGTATATGAGGCCTCATTTTGCTCATTAGGGTCCTTGATTACTCATTAACCAGGATGATACGAGCCAATTAGAGATAGATCCAACCACGTCTCCCCCCTTTCTCTTCCCTCCTCAGCGCATCACGCTTCTCATCCTCCTATACCCCACTTTTGCCTTCCCTCCCAGCACATCACCCTTCTCTTCCTCCAGTCCCCCACTTTTGTCTTCTCCCTAACTCCCCCTTTCTCCTCCTTTTAAACCCCCTTTCTCTTACCACCCCAACCCACCGGCTCTCTCTTCCTTCAAATCCTCCTATCTCTTCCCTTCACAAACCCCCATTTTTCTCTTCCCCCCAAACTCCCCATTTTCTCCTCACTCCAAGCCTTATTTCTGTTCCTCCCAAACACTACAGTTTGACGTTCCCTCCAATCCTCCTTACGTTCTTTTTCTTCCTCCAATCCCAGATCTATCCTTTCCCCCCATATCCCCCACATTTTCTCTCCTCTAAACCCACCTTTGCTCTCCCTCCCTAAACCTCCGCCTTCCTTTCCTCCATACCCTTTCAGTTCTCCCCTTCCCCTCCTCCGTACTGTGATTCCCTCTCATTCGAATTGGTAACTCCATCAGTAGGGTGGATTTTTTATTTTAATTCTTGCTACTGCCAGACATTCTAGTCAACTTAGGAAAGTGCTCATTAAAGAAGGGATTAAGGAGGCTCTTTCTAACCTTTTCAGCAAAAAAAAAAAAAAAAAAAAAAATCTCAAGTGAATAGAATCGTCTGGTGGTACCAAGAACGAAATGAAATATAGGCAGTGGGGAATGGGAGGTAGGAAGGAAAGGAGAGGAATGCGAAACGACATCAATAAATCAGAATTTAGGAACAAAAAGGCTACGTTCAGAAAGGAGGAAACATATAGTACTGGAGGAAAAGTAGTAAATGAAAACAAAGAGGAACTGAATAAACGACCAGCTACGCTGTCATTAATCATTCGGATTTCGAAAACGACTTGTTTCACAAAATTAATTCTGACAGGGACCACTGAGGCTCCATTTAATTAATTAATAGCTTCGAACGTGTTTAGAGGCGTAAACTTGTAAGTGCCAGAACATGTGTTTGGCGGTGCGTATTAATTTGTGATACACTTAAAGACTTACATCTTATGTGCAGTCCCATTAACAAACAATATTGTTCAGCAAGGTGTGTATGTTCTATGGCAAAAGCAGAATTACACACACACACACACACACACACACACACACACACACACACACACACACACACATATATATATATATATATATATATATATATATATATATATATATATAGAGAGATAGATAGATAGATAGATAGATAGATAGATAGATATAGATATAGATATATATATATGTATATATATGTATATATAGATAGATAGATAGATAGATAGATAGATAGATAGATAGATAGATAGATAGATAGATAGATAGATATATATAGATAGATAGATAGATATATATATAGATAGATAGATAGATAGATAGATAGATAGATAGATAGATAGATAGATAGATAGATATATGTATATATATATATATATATATATATATATATATATATATATGTGTGTGTGTGTGTGTGTGCCACTGACGATGTTTCTTTGGAGGGTCCACAGGCCGTACCGGAGCGATAGGACAGGTTAAGGTGATAAGGTTGTGATCGGAGGAACTCAATCGAGAGAAAAGATTAACAGTGTAAGAAGAAGGATTAGATGTAAGGAAGAAGTCGAGTATGTTGGAGCTCTCTCCAAGGCGGTTAGGAATATGGGTAGGGTGCTGTACAAGCTGCTGTAGGTCATTAAGTGTAGAAAAAGTGTAGGCTTGTTCACCAGGTGGATCAGTGAAAGGAGAGGAGAGCCAAAGGTGGTGATGAACATTGAAATCTCCTAGAATGGAGATTTCAGAGATCGAGGAAACGGATAGAATGTGTTCCATCGTATAGGTAAGATAGTCAAAGAATTTTTGATAGCCAGTAGCATTAGGAGATAGGGAAACAGCGCAGATATATTTAGTCAGAGAATGACAGGAAAGCCGAAGCCAAAGTATAGTGAATTCAGAATAATCGGGTTCAGGAACACGAAAGCAAGATAAGTCATTGCGTATATATACACAACAGCCACCTTTGGCTTTGAAATGAGTATAGAGAAAGTAGGAGGATACAGAAAAGGGTCTGCTGTCAGTTGCCTCAGACAGCTGAGTCTCAGTTAGAAAAAGAAGATGAGGTTTAGAGAAGGAGAGATGGTGCTCGACAAAGCGAAAGTTAGAGGAAAGGCCGCGAATGTTGCAGAAATGAAGAGGAAGCGAGTCAATCAGTGGTTCCAGGTGGGCCTTGGATGGGACTAGATGCGAATTTCGGCTGGCCTTTCACCGAGAAGCGTTTGTCTGTTTTACCTCAAGCTACCTCTCAAACTTCTTTTGCTGGCAAATATTCCTATGTTAAAAGCGATGTATGTTTCTCAATCAATAAATAATGCTCTTTGATATAAGGTGTTGATGAGGACAGTGACGGACGCAGTGAAATAATAGGAGAGCTTTAATCCCTTACTGTACAATAGACTGGCAGGGTGTGGGTTCACAAGGGTTTAGACTCCACTCCAAGGCCCGGGTGTGGGTGGTGGGGTGAACAGTGAACATAACTCGCCCTGAGTTTCATTTCGCTGTGTAGGAGCGACAGTGTCGGGTCAAGAATTAAACGGAGGTAATTTTTCTCTGTGGCTGAGCGTCCGAGAGAATATTAACAGCGCGGGTCTCAGTGGCTGCTGCCATTAATCACGATGTTTATGGTTGCCATCACGTCTCTGTTGGGAAGTTTAATATCACATACTGCACAATCATATCCATGGCCTTTGTAGTTGTATCACGATGTCTTTGTAATTTTCTGCGGAAGAATAATCCGTTATCCATCCTCGGACATAGCGACACATCCTTCGATATCGTATGATGGTAATAAGTACTTTCTCATTAATCAGCAGAGTTTGAACAAGATTGCTTCTTTTTCAGAAAGTGTATGTCAGAGAAATATTTTCACAGGTAATGTCTTTTGGGTCATACTCTGTGTTCGGTTCTTTGGTATCTCGGTAATTACTATGATAATTATATATATCTATCTATCTATATATATATATATATATATATATATATATATATATATATATATATATATATATATATATATATATATATATATATATATATATATATATATACCTGTATATATTTCAAGACCGAGACGTGCGTTTATATTTGCTCTTGATATTTCCCTTCATTCGTCACCTCCCAGCACTTTTCCAGACGTTAAATTTTTATTAGCTTATTGATGTTGCATTCAGACGACATAATTTAACTTAAGAAAGTCCTGTCGCAGCGATGGCGTTATCGAAGGCTCTTAATCATGGTAGTTGGAAAAATCTCTCCGGAAGATGAAAATAAAACATCAGGGTTAATGCTTTAGAGTTGATAAGTTCGAATAAAGTACCTCAATTTCTTCTCCAGCTTTCTCCAAATACAGCCTCATTCTTTCGCTTCTTTATCAGGTGATTGAGAGATGCAGCACAGATAAACAGATAGATTGAAAACAGATAGATCGACAGATACATAGACCGATAAATGCGGAGAGAGAGAGAGAGAGAGAGCAGAAAGGCGGAAGACTGAGTGGGTAAACAGGGCGAAAGAGATAATAGCAACAGTGATATCCGGGACTCATTATAAAGGTCGCATCTGTCTCATTTCGTCCATTAGATGCCCTGATTACTCATTAGCCGGGATGATGCGGCACACTTACAGGTGGAATGTTGTGTAGTGGATTCGCATTTCCGTGCTATAGTTCTCCTTTTTCTTATCTGCCTCACTAAGTCTCTCTCTCTCTCTCTCTCTCTCTCTCTCTCTCCCTTTATGTTAACTCGCATCTCTCTCACAATTCATTTCTTTTCATCTGTACCTTTCAGGCGGTACCTGCTGATTATATTTTCATTTAATCCAATTTCTGCTTGATGTTTCGATTTCTTTACGTCTTTGTCTTGCGTGTCTTTACTGATCACTTTTTTCTCTTCTTCATTCTCTTGCTTTGTATTTGCCCTCTTTATTTCATGTTTTCTCTCCCACTATCCATATTCTTTTTGTTCGTCGTTCTCTTTATTTGTGTGCTTATTTATTTTCACCCTTTTTCTTTCTTTGTAGCTCGACCATGCTTCAGAATTAATGTTATTATGTCAGCTTTGATAATTTAGATTATGAAGTTTGCAGCTTCCTCGCCTACTGTAAGTAAATTATAGGAAAAGGCTGTTTGATGAGATATTAGACAAGCAGAATGGAGAATGGGAGTCATATAATCTAAAAGTTTTTCTGAAGCAAGTAAAATTCTGTGAATAACTCAAAAAGATAAAGCAAACGGAAACAGTTTTGCCAAAATCAAATTATATTTGATAAACCCTTAAAAAATACAAATAAGGGTTACTATCTTAGGCAATGATTGTGATGATTTTCCTCAAGGTACTTTTATCTTTCTCACTACTGTTAACTGCGAAATATCCAGTTTTAAAAATGTGTTCGTAGTTACCCATCCAGTCACACTAGAACCCGTTTGCACACACACTGTTCTCGTTCTGCTTTTTCTCCTCGCATCTCTGTGCTATTTCAGCGTCTTCAGATATGAAATTTGGATATTTTCCGTGGCCATCGTATTCTACCAACGCGCTAATAGATGGAGCTACGCGTACAGTATCATCTTCAACATTACACACAAAATTCTCACTAACCGTACGGAAAACGTAAGGGCACTCTTTCAAGTAAGTAATGTTAGAGAATCGTGTGGAATTTTATAATGGTGTCCTATGGTATTGTATAGATAAGGTTTTACGGAACTTGTGCTAGCTTTGGTAGGTTTGTTGGGTAGGTGTTAAGGTAGGTGTAGTACTGCTTTTGTTACTGCTGCAACTCCTGAAATGGTAGGAGGTAAGGTAAGTGTTCCGGTTTGCTGTGGTAGGTGTTGAGGTAGCTTTGGTAGTGTAGGTTACTGCTGAGATTGCTGTATTGGTACGTGTTACGGTAGGTGTTAAGGCATGTGTTCTGGTAGGTGCTATGGTAGGAGTTCTGGAAGATATGGTATCATTTGTTGGGGTAGAAGTCATTACTTCAGTGCTCCTTGCAGCAAGTTCGACGTCGTTTACTACGTGCTTGTAATCATTCCTGTCCATACTCTTAACACTGCCATTTGTCTTACCGATTCAAAAGTAATAAGAGACACTGTGCAGTAGTTCCAAATGAAAAAGAAAATATGAAAAAGGAAACCAGAAAGAGGGGAATTAAACTATCAGAAATATGCTGTGACATAGAGCAATGAAGAAACAGAGGAAATGAAGAGAAATTAAGGACCGAACATAAATAGGGTGAAGATAGAGATAGAGGTATAAAATGAAGTAGAGGAAACTAGGGAAAGCCAGTTGTTTTCCTCCATAATAATAGTACAGAAAGCCAGAACCTCGCATTCAGGAAATTAATACCGACAGGGACCCCCGAGACACATCATTTAGGTAATTAATCGCCGCGAACGTGTCCAGAGGCATGAACATATCCCAAGTGTCAGAATGTGTGTTTGGGTCGGCGTGTGTGTATGTGGGGAGGAGGGGTAGGTCTGTGTATGTGTGAGTTGGCATCTGTGTGGGCACATGAATGTCTGTGTGTGCGAATGAGTGGGTCATGTGTGTGTGGGTGGGGGGTCGGCGTCAGTGTGTGTGTGTGTGTGTGTGTGTGTGTGTGTGTGTGTGTGTGTGTGTGTGTCTGTGTGTGTGTGTCGACGTCTGTATTTGTGCATTGGCGTCTGTGTTTCTGGTTTTCTCGCCTGTTTGGAGGGTCAGCAGGGTTGCCAAGGTCGCGGTTTTCCCGCCAAATTGGGCTCGTTTTGAAGCTCTTCCGCGGGCAGATTTTACCGGTCGCGGGTTGCGGTTTTTTGGGCTGGTTTGAAAACTGTCGCGGTTGTTTGGGCTAGTATGGAGTTAAACCACATCACGACAATATACTGAGAGAGAGAGAGAGAGAGAGAGAGTTTAAACAAATGGCGGAGAGAGACCCCCTAATACTCCCACAGGGACCAGTGGATGCAGCCAGTGCGGAGACTCCGGAGAGAGTTTTGTTTTATCCCAATTATCGTTGCCAGCAAGCACTTCTGCAGTAGAGAGGATTTTCTCTCAGTATAATTTAGTGAAAAGTAAATGAAGAAACAGACAGCAACATGAAACAGTTGAAAACACTCTTCATGTTAGAGCAATATGCGGACATAAAATCTGTTGTAATGATTTCACAAACAAAATTATGTTAGCAAATTTCACATATGACGTACACAGCAACGAATCACAGTGATGATGATCATATAGATTTTTGAATAATATAAGTGTGATGGAAAGTTGACTCAGAGGGAGAGAAAATACCTTCACTTGCATGTTGTATTACCTAGTGTAATGATAAGTATATTTCAACAGAATCATTGTTGTTTTATGGGCAATAGTGTTTTTATGGGAAATAGGGAAAGTTTAAGTGAATCAAGTGATCATTTCAGGCATTAATAGGGACCTATATATGAATTATTAATATAAAACACTAATTTCGCATAAATAGAGGATTTTTAAAATAATTATTGGTGTTGGGCTACTTTTGGGCTGGTTTTCAGTTGGGTTTCCGCGGGCAGAGCAGGGTGCGACTTGGCAACCCTGAGGGTCAGTGCCTGTGTGTGTGGGTTGGAGTCTGTGTATGTGGGTTAGCGACTGTGTGTGTGGGTTGGCGTCTCAGTGTGTGAGTGTGCCGGAGGGGAGTGGGGGTCGCTTTCTGTGTGTGTGAATAGGGCTGAATGTATGCTTTGATCCTCGTCTGTGTATAAACATACTGTACATATATATATATATATATATATATATATATATATATATATATATATATATATATATATATATATATATATATATATATATACTGTATATATATACGGATGGAACTGATACTGTTAAAGAATGTGTGTAGGTTACGTACATTGAATGAGATTCTATATACAGATAGGTGAAATATATGGATTAGGGAAATCCATGGGTTTCAGGGTAGAGGAGTGTGTTCAGATGGTAATGCTATGTAGGGGGAATGGATACAGATACTTGAATTTCAAAAGCTTCTATGACATGATTTTTTAAACTGCATGGAAGATGGAAATAAAGGTCAGAAGCCAGTAAACTTGTTCCATCCAAGAAATAAAGAAGCAGATTTGAAGATCAAATTAATCAGATTCTTATTTCTCCATGTTTCTACTATGTTTGTGCTATGTTCTTCACTATTTCTGGATCGCACCGCACCCCAACACTTACTGTAGGTGGGAATTAGTGGTGAAATAATGATTAAACTACATAAACACTGTACTAAAGAGAAAAAAGAAAACATTCGGATTCTTTGCCATATATCAAAACCAAATTAAGGGATAGTTTATGAATCGAATTACCTTCCGATGACTTCGTCTTCTTATCTCCTTGGAGAATATAAGGAATTTTAACTGCATTTTCAGAGACGTAACACCATACATTTAAGGAATGAAAGAAATTCACCAATATCTAGATTAAGAAAATAATTTTAAAAAATCCACGTCATGCATGTTTACATGAAAATTTTCTATTAGGTTATTCATTCTATACTGGATATATCACTTTGGCAGCAATATTTTGAAAACATCTGTTGCAGCTGAAAAATTTTGCAAGAATATACTTTCATCAGTGACAGAGAGATAAGAGGGGAAGGAAACTCTAAAGGATGAATGGCTAGAATGAGAAAGCATAACCATGAGTGAGTAAATGGTTGGCATCAAAAAGAAAGTAATCTGGCAAAAATGTTGAAAGACAGAAAACTGATAAGATGGCTGACTTAATGTGGTGCAATAAATGACTAAGGTGTGTGCGATGTGTGAGCAAAAAAAGAAAAACAGCATTACACACAGGAATATTAATATAAATCCATAACTGTTTAACATGTAAGGAACAAAGAAAAATTTTAATTACACATTTGAATATGAACAAATTTATAACGAATTCCTCAGTGCAAAGCTTTCTCACCCCCTTTTTATTCTCTTAGGTTTGACAATGGGTTTCTGTGTAGAATTTAAGCATACACGCTGCAGTATTTACGAATCTGCAGGAATATAATGATTTCCTGTGGGGAGAAACAACAACCGCTGAAAATAGAAAAATAGATACAACCAACGTCAGTGAATTATACCAGGGGGATTTTTACGTCAACAGGTGCAACGCATTTATTCCATGTAATGCATTTATAGTATACCGTGTTTGTGCCTGTTGCCTGAGTGGACACAGACTTGCTTCTGTTTTCTGTTTTTGAGTCAGGTTGTTTTTGTTTGTCTGTTCTGCTCTTGTCGATTATCGATAGAGCTTGCACATCTCTAATTTACGGAGAGAAATTAATCCATTGGCGTGATTTTTATAATAATTCACCTACCGCCAGACGATTGTAACCTGATATGATTAAGACCCCTTGTGGTGAAGGAGTTAAAAACAGTCTATGCTAACGTCTCTGCATGATCACGAGTTTTTTTTTTTTTTATTATTGAAAGCACTCTCCATTTAAGTCTTATGGAGAAGAACGATTTTTGTAGGCCGTGCTAAAACTGAATTTTTTTCTTTGCCTTTGAAAGAAAGGGCGCCCCGTAGTAAGGGGATTAAAGCCTGCAGATAGTGTTTATGATGTTACTACCGTGGCAGGCTGTTGTTTTACTATGCAGTAAAAAACATATGCAGATATATAATTAAAGGAAATATGCACACACACACACACACACACACACACACACACACACACACACACACACACACACACACGTGTATGCGTGTCTGTGTGTGTGTGTGTGCATAGGATTCACAGTCCATTCGCAAGGTCCAGTAGTCCTCCTGCATACTATACACCTCCTCATATTACCGCTTCAGCAATAACACCCACGTCCATACTGAATACATGCTATGGACTGGTATACTAGTATAAGCGGGGGTGTTTTTACACGTCAGAGGGTCTTACGATTGATCAGTAATGTCTCTTTTCATAAAATTCAGGTCTTTAAACCGTACCCTGCCGCAGCCGGGATTCGACCTTGAGTCCCTTAATACCCATTTAACTCCATGAAACACCAACTTATTATTTATATGTTCAAACTAAGGTTTTTGCAAGAGGCCTAGCATTTTTAATGCCACAAAATTTTTCAACCACTTCAATACGATGGCGGAATACTATTCTTGCAACTACCAAGCTATTTTATTTAGATTAGGTGTGCCTCACAGCAGTTAAGAACTTATTGGACGCAGTATTGAATCATCCCTGTTTGATAAGTCTATCCTATATTACAAAAATCAAATAGAGTAGGCAGAAAATTGAAAAGCTTTATCAGATCGAACGTCTTTACTAGCGAAGTACGAAACTGAACGGCGCAGTGCAGTATACTGTACCTTCACCAGATGATTCACGAGAGTAAAACAAAGTCAACATGCAGCCTTAGGGCGCATGCACACTGAGGCCGGAACCGAACATATTCAGACGGAAACTGCCCGATTGTGTAGGTCAGGATCAAACCTTTAAGTATTGCGTCTCGTTTCATGGGCAACGTTCTGTACACATTGTTTCTTACTGCGTGTACACACGCGATAGATTTCCCACTGAGAAACGGAATGGTCTGGCAGTGATGCAATGAAATTAGCTTTTCTTTGCCCATATTTTACCCCAGCCTTCATGATCGGACAGTTTGCGTCAGAAAAGATATTTTCTGGCCTCTGTATGATTGCACCCCTAGTCTGACACAGCAGCATCGTGATATATTGTCTGCTTTCACTGAAGACTGATATTCTCTTTAAAGAACCCGTATCTCATTATTCATTAATAGTAAAGCACTGTAGAGGAACGTCTTGACGTTGGAGCTGCCCGGTTGTACAAATTTAACCTCCTACAATTGCCTCCCTTTCCCCAAAAGGAGGATAATGGACTGCAGGAAAAAAGCAACTTCAGCCAGCAGTTCACCGAGTTCACGTTCACATTAGCAAGGGCCACATCAACAAATACAGCACTGGTAACAAAAGGTGTCTTTCAGTACGATGACTTTTGTTTTATTTAGCCCCTTCAGTTCAGAGACATTCAATGGTTGATTCTCGCTACCTGCAGGCGATTTCGTCAGGCTTGGCGTGACTTTTTTTTAGATGTTACAGAAGGCTATGTGGAACCCTCCGGTTCAAAAAATGAAATCCATTCGAAACAGCAAAAATGAAATGTTAAAGTCTTTGGATTGATGGGGTTACTTCTTACTACAACCACACGATTTTAATCAGTGTAGGGAATTTTTTTCTGCACAGTGCAAGGATTCATGATTCTATTTCCTGCAGTTCAGGGTCTCCAAAGGTGAATAAAATCGTCTGGAGGTAATCACAGCAAAAAAAAAAATAATAATAATAATAATAGCTTCACCATACTGAAGGGGTTGTCTGTCCTTACTTACATACCACATACTTGAAACTTCTGATACAGTTTCAAACATTGCGTAATCACTATTCTATGTGTACTTATGTCATATTTACAGTATAGTGTTTGAAAAGCAGTAGGAGACGGAATGTGTGGCAGTGTTAAATTTGGCTGTGAAGTGTGGCATGATATGCCGATGTGTGGTGTGGCAGTGTAGGGGTAGTAGTACTAGGTGTGGCAGTGTGGTAGTATGAGGTGTGTCAGTGTAAAGTGTATTTTGGCAGTGTGAGATGGTATGTGATAGTGTGAGGTGCGATAAGCGTTATGGCAGTGTGAGGTGTGGTTTGACAGTGTGAGGTGTGGCAGGATGAGGTACGACAATATGAGGTGGAACAGTGGTGGTATGAAGTGCAACAGTGTAAGAGGCAGGAAACGGGAGCTAAGTATGGGACGTATGTGTGGTGAGATAGTTTCTTCTACTGCAAAGCAAATCTAAACAAGCGTCAGGGGGAAATAATTCATTCTCACTTAAATATTACGATGTATACTTCTGTTGTTAAGCTGCTCCACGGCTTGGTCTTGTGTCACTACCTTTCATTGTTGTGCCCTGAGTTTGTAGGCTTTTAAAACTTAATATTGTGTACACTGTGTGTGTGTGTGTGTGTGTGTGTGTGTGTGTGTGTGTGTGTGTGTGTGTGTGTGTTAAATTTCATTCTGTTTTTGCAATTACAGTATTCTCAAGCCTAATAGAATGTTATATATCTCAATTCACCCATGTTCTTTGTGTAAACTGTCCTATTGTGCTATATTATTTTCTTAACAATATTCTCTTACTCATTTTATTAATGTTCTCTCCAGTTATTTCTAGGAACGCATCAACTCTCCCATTTAGTTTCCTCTTTGATAACTTGAGTCCTTTGATATACTGTACTTGGCTTCCCTTATATAGATACAGATAGGCAGATCTATCTGTCTATCTGCCTGTCTGTCTATCTGTCAATCTATCTATCATGTTTAGTATGTCTTCACTCATACCTGTACAGTTACCAAACACTTCACTGTCAAATCAATGTATCATAGTGGCCAAATGCGAATTAAAACAAAAAATGTCTGTGATAATAGTTCACTGCTGTAGCGTCTATATCTTAGAAACTTAATAAAATCCTTCATGACTGAGGCTCCGGGCTCGTTGTGAAGGTGTGTGTTAGATGTGAAGAGACGTTTTTGATGTGCGTTGCAGGTGTGGATGGTATGCAGTGATGTGTATATTTTTGTCCACAGGAAAAACAGCAAAAAGCAAGAATATTTTACTCAGATGCACTTGAGCATCAAAGCGAAATGCACGTGCTTTTTGCTGTTTTTCCCATTTAACGTCTTCAGTCCGAGGATCTATTTTCGATTTTACTCGTCCATCCCCAGACGAGTATTCCAGCTTATGAGAGACTTTCCGAACTTGACATAACTTACATTGTCCCCTGCAATATGAGAGAGCTCTCCTAAATCAGACAAAAGAACAGGATAAGAAAAGTCATGAGAGTGAAATGCATGGTGGTGTTACGGTATTCGTATTAGTACTGGCATTAGTATTAGTATGAGTATTAGTATTAGTATTAGTTGCAACCTCAAGATCATCTGATTAACCGAGGAAGATGCATTTCTAACTGGGTGTGGATTTGCCCGGGCTCACACTCACCCCAGCATAGAGGTACAGTTGGTGCCGGTGATCATAACTCTCCCGGGTTTCATTTTGCTGTGTAGGAGTGGCAGTGTCGGGTCACAAATAGAACGGTGGTATTTTTCTCAGCGGTTGAGCATCCGGGGGAATATTAACAGTTCGGGTCTTGTGTTGTTGCTGTCCCTCAGTGAGCTTATGTCTGTTCTCCTTTAATAAGTATTATTATATATTGCACCAATGTTTCTCCTGTTCACGAAAGGGACGTGGAAGCAGCAAAACCTCCATTCTCTGCCTGTCTGTCTGTCTTGCCCCCCCCCCAATCTCTCTCTCTCTCTCTCTCTCTCTCTCTCTCCACTGAACTCACTAGTGTCGCTATCATATACATAATGACATATTTCAAGCAGTATTTAAATGCATGCGTAATTTAGATTTAAATGGCCGATTTTGTAGGGATTCTTTAATACTTTGCTTACTTTACAGTATAATAAAACTGCCTTTATTATATATATATATATGTATATATATATATATATATATATATATATATATATATATATATATATATATATATATATATGTATTTCACTTACTATTTAGTTGTATGATTTTCTCGGTCCTCCTTCATATGAAAAAGTACAGACATGAAATGCAGAAAATTTTTTATTGAAATCTTTTGAGAGGACGAACTCATTTCATATTTTCTGAATGGCCTGTTTTTAAATGTGTGTAGACTTCCCTTGATTCATATACCAGTGTGTCCATTTTCTTTTCTTCCTTCTTGGTCAATTATCTCACTAATTAAATCGAAATTAGTGATTATGTGATATTTGTTCACTGTTGTCTTATGCGTTCATCATCCTTTTTGGCTTCTCTATGCTTCCCCATTATGCCCCCTCCTCCCCCTTCCCCCCAAAAAATGTAGCACTCTTTCTCCCGTTCTTCTTTGATGTCTTTGGTCGTTTGATTTATTAAGCTTCTTTTAGTCTATCTTTGTCGGTTAATGACCTTTTCGCTGGTGTGATCTTTGAAAGTTCGTTCATTTTTTTCATCGTATCGCTTTGTGCTATGACTCCATGTGAAAAGTGTATAATCCCTCCTGTTTTCCATCGCCTCCTTCCATTGTGTTAGACTTACAGGAGTACCGGAGTATGCTTTAACCTCTCCGCCACGAGGGCATATATTCAGATCCAGTTCCTGCTATCTGTACTGATTGTGATGAACCTAGAAAACATATTTCGTACGGTATGGGTTAATGAAGGCTGCATGTCACCCATTCATTTTGAAAAGTTCCCTCTGAATTAAATAAAACCTCGATGTTCTCTTCATCTCGGGGTAGTCTTAGTGAAGAGGTTTTCTCAAAGTGCTTTTTCTTGGAGTAAATCTCCTGCAGTGAAGGGGCTAACTCTAAGCATCCTTTCCCTCTCCACCCTCTCGACTTCCTCTTCCTCCTTGCAAATTCTCGTACTGAAGGAGCTTGCCTCCATGTCGTGGTTTATCCATAATAGACGTCTCGCTGTGAAGAATTTAAACCTCGACTCCCTCTCATTCATCATCCCTCCGCCCCACACTGTCGTCCATGCATTGTCTCCCATCCTCCTTGCCGTCCGTCCTCTTCCCCCTGCTATCGTCCTGCTCCGACCTGCAGTAGAGGACAAACAGTGTCATGGCTGAGCAAACACTTGAACCAGGTGTGTAGTGGAGGTGTGGACTAGATAATATGATGGGTTATGGTATTTGTGTGGTGCAGGTGTGTATTGAAGATGTGTGATGTATGTAAGTGTGAGGTGTAGGTGTGTGGTGTATGTAGATGTGTTATAAGAGTGTGGTGTATGTACTGTAAAAGTATGTTGTATTTGTGTGGTGAAGGTGTTTGACGTAGGTATGTAATGACGGTGTGTGATGCAGGTGTGTTGTGTAGTGTAGTGTGGTGCAGGTGTGCGGTACAGACTTATGGTGCAGGTATGTGGTGTAAGTTTGTAAAGTAGGTGTGTGGTGCAGGTGTGGACGAAATACGCTGATTAACGCATGTGCAAGGTGCTGATGTGGACCATACAAGAATATGTAATGAAGAAGTATATAATTTTCCAGCAAGAAGAATGACAGATAACGAGGGGTTCGGCTGAGCAACTCTTGTGCAAAGCCTACACAAAAATAATCACATTTGGAACGTTAAGATTATCCAACATTCAACAGGTAATGGATCAGAGGAGACGACATGCTGTACGTGCACATTACATATGATTGTACGTATAGTGCTTAAGCTGTATATCTGGTGCACATGCATGCGAGTATACAGTATATTTGACTGGACGCAAAGTTTTATTTTTTACAGGGTGGAAACATGACGCACAAAATACTATATACTGAATTCTCTCTCTCTCTCTCTCTCTCTCTCTCTCTCTCTCTCTCTCTCTCTCTCTCTCTCACACACACACACACACACACACACACACACACACACACACACACACACTGTGTGTGTGTGTGTGTGTGTGTGTGTGTGTGTGTGTGTGTGTGTGTGTGTGTGTGTCCTCTTGCAGTCCAAGAAAGAAAATAAGTGATTTTCAGTGGATCTAAATGGGAGTGGATTTGGGCTGGTGGAGGTTCAAGATAAAATGGATCTGACGGGGTGTGGATTCGCGTGGGTTCAGATGCCAGCCCAAGGCCCGGGTGTGGGTGGTGGGGTGTACAGTGACCATAACTCCCCGGGTTTCATTTCGCTGTGCAGGAGTGACAGTGTCGGGCCAGGAATTTAACGGAGGTAATTTTTCTCCGTGGCTGAGCGTCCGGGAGAATATTAACAGTGCGGGCCTCAGTGTTGGCTCCAGTTTTTCTAGTTGCCATTTTATCTATCATATAATCATCATCATCATCATCTGCTCATCCATTTTTTTATCTGCACACACACACACACACACACACACACACACACACACACACACACACACACACACACACATTTGAAACGATCTGTTGTCATCTTTAATGTTTTTATTCTTCCTTGGCCCAGATTTTCGTACTTTTGCCGCTTACTTCACATAGTTCAGTGGAAGAAGACAATACTGCAGCTCTTCTTCCTCTGCACAGCAGTTCGTCGTGACTAGCATAATTTTCTGGTGATAATATATTGTTACAACTCATCGTTCATGATGTGGAGATGACCACTTCAAGCCAAGTTAGAATAACCGTAGTATACTTGTGTTTATACGTCAAGGCAGGTTCGTCATGTAGATCAATAATACTAAAGCTGTGTTTTCATGGGGATCTGAGTGTCAAGCTCAAAACGATAAAATTAGAGTGCATTGTTTTGCTGCTTGAAAGTCATAAGAGTCGAAGGAAAGCAAGTACATTATAGTTCACAATTATACACACAGATAAAGATAAGCGTCAGCACCTAAGAAATAAAAGAAAGGATACCGGTAACTACCTGCTCGCGATTGTACCGTGACCTTGACACAATATTAAACAGCTATGTACAGTAGTTGGCAGACTCACTTGTTAAATAATGAAAACCAGACAGTGCTGAAAGACTTTCTATATAAACAACGATAAGTATCTTTAAGCGCAGGATGAGATATAATCCCTAATACAGGAAGGAAAGAATGACAGGGTAATGTAAAGGACGAATAGTTTTGTATAAATGAAAACACAGCGAGGAGCGGAGGATCAAGGGCCGTTTTGTCATCACTCATCACTGGAGACTGTTCCATAGCGCATCTTTCTTACCAGTTCATTTCTGTAACTGATGCATTACGAGTAGGTTAATACACTCAGACTCCTATAACTCACGCTTAGCTGAATAAATCATCTGGTGTCAGTCGTAATAGAGAAATAAAGGTGTTCCGACCACGAGAGTTAATTGCATCACTGTTTACAAACTCAGGCTACTTTGACGCTTTCTCAGCTCAGCAAAATCGTCTAATGTTGGCTACAAGAGAATACAGGAGTTGTTCCATGCATAGTAGTTCAGTACTGGCAATATTAAGACTCTCTGTATGGGATGGTTAATGGTAACTATTAAAATCCACAGATTCCTCTACTCTGTTTACGTTCAATAAATTCGCCTGGCGTTAGCTGGAATGTAATACTTGAGTTGTCTTAACATTAAGAGAGGAGTAATGATGAGAGTATTAACAGACTTAGGATCCTGTGACTCACCAAACTTATTATAATCGTTTTGGCGTTAGCTGGAATCGAGTAGTAGAAATGTACCGATCATAAGTGCTGAGTATAACTGAGCTGTGTAGATAAATAGGACGTGAAGCAAGGGATCAAGTTTGGTATTTGAGTGTCATTATGGGGATCGTATGCGCCCCGTCCTCCTCATTAGGTTCCTTGATTACCCATTAGCCAGGATGATGCGAGATAATTAAAGAAGGAATGCAGTGTGTGAGGCTTTTCTCTGTTTAGTTAGCCGTTCATCTCTTTCCTACCCATCTTAACATATATCATTACTTTCTTCTTTGTCGTCTTTTTCAACAATTTCTTCCTCCTCTTCCTCCTCCTCCTCATCATCATCATCATCATCATCATCATCATCAATTTATTCGTTCTACTTTTCCTCTACCGCAAACACACACACACACACACACACACACACACACACACACACACACAGTCTATCAGTCTGTCTATATCTACATCTATATCTACGAATATATCTATTTAGCTATCTATGTATATTATATATATGAAAACATTTTAGTAGTAACTACTTCATTTCATCATCATTATGATCACCTTCATCTTTATTTTCATCTTCATCTTCATCATAGGTAAACATCAGTAAAAATGCAATGGGAGAGAGAAAGGAAAAGTGAAGTCCAAATAATTCTGGGGAAAACAGAGTGAAAGGGGGGCATGAGAAGGATAAAAGTGGTGTTACAGAAGGAAGGAAAAATGTGGAGAAAATTATAGTATTAGTAAAAAGGCAAGGAGAGGGAGGGAATGCGAAATACACATGAGAAAAAGTAGGGCAGAAAAAGGATATGGTAAAAAGTCATGAAATGTGGAGCCATGCAGAAAAGAAACAGAGAGAAAAGATACTGTAGTAAAAATTTCAGTAAAAATGGAGAGGGGAGAGAAACAACGAAGTATAAAGAATATATAAGTAACCAAGTGAAAAAAAAATCGGAAATGGATACGAAGAACTAAACGAAAAAGTGGAGAAGCGCAGAGAAGAAAGTAAAAGGAAAGAAATGAAGCTATCGTCCGCGTCCGTAATAATCATTTGGATACCCCCAGAACAATTCATTTCTCCAAATTAATTCAGCCAGGGAACACTGAGGCTCTATTTAATTAATTAATCGCTCAGAACGTGTCCGGGGGAGTAAACGTGTCCCAGGGCCGTGTGTCCTCGTGTACTTAGGAGCATCCCTACTACCACCCTTACCTGTTAGTTTCTATACATGTTCGAGGGCTGTGCTCTAGTGGCCTTAGAAGCCTCCCTTGTGCCTACACCCTTAACAGTCAACCACATTCAGTCCGAGTACATTATTCCATTATATTCTTTTCTCCTTAACATTAATATACTCTGCTTAAGAAGGATCTTGTTTTTAACTAAGCGTGTTATATATACTTTTAAGTAACCCCTTCACTACTAAAAGATCTTCCTATGCTGAATAAAATTGTTGGATGGTCGCATGATTAAACTGAAAAAGATATTGTTGTTGAGAATTGGTTAATTTCTGCCTGTGGTACAGTACATTAACTACTTCGTCTGGTGGCATCTATATCAGTTTAAATTTGCTGTTTTCAGAAAATTTTATCACACTTCGTAAACATTGTTCTAGGTACAGAGATACGATATTGATTTATGTATTTTCATAATTAATTATTTAATTAATTAGTTGAGTAGGCCTATACGGTATATCCGTCTGTCTACCTATTTATTTATCTGTCAGTCTGTTTATGGTATATATATTGTTTCATCTGGGTTATTTACAACAAGTATATTTACAACTAAGATTAACTGAAGTAACAAAATGTACGGTATTATCACAGTCCATAAAAACCTTCTGTCTAACTGATATCTTAACCTGACATAATGCTCTTACAATCACTGTTCGCCACTTTCATGCTCTCAGTTGAATAAAATCGTCTGGTGCTAGCTAGAGCAGAACTGCTACTGCAGTTATTCCGGTAGGTTAAAGGTGACGCTATTAAATAGCAGGCTTCTCTGAGTCAACAAGAAAAATATAATCGTCTGCCGGTAGCTAGTACAGAATATTACAGTTGTTCTGAGCGTGAAAAAATTACTTAGTCTTTGCTTCATAACTGATATATATCCCATTGGGTCCCAGGGTTGCTGGGCGAGGCATTGCACTGGGAGCTACTAAGCGTGCCGCCCTCCTCCTATCGGCTCATAGTCGCGAAGCTCATAGATCCCTACTTGGGGGTTCCCTACTTTATAAAGATCTGAAAATTCCCAGTTCTGTCCAATACTGAGGACACTGGGCTCCAATAGGATATATATATATATATATATATACATATATATATATATATATATATATATATATATATATATATATATATATATATATATATATATATATATATATATATATATATATATAAGCCTCAGTGATAAAGTGTGCGTGTTTGTACACTGAAGAACGAGGGTTCGCGCCCCGTCAGGGTAATAAACTTTGGGAGCGTTCTTCAGGCCACGTAATGCATTGGCGGACATAAGGGGTGCTGTGGCTGAACCAGTGTCGTATACTATAAAGTATGCTTGCACCCAGTCGGTTTGCGCGGGCCGATTACACTTGGTCACAGACAACATACACATCCGAAGCCACTCCAACACTACAGTTACAAGTACAAGCACTTCTCACCCTATATACAATCTCTACTAGACAGCCTAAGCCACTTGGTAAAGATACATTGGCTGTATCGTCCCCACTTCGGCCGGGATAGGTTGGTCCTGCAGTGGATACTCAAACGGCTCATGTATGAACTTTTACTGACGCTTAACAACCGTATCTGGATATTCATATCATAGTTAACAAGATTCATCATATAAATTCACAGGAACCTACGATTCACTCTCAGGTGAAAAAAAAGCCCAATCGGGAGATGATTATTACTGGTAATAATGACATGATAATACTCCGGTGACTTACCCACAGCGGAGAGAAATCGTCTGGACCTAGATGAGTGAAATGTTAGAGAAGATACGAGGATGAGTGGGATATTTTTATATTTTCTGTATGTCAGGGAACTACACATTTAATTCTTGACGAGCTGATTCTCTTCGCTTTGCTCATCACTTCAGGTTAATATTCATGCCTGAGAAGATTAAATATTGCACAGGGAGCTGAATGTTCACTGTGAAGGTAAACCGAGAGAGGACGCGGCAGACAGAGAAGAAAAAGATGTGTAGCAAGGAAAGTCATTGAGGAAAGTACGAGTACAGTATGAATTATCAGTATTTGAAAGCTGCTGTATTCCTTGGATTGCGTCACGCTGGAGGTCTCTCTCTCTCTTTCTCTCTCTCTCTCTGTTTGTGTGTGTGTGGGGGGGAGGGGTTAAAATAGCTCACATGTTAGTAATACATACACGCCTTGATTTATACACAGGCAGCGTTACAGTGACACGAGTACATACAGACACATATATTTGTCGCGGCTGGAGTTGTCGGGGAACAACAGGTCCTCCAAGCTATAAAACTACCCACCCCTCGCAAAACAGTTAGCGAGCGAGTACAGGAAAACCGCCCTCGTTTCCATTTTAAAACTGACATAAACAGTAGAGGCTGTTGGTTCTATGCTTCAGTTTATCAGATTTTCCTCCATAAATGACAATATATATATATATATATATACCTGTCTATCCATAATTCTATATTGTATATAGTTACTAAAGTCATTTCAGATTTTGTGGAAGGTAATACAGTATGGCTTCATGAAACTAGCCGTTCCCGATCATAGCCAGTAATATACCCACGTCATTCACACAGGGAGAAGTAGCCCCTGTCCTAATTAAGTGAGTCAGCCTGTCTACCGTATCGTACCTGTCCCTCATTAGTTACTAGACTGGGAAACACCATATCAAAAGTTATAAAGGCCTTGGTAGAAAAACTGATGTAAATACAGTTGGTCGGCTTGTGATTCCGGGAGCGTCAGTGATGAGTGCTGGCCTGATTCACTGGGCATCTGTTGATAGTTCTTCCTCGATTGTGCTTTCTTTTTCCATGCTTTCTGGACCCTACCTCATTCTGTCCTAAAGTCGGGAAATGGGTCATGATGATGATAATGATGATGATTGCGCTGATTAACACAGGGAACTACAGTGTTTCTCCGAGTGGAAATGAGTTACGTTATTATTTAGTGAATACTTCTTTAGTAAATACTGCAACGGTAGGTAGTGAACGGAAAGTAAACGTAAGAGTGACAATAAATCCATGACAGTATTGTCTTGAAGTTTAAGCTCTTCACTCCAATGACGTATTATTTTTATCTTACTATCTCCAGCCTGATTTATTCGGCGTAGGAGCGACCTCTTTAACAGGAGGGGTTAGATAAAGACTAAATCAATCCCTTCAACAACAGAGATCCTTGCTGGCTTCAATAAAATTATCTGAAGGTAATTAGAATAAACCAATTAAATACATAACCGGATTCGAGGGGTTGAGAGGTTTTCTGACACCTGTTCCTTAACGTAGCCTATATTTTCAGGACACCGCCGCTTATACCATCACACCAGTCCTGAATGAGATGCCTGGTATTAGTACCGAGGTGGTCACATGTGAAGGTGTGCAGTACGTAGGAGGATTTCTCGGTCTTAGGGAATGGACTTACAGTTTAAATTTTATGTGATCTTTCCACTTACATGTACACACTTCAGAGTTTTGTTCAGGCTTATACCAGGTGATTTTTGATTACCTGTGGGCAATCTTAGTCATTGTAACCCCTTCACTGCGATGATCCATTTGTACCCCCTCCACAATATGTCTACCCCCGATGTATATATGTCCCCTCCCAATGCATACCTGCCCCCACTAATCTTGCTAGGTCAGCACCCTTTCCCACGCCTGAAGACGGCGTTATTGCATCAGTTCTTAGCAGACAGCCGACACGGGCAGACTATTTTACTGTGAGCTTGTAATAAACTCCTTATCTAGCTGTTTGTACACGGAGTTTCTATCACCAAAGTATTGCAAGTTACATTTGGTAGCAGCGGTGTTTCGAACCATCACATTCTGACCGCCTCCTTGGATTTTTAGTGATACAAGATACATGACGACTCGCATCTGCCAGCCTCGCCCCTCCTCCGTGCCTCTATACCTTGGCTGTGCTTTTCGAGTGTACCATTTTTCTCACCAGTGCTCACCTCTCAAACCACCGCACCCATACGCCTTGTTCCTGACCGCACGTGTCACCGTCGCCGACCTACGCACCTGTTGCACCTGTTCCCAGCACCTGTTCCGGACTCATCATAGCTCCTGCCCCCTCTTCCCCTCCTCCCATCCCTCAGTCTACTTTGTCTCCACCTATCCCTCAGTCTCCTTCATCTCCATCTCCACCTGCTCATTCATCAACCAATCAATATCGGTCCAAACTGCACTCTGCCCATCAACCTCTTCACGACCTCCCCCATTAACTCTACCCTGATTTTCTAGGTACGATGTTAGCAATCTCCCTGCTGGCAATGCTGACCCTCCTGGGGCCTGGCTCAGGTCAGGACGATGGTGGAGTACGTCCCGGGGCCTTGGTCGGCTCGGGAGGCGAGGTAATGCTTATCGACGACATCGCCTCTTTGCGCTACGATCTTGCGCCCCTGGCCGACGTAGCCATTGCCCTACCTGCCTACGCGCACCAGCTCCACGGAATCAGGAACCATCTCACGGCCCTCATGGGGACACACAACCCGAATGAGTATCTCTGTAACCTTTTCCTCCCACTCTCCTGGCAATTGCAATACATAAGTAACAGATTCCCTGAAACCCAACTCAATGATGTCACGTCCACTCTACCCAATTTCACCGATATCTTACAACGCCACCTTTCAGATCTCAACGTTATCTCTCAGTTCTTCTACCTCAAACTCAACATGGATAATCTCCAACTGCCGGTTGACTCTCTCCTGTCTCAAGTCTCTACCTTGGTTCGTATCCTGGTGGATGCTATCAATGGACGTGTCACTGCCGACTTAGTACCTGTCTCAGCTCTCCGTTCTGTCCTGGAATGGGCTCACTCCACCTTCGGTCTCTCCCCAGTCCTCCCTTCCTCCTCCCTTGAATATTATTATCCTGTTCTCGAAGCCACTCTTCTCACTACATACGTCGTCGTCCATATTCCTCTCCATTCTGCCATAACCTTTAACCTTTTCCACATCATTCCCTTCCCTTTCCGCCTCAACAACTCCTTGTTACAGGTATCTGTTCCTTCAGAATATTTCCTCCTCTCCCATGATCATCTTTCCGTTGCCTTCCTTTCTTCCCCAGACCTCCAGCAATGTTCCTCCCTTACTCCGACCTCTCGTCTCTGTGCTGCCCACCTTTTCGCTATCTTCCCTAGCAGTGCTACACCCTGTGAGTCTGCTTTAGTTCGCAACCATTCCATCTACTCGGCCTGTTCTTTTGTCCCAGCTCCTGACCTCCCGGTCCACCATGCTCACCTCAACCATGTCCAGTACTTCTTTGATGTTCCCATCTCTGTCACGATCATGTGTCCTGTTTCTTCCGTTCGCTCCGTCCCCTCTAGTGGTCTCTACAAAGCACCTGACTCTTGTACCGTCGAATCAGAGTCCGTCATCACTTACGCCACTCGCTATCACCAGGCTGTTCGTAAACACTCCTATGACATCTTTCAACCAATCGACATGCCTTCAACCCTACCATCTGCCAACATTTCCATCACCTCCCCTCACTTGCGCATGCTCACCTTCCTCAATGACAGTGATTTCATTATGGATCAATTTTCTCTGGCCTTCACCCGTTCATGGGTTCATCCAACAGTTGTGTTTCCCCCTGTGGTTATCGCTTTCATAGGTTTTCTACTCATCATCTGTGCAGTGCATTGTTGTGTCAGAAAAATGGAACGTCGACTCCAGGAAATCAGAGTCGCTACCGGCATAGTCCGCCCTACACACAACGTAGAAACTCCCCGTACTTAGTGCCCTCGCATTCCGTGACTACCATTGCCATCTAACATTTAACCAAACTGTGAACAGCACTCTGCCTACTAGAAAATGATGGTATTTCTTTCATGCATTACTGAGTGACCGTGTATCCTACAGAAAATACAACAACAAAAAAAAAAAATGAAGGGAGAACAACAATAGAACTCTCATATCTACTCCTTGTTTCTCATGTATCAAACTGTTATTGTGTAATTCCCATTATGTTTTTATATACCTTCGACCCTTACTGGATTTGTACCTATTAATCCTTGTATATCTCATCTGTCTATATCGTTCTAATTCCCTCCCCTCAACATGGCCATGTCTCCCCTACTGCCCCTGTATCATACTTATCCCTTGTACAAACCTCCCCGGTCCTGCCTTACTACTGTAATCACCCACCATTTAACTCCTGGTGTCAGGAGACACCATCTCCGCTACCCGGGGGAGTAGTGTACCCCCTCCACAATATGTCTACCCCCGATGTATATATGTCCCCTCCCAATGCATACCTGCCCCCACTAATCTTGCTAGGTCAGCACCCTTTCTCACGCCTGAAGACGGCGTTATTGCATCAGTTCTTAGCAGACAGCCGACACGGGCAGACTATTCTACTGTGAGCTTGTAATAAACTCCTTATCTAGCTGTTTGTACACGGAGTTTCTATCACCAAAGTATTGCAAGTTACACATTTTATATATTCTCGTAACTACAAGGCGATTGCACCATGCTTAGGAGAGATTTTTCAAGCTAGAAGTATTAGACATAGCCTTCACTAACTCCTTAACTGAAAACCATCTTTCCTTAAGTAAAGAAAATCGCCTGACGGTAGCAAGAATGATACTGAAAGACGCTACGGTACTGAAAGGATTAAAACTCTCGGCACCGTTTCCCCTTCTGATAAAAATGACCCGATCAATTTTTCCGAGCTTCCACTCTGAGCAGCATCACCGAGGCGTGGGAGTGATGAGACCCAGGGTACCAGTGAATTAGAGCACATCGCTAATACTTGGAAGTGGAAGTGGTTCGTGACAGAGAGGGTTTGAGGTATTACTTTGCGCGACAGATACTGTATGGTTGCAGGAGTTATAGAGAGTCAAAAAGATATCCGGAGAGGTTATAATGTGTGACAGTCAGGGCTGGAGTTGTTACGTGTGCGTAACTGATGGTTTCAGACGTTATTATGCCTGGCAGATGGTTTCAGGCATTATCACGGGTGATAAGGAGGGTAGCAGGTGCCTTTATGTGTGATAGAGATTTTGGCGACGGTATTATGCGTGACAGAAACAATTGAAGGCGTTCATATGTGTAACAGAAAAGACTGAAGGCGTTATTATGCGTGATTGAAAAGATTAAAGGCGGTAATATGTGTGACAAAGAGGGTTGGAGGCGTCATTATATGTGATGGAAATGGTTGGAGCCGTTATTGTGAATGATACACAGAGCGTGGAGCACTAGTGCGCGTGACACAAGTAGTTGCAGGCATTTTTGATGCAGGTTCCTTGATCGATTTCTGAGGTTAGATATTTGATGATCCTGTTTATTTATTTATTTATTTTTTTGCTTATCCTTATCTACTGCAGCAGGGTGCGCCTAAATGAAAAATATGCATCCTCCCATTATTTTCGACTGCCTGCTATAGCTCACCACCATACTACTTCTCATATTAACTCTCAGTTTCTTACTCTCACAAACTTGGATGCCAGAGTACCTTTAAATTTCACTTGCTGAGTCTGCAGCCAGACCTGCGTCACCTGCCTGTAACAACTGGTGTACTTCCTCGGCTCCCCCTCCTGCTGGATGCCGTAAATTTGTACCTCTCACCAGTTCTCTTTTATCTCCCTCACCAACACAGCAGCGGCAGAGTACACAGGCATATGTACAACTCTCATCCTTCATGCACCCTCATTTTTGCCCCAAACTCTTCACCCTATTCTCTTTCCACTCACACACACACACAAACACACG
The DNA here is from genome assembly GCF_032717465.1 of Coenobita brevimanus. Classification (NCBI taxonomy): domain Eukaryota; kingdom Metazoa; phylum Arthropoda; class Malacostraca; order Decapoda; family Coenobitidae; genus Coenobita; species Coenobita brevimanus. The sequence continues at coordinate 48,521,770 of NC_137023.1, read as the reverse complement.
CCCTATTCATCTCACAAAAGCTCTTTGCCGCAGTCCTCCCACACATTGCTTCTATCACACTAGTCACAAAATGATATGTTTTTCAAAACACACACATGATTCACACACATCTGTCACATGTAAAACTTTCCTGTTCTTCCGTTATATGGTATTCGGTACATTACATTAGTATCCCACAACCACTCCCTTACATCGTTTCTGATATGGAGAGTAAAAGTATACTCTCTAAACTGTGTGCTTTCTTCGTTGTCCCCCTTGCCTAAACTCATGCATATTAGGTAACTGGCCACATAACTGGCCTTCATAATACTGTGCTGATTTTAAGCGCTCTCCAATGATCGCATCCACCAGTACCGGAGGCCTCTTCCGTGACTGTAAATCAATGGGAAACAAGTCATTTTATTGAAAGGCATATAAAACCTTAGCGTAGATGCATCGTAAAAAGTCTCTATCGTTCCTTGAGGTGAAAAAAGGTGACAGTGCACTCCATCCTCTTTTTTTTTTTTTATCATTTTTCCCAGGACTATATCCACCTGGGGACTCTCTCGTTAAGTCAGGTGCAGAACGAACGCCGGCTAAAACAAACACGCAAGAAAAAAATATGTCGGCCTCAAACAATCAGAGAGGACAAAAAAAAAGAAAAAAAAAGGAAGTGGTGAATCTATTGTGCGTACGCGTATAAAACTATTTTCAGGGGTGGAAGAGTTCAGGGGACGGGGATCAGAGGGGAACGTTTTTTAGGGGGGCGGGGATCACAGAGGAACCTTTTTGTTGTGTGGGCTCGGCTGCAGTTTCCACTCTTACCTGCACAGACTCAATTTCAGATTTTAAAAAGAATTTCCTTGTGCGTAGGAACGTTGAATGTTGTGTGTGTATAGGTTTCTCTGTTGTTATTTTTCACCTTTGTTATTTTTGGCGTGTGTGTGTGTTAGAGAGATAGAGGGGGATGGATTGGTATGAATGACTATGTGAGTGGGAAAGGTGGAATGAATGGTCACTGGTGGGGTACGCATATAAGCAAAATGCAGCAACCACCCCCATCATGATCGTTATAATTATGATCATTTTCATCATAACCATCTCTTATATCTTCTGGGACATGAATCAGAGAAAAAGTTCCATTCCAAACATTCCTGTATTGTATCACACTGCAGAGTTGCTTGTACCATAAATGGTGAGTAGCAGAAGTAGCTCATTTCAGCACGAATGTAATTCATGTAAGGGTAAACTGTGGCTTGACAGTTACGACAATACAACAGAACAATCGTCACTGTTGTGTGGGACATATTTTTATTTAAGAGCTCTGAAGAATGTTTATTTCAGCCCGGTGACGTATTTCTATAATTTTATTTTTGCATTCTCTAAATGCTAGTATTTAACTTAAGAAGGATTTTCGTGTACTGACGTGGTTAAGCAAGGCCGTGTCTTACCCAATCAGTTCGACAAGTCCCTCTAAACCTAAGTACAATCGTCTGAAGGTAGCTAGAATAAAATAAAACTGAACCATCGGAGTGAAATATCTATATAGATTTATCAAGTATCCCTCATATGTTTTGTGACCAGCTGTGCTGTCCAAGGGTCGCATCCTTCTTGGCGATATATTTTGCATGTTACGCCTCCCACCCTTGAATCCTGGAAACCTCCTTTTAATATTTAGTCTTGCTGCTAGAGGATTTTATTCAACTTAGGAAAATTCTCTCGTTTTGATGAGATATAATGTTATATCGAACCCCTCAGTTCGAAGAGTCTGGATAACCTGAATAAAATCGTCAGGGTATGTCATACATTTAAAAGGCGTTCCCGGACTCTCTGGGCCAGTAGCATGAAGTATAGTATTGAGAAATATGCTAGATGTGGTAGGTGGTGGCGCTCACCATTCACTCTCTTGATGAAGGACTGTTTTTAGGCGACTATACACTAAGTAACAGGTCAATTAGCTTCCCGTAACCCCCAGAAACCATTTACTTCGTGTTTTGATAACTATATAACCAAATTGACGACTGATGGTCTAGAAGGTTAAGATGCTCCAACAGGATGCTTCCTATAAGGGGGTATATCCTAGGGAGACTTAGGGTTTATCACTTATATTGTGGCACTAAGGAGCAAGAGACTGGTCACAGTCATCTTAAATATCGGGACTAAGTAGCCTACCCCGCCCTCCTACGCTCCTGATGAGTTAAAAAAGGAGTGGATGATGGATGGATGGATATGAATGAGAGTGGTTATGATGGAGGAAGGACATCTTGATGGCGGAAATCAGAGAGGCGTGGAGGTGATTTGTTTGTGGCTATTCCGTCCGGGGATGAAGACCTCTGCTTAAAGACAGATAAAACTGATGCAAATTATGGTAGTAGGAAGAAGACAAAAAGACATACGAGTGAATATTGAGCCATTAAATTCTGATGACGTCTTTTACGTTTTGATTAGGCCTCTTGTAGACGAGTTCACTTAACTCAGGAAGGATAAAGACTTTAAAGAGTGGTGACGAAATTCATGAAGGTTATATCTAACGCTTCCAGTTGAGAGAAGTCTCCCATATGCTGAGTAAAATGGCTGGAGATAGCACAAATTAAAGTCTTCGTATTGAAGGGGTTAAGGTATGGCATGCAGTGTAATTAGCTAAGAAGAAGTGCTACGAAGTCTCCTAGGCGTTTAGGGCTTACCAGTCTATGTACATTACAGCCAAACGTCTTAATCCTGGAGGAGGGGCCCCATGAACAAATCACCACATTCTGTCGCCCTGTCCCTGCTGTCAGGCTGTTCCCTCTCTATGTCAGACTACCGCCATTTACGTACACTTATTCACCCTGTCCCTCCACGTCATCCTCAGTTTCCCTTCCCCCCCTTTCTCTTTCCACCTCACATGCTGAAATTGTGTCCGCTGTGAGGGTTGCTTTGTTTTACATGGTGTCTTAAAGCTCCGTGACTGATTGCTTATCGCTCTATTTCGTTCCTTGGTTGCGGTTAACGCTTTCACTCTGAGAGGCATCATCTAGACTGAACAAAATCGCCAGTGGACAGAAATAGGTGAAAAAGTCATCGTAATGAAAGGGTTAATGGAAGTTGTTTCTATCTCATTCATTTCGAGCTATCTCGCCTATTCTGGATTACATCATCTCGTATCAGTAAGAACAAAATAAACAGGATGGCATCGTACTGAAATAGATAATGTATTCTGCATACTATTTCAAAACAGTACTGAAAATGAACCGAGTCAGTAATCATGTCCTGCTTTGCTGAGAGAGCAATAAAAGCATTACTCATGTCAGCGAGGCTCAACACAAGGTAGCTGTATCAAGTTAGATAAGGGGATGTTCCAGGAAATAACAGTATGGTTTCTCTCTTTTTTTTTTTTTTTTTTTTTGCTATGACTGCTGTGTCATTTATGATAGGCTTTGATATTTCAACAAAGATGTTGCCTGTTTCATTTTGGTCAGGTTACCAAGAGTCAATTTTATTCAACTTAGGAAGATTCTCTGGTGGTGAATGGGTTAATGCTATACAAAACCCTTCAAATTTGGAAACATTAGATTGATATTTTAAAGACAGTTTCTCGACAAAAGAAGCTGATGAAGAGGAATTCTGCCCACCGAAGAAAAATTCATGCCAGAGACCCATAAACATATTTTCAATACCGCGAATGTTTAATAACTGTAATAAAGGTCTACAGCTTCACTTATATATTATCCTCCACCAATAATTTTTACTTAAAATTATTAATGCCTGTTAATCGGTGCTGTTCCTTATTTCATTATCTATTTACACACACACACACACACACACACACACACACACACACACACATATATATATATATATATATATATATATATATATATATATATATATATATATATATATATATAATTTATTTCACGTAATATTAAGTTTAGATTATATAATGGAAAACATTATTTTACTCTGCCATCAATATTATTTCTCTCTCTCTCTCGCTCTCTCTCTTTCGCTGTCTGTCTGTCTGTCTGTCTGTCTCTCTCTCTCTCTCTCTCTCTCTCTCTCTCTCTCAACCTTTATTCTTCTTTTCTTTTGATCTGAACGCGGTCAAAAAACGACTTATTTCCACACGTCACGGCTGTCATGTGTTTCATTCTTTTTTGCACAACGAGGACGTCTTTTCTCTATTATTTTTGCCGCAACCAGACCATGTTACCCAAATTAGGAGAAACGATTGAAAACGCAAGTGTTAAATGTTGCCTTCATTAACCCGTTCGCCAAAGAGATATTCCCAGAGCTGAATGATACCATCGAATGAGGACAAGAACACAAAAAAGTTAGGCGCCATCGCACGGAATAAGTTACACTCCATTTGCCAAAAGTTATTTATTTATTTATTTTTTTACATTCATCACAACTGTCACCTTTTTCATTTCTATAATTTTATTAATCTCACCATCGTCCAAAACCTTATATTTTGTCCTCTTGCCACTGCTATCGCATGTTTCATCCTTCGCTTTTTCTTAGACTCATCGACATCCAAAAACTATTATATTTTTCCAGGTTTCACGGCTATCATCCCATTCATTCTTTTGTTTCTCTCAGTTCACCGCAATCCAAAACCTAGTATCTATTCTTTCCCTTTTAACAGTCATCATGATAAATCTTTCTCTTTTTCTCATTACCCTCCAAAAACTATATATATATATATATTTTTTTTTTACCCAGGCGTCATGGCCGTCATCTACTTCATTCTTCTCATTTTCTCATCTCACAACCACTAACTAGGACCTGACAACTACGGGGGCGGAAAGAGGAAGCGGTGGACCCAGGTAATTGTTCCTAATCACAGACTTGGGGAAAATTGCGAGGCTGAGGAAATTGTCTCCTTATCTTGAGGGTGAAAGATTAGCGGGTCGGGGTGGGGACGTGGGAGGAGGCGGGAAGGAGGCGGGAAGGATGCGTGGAGATAATTGTGTTGGTGGAGGACCTTGTTAGTGGGGTGAGGGAGACACTGAGATTATGAAGTGTTTTTGAAGCTGTGGGGAATTTCTGGAGGGTACAATAGATTAATGCCTAGCCGCTGCACAAGGATCAGAAATGCAGAAAAATATTTTTTTCTAAGTTCCGATTATCTAGAATGTTACCGCCATAGATCCCATATTGTGATGCTGGGTGAGCAGAGACAAAGAGGAAACAAATTTTATAGACGAGTCTGACAGCCCGAGAATCAACTTTCGTTTTTTCCACCTGTCAACTAACCGTTCTAGTCCATACACCACTGGTTCCCCCATTTTGTCAAGATTTGTATAAAAATAATTTTCTCGTGAGAAGAAAATAATTGTTGGGATGGTATTAAATTGTATTACTACACTTCTGTGATCCTTGTCTCTTTGCCTTCCTTACATAATGTAGACATTTAAATATATATATTTTGTATCCATTTACGTCTGTTCGACCATTCTGTTCACCATTGCCATCTTTGCCTTCCTGTAGATACAATAGAGTAGCAACTCTTTCGCTGCTGTTCATGGACTTAGATCTTATTGTCAAGTAATGTCGAAGATTTTGTTTAACTGAGAGAAATCGAAGCAGACAAAAACTTCAGAAAATTCTCAAGAAATCCTTATCGCTTTTAATAAACGAAGACATGATATTTAGGTTTTCGCCACGCTATTTTTGTTACTCGAAAGTAAGTCTCTGTGAGTAAGTTAATGACATTGATAGATGTCTCTGTCTACATGCAGGGTGTCCAGAAATGACTGACTATATTTCATTGTGCTAAGACAATAAAAAATCATAATAAATACACTTGAAAAGTGAAGTAACAAATGCAGAGCTACTCTTATGTTTTTATGTGTATCCAAGTAATATGTTTCTATGCGTTGTCTTATGTGTACAGTTATTAAAAAAATGACAGAAGGATGCAGTTTAGGGACGGAGCGTAGGAGAGTTTCAGCAAGTCATCTACATGGTTATCTTGTAATGCACATACAGTTTACCGTTGATGACCATAACGTTATTAGGCTTAAAGTTTGTCAGGTAGGATAAGGCATAATTAGACTTTAAATTATCAAATAAATTGGCATGGCAGACAAATCCAGACACAAGATAATCGAGGAATGTTTTTGTAACTACATGTCTGTGTCCTAACCTTTTCATAATCGGAAGAACTACATTACAGTATTCCATTCCTGTACACACCAGACGACCATATTCAGCTAAGTGCTTGCCGCTGGAGCCTGAGAGTGTTTATACTCGCATAACCACTCATATCTATATCTATTTATCTATCTATCCATCTATACATATATTATCGTTTTTTCTGCAAAGATTCTATCAGCATACACGTGTATAGAAATGTGAGTGCAATGATGTATGGGTATATGTACCGGTATATGTGTGTGTGTGTGTGTGTGTGTGTGTGTGTGTGTGTGTGTGTGTGTGTGTGTGTGTGTGTGTGTGTGTGTGTGTGTGTGTGTGTGTGTGTATAGTACCGATTCAGGAGCAAATCTAATTACGGTACTGGGTGTAGCAACATTCATTCTTTTAAGCTGCATTTCCTAAGTAATGTGTCTTTTTCTTATCTTGTGATTTATTTAAACTGTTTATAGTCGCGGAAATATGACTGACTTCATGGGTAGTGTACATTCTTCTCCACCTTTAACCGCATCAGTCCTAATTCGTAATTTATTCTTGGTATCCAGACGACTTTATTCAGAGAGGAGAGACATTTCAAATCAAAGGGGAATATTAAAAAAAAATAACGTCATTAACTTTATTAATACTTCGGCGCTCTCTCCAACTGAACGCAACTGTGTGGTCGCAAGTAAAGTATGATAATTATAATAACCGCTGGCTTTTGGGGCTGTTCTTTTGCTTATAGTCGTGGCTTGGTTTTGCACTTTCTTATCACCTTTCAACTGTAATTGGTAACTGCCAGCCTCCTCTTCCCGTTATAATACTGTTTCTCTCTCCCCTTTGTTGGGACTCTCTCTCTCTCTCTCTCTCTCTCTCTCTCTCTCTTTCTCCTGTGTGTGTGTGTGTGTGTGTGTGTGTGTGTGTGTGTGTGTGTGTGTGTGTGTGTGTGTGTGTATTTGTTCTCTTTTTTGTTCTTTTTTGCTTTTACCCATGGCATATCTTTCTTATACTCTTACTCTCTGCCGACGATTTTATTAAGGATAGGATAGATTTCTCGAACTGGAGGGGCTGGATACAGCCTTCATTAATCACCAGGTGGCTCTCCTCAGTTGTATAGAATCATCTGGCAGCAGCAGGGAATAGAGTGCAAAATACGTCATCGCAGTGAACGGGTTAAGCTGAAGAGATCGTGTGTCGCTAGTTATAAAACTCATGATAATAACTTAATTGACGGATTTGTCCTCCTCTTTCGATTCTTTTCCTCGTTTCTTTGTCCTCTTTTATTTTTGTATTTATTTATTTATTTATTTTTTTTGAGGGGTGGTGGTGGTCGGGTTCTTTCCATCCCTTTGTTTTGCTCGTTGGTTCACCTTCCATTTTGTTTTGCAGTTTATGTCTGTTCATAATTTTTTTTTTCTCGTTTGTTCATCACTCTTTTTCCCCTTGGTTCGTCTTCCTCTGTTGTTTCGTTCTGTTGGTAGGTTAATCGGTTGGTTGTAGTTTTCACTCCACATCATCAGCTTCTCATCCTTTATTTCCATATAATTCCTAGATAACTGCAATAAGAAGGAATGTAATATGGTGAGGCTACTGACCCTCACCACAACCAAGCACTGCCAAGCCGCATGTATTACAAATCAGCACCATACTTGAACACCATACTCTCGAATTTGTGTTTATAATCCCGAGGTAAGCACTATAAGGAGGAGGGTGATATGTTGATTCTAGGGAAACCTTTATTGCAATCAAACTGGTTCCGTCATTTTGTTCTTCCTTATCATTTTGGTTTCCACCTGTCCGGCATTTGCTTTACCGTTTTTTTTTTTTTTTTTCGCTTTTAGTTCGCTCAAGTCTTTTTCTCTGCTGCCAACCCATCTCTTTTTGTTCCGACGTCAGTTCCTTCTGTTTGGTGTCAGTTTGTCCTATCTTTTTATTATTATTATTATTATTATCATTATTATTCTCACTCGGTCGTTCTTTATTGTTTCACTGTCATTCCGTCGTTTTTTGTTTCGTTACCAGTTTGTCTTTCTTCTTTGTTAAGAGGTCAGCTCGCCCTTCGGTCCTGTTTCAAAGCCAGTTTATCCTCTTTGGTTTCGATATCAGTTTGTTCTCTTCTGTTTGGCTGTCTGTGTGTCCTCCCCATTTTTTTTTTTTTTTTTTTGTCAGTTAGTCTCGTCTCTCACGCTTCTCAGTCATTTTGCTGTCCTATCATTTCGTTGTCAGTTCGTCACTCTTATATGTGTGTGTAATTATTGTTTGTCTTTTTTTTTTTTCTCCAAAATTTGAAACCTCCGCTGTTTCCTCTTCCTTTCCTTAGGTTTCTCTCAAAGCCCTTCTTTTTGTGATTTCTTTTAGCTGCTGCAATCTCATGACTTATGCTTTGTTTTATTGTGGCTTTTCCCTACTTGCTGAGATAGGATTTCTGGGAAATGGGGAGTTAAATATAGAATTCACTAAGCACTTCAGTACTGGGAGGCCCTCGTCAGTCGAAATCGTCAGTCTGCATTAAGAGCTGAATATAAAAAACGCTATTGTAGTGAAAAGGTTATAATTCTTCTTTTCCTCCTCCTCCGCCCTGCTCTCCTATGACACCTCGGGGGAAATCAGTGGTCAGTGTTGAGGGAAAGACAAGAAATCTGATACAAGGACTTGTGATTGTGAGTTATCGTTACCCAGCTATCCTGGGAGTTGTGAGGTCGTGGAACGACAAACTGATGAGGTGGAAGAGGGACTCGAAATGAATCTGGCTTTACTGTTGTTTCCGTTGTTGATTTTGAGTTGAGTCCATCTGGCTAAATAGACCCACTGTCCACGGTTAAGTAACTGCTTGTGTGGGAGCATACTACAGTACAGTACAGACACCGTGCAGGGAATTGGCACTCTCATGTGGAAGACAGCACAATACCAGGGTTCGACGAGGGTCCTTTCACACAGCGAGATGCAGAAAAATATGAGGAGGATTATCTCCTGGATGGATGTGGCAGCAGCATAGCTCCATGTAGGGTATTAAGTGCCACCACGTTTAGACTCCTCGTCAGTGCCACTGATGTTTCTTTTAATAACAGATGGCAGTGAATAGACCCTTGAAAATTTGGGACGAATTTTTACTGCGATTATTTTTACACTTCTGTAGAGGATGGTGATGAATACGAATATGATGCTGAAAAATGATGGAATTTTGCTATGAATTTTGTTTTATTTATATTTCAGTAATTAGTACAGGATAGCACCTTAGAAACCTGGGGAGTGGACTAACGAAATGAGCTGGTTATTGATGTAACTGTAAGGAATGACAGTCCATAATAACCTTCATAAATAGGACGAAGGAGTATTGAGATGATATTTTTTGGCTGACTTTCGTAAAGCATGGTAATGAACAGGATGTGTCTTAACGACATCAATGCGGGAGATTTATTGTGAATTAGGTTTTACTGAGCTTCATTTAAACCGTAGCAAAAAATATGATCTACCCCCATCGTTTCAATGATTTTTGTAGTGTTCTTGCCATCTCTAGGTAATTATTTTTTCAACTTTAGAAAGACTAGCTTTAATAATGGAGTTATTGAAGGCTGCCGTATTTATAATCCACTCGCTCTGCACATACCTAAATATAATCACCTGGATATGGTAGGATTAAAATAGGAGATACCATCGTAATCAAGAAACCGAAAAGTTTCTCAATTGGTATTTTCCCAGTTTGATTCTAAATAAGATTTATTAAATGGTTACCACCTGATGATTTCGTTCATTAAAGGAAACTCCTGATAAGTAAAGAGCTAATATCTTCAAGTCGATTGCGTATTTAGGAGGGTTATCCTATGCTACCAATGGGTGAGTTTTTTAACTTTGAACAATCCATTCATGGTGACTGGGTTAAAAACATTATTCATTTGCCCCTTAACTACAGAATTTCTCTTCCTAAGCTAAATCAAATAATCTGAAAGTAAGAATAATAATATAAATAAATATGTCTACAAATAGATGGCGTTAAGACAGAATGCATAAAGTGAAATTAATTAAGCACGAAATCTAACTTTCGTTTAGCCTCAAAGTAACTTTACCTGGTCGCCCCTTTCCCTTTTTACATTTGTTGGTGTTATTCATAGTATAGTTACCAGTTATTGTGATATTCGAGAGTTTACTTAATTTCTACTTACTTCATTGCACCATCCATTCCATTCGTTGTCCAATTCTGACTCCTTCAGTTCATACTCGCCAGTCTTTCACACACACACACACACACACACACACACACACACGTACGCGCGTGCGCGCGCGATTACCATCTCTTTACTGTACCTGTTGTCCACCACTATCCGATAGTTATCCTTCAAAACTATTCTTTCTCGCCATTCTCTGTCTATATGTCTGTGTCTCTCCAGTAAAGTATGATACCAGTATAATAAAGTGTTTGAATTCAAGGGCGTTTCGTTTCCAAATGACGCTGGAATATTATATTATATTGTATATATAGATATATATATATTCTGGTATAGTTACCGATGTTAACTCAGTTTTCTATGATTCACTGTTACTAAAATCGTATGGCGTTACCTGGAATAAAAGACAAGAGTTATTCCGACCATGAGAAGAATAAAGTAAATTGTGACAAATCCGTTTTCAACGATGGAGTCCCTTAGAAATTGAATGAATTCTTCTCGAGGTAGTAAGTAAAGAATATAAGAAACGACATCTTCCTGAGGGAGCCATACAAGAACTCACAATGGCAACGCAGCGGAGAAGAAAGGATTCAGATGTAATACGAGGAGATAATGTAAAAATCACCAGTTCATATTGTAAGCGATATATAGGAATTCGCTATGAGAAGGCAATGAAATAAGAGAGGAGGGGTAAAAACTAGCGAGAAGACAAAAGATATATTAGCTGTTCATATCTGAGTGGTTGTAGAAGAGCTCGCTATGAGGAAACAGTGAATCAAGAGAGAAGGAAGAGATAAAAATGTGACAAGGAGACAACAGAAAAATCCCCCGTCATTTAGCGAAGTGAGACCCAATATTTCCTGACGATCCTCATACTTTGTCAACCACGGAGCAGAGATTTCCGAACGAGCTGATGATCAATTTCCTTTATAACTTAGGTTTTGTTTTGCAGAGTCGTCTCGTGTTTCTTTCACTGTCTCTTTCTCAGTTAAGCAAGAAAAAAAAAAAGTCGCTCTCCAATGTTCTTTCTGCTGTTACGAGAGGAAAATTATTTATCTTTCCCAAAATTCTTTATTTAGTTACCATAGGAAAATTATCGTGTCCCTTCCTCATGTCTTTTTCTTAGTTACAAGAAGAGAAACTGTATCTCCTTTTCATGTCTCTTTCTTAGTTACGAGAGGAGAATGCAAAGACTTCCCATGTCTCTCCGCATCTCTCTTTCTTAGGCACGAAAGGGAACCTGTTTCTCTTTCCAATGTTTCCTTATTTACGAGTTAGCAGTTGTATCGTTTTCATGTTTCTTTCTTAGTTACAAGAGGAAATCTGTATCACTCCCATATCTTTTTCTTAGCTGCGAAAGGAAAAGTGTACAGTACCTCTTTCTCATTTCTTCTTTAGTTACGAGAGGAAAATAATCAAGATTTTTTTTTTTTTTTTTTTGACGTGGATGTGTTTGCAAGGACGAGGAAATGTGAGCGCAGAAACTTTATGTTCTCTTGCTCATTCTGTAAAACAGAGTCTGATTTACAAGATGGAACTGACCATAGAGTGTGTGAATATGCACATACAGTTCCAGGTCATGGGATCGCTGTTGGTAAATCAACTACTCGTTTTTTTGTTATTCACAATAATTGGTCGAATTCTTGTTGACAGGAGATTATTACACTTCCTCTTGCCAATTTATTCAGTCTATTGGACCCATGCAATTATCTTCCATAATTCTTCTCATATAACAGAATACACTCCATAATACCTTAAGCTACTTTCTGTGTCCAGCTAATATAACACCGCTCTGCATTATCACGTAATATATCATAATATCACCATTGTTTACACCTGTCATTATTGTCACTTTGTGATTTACTTATCATTTTAGCTTACCCCCTTTTCTTCTCAACTACTGTAACTTGAACAGTGTTCGCTGTATTTGCAGGACCCTTTTAAAGCCATGACTAAATCCATAGAAATATTTGCTTTATATATTTACATGCCTAAAATTAGGTAGGATATGGGGAAGAAGAGAGGGAGAACGAGGAACGGTAAATACCCCCCGACTCGCTTCTTTATAAAACCGCACTGAACGTGTGAGAAAGAGAGATAAAGTGGCCTGCTGTGGGACGCTACAGTTTTTTGTTTACTTGTTTTTAGCCGTATTTTTATAATATATATAGTGTATTTTTAAAATATTTTATATATCTAAAGGCTCTAAAGACGATGTTCACGTGACATATCTACAGTAGTATTACAGTATGGAAGTGTAGACTGCACTTGTGGTGCTGCACAGGCTGGCGGCCACAAGTTAAAAAAGAGTGATATACTGCTAGTTAATCTGAGTGACTGCGAGACAAAGCTGATAGTAGGCCGACCCTTGGGAGGGTCCGGCAATAGAACACACATCAACATGGCGTACAGCTGTACATATTTTAAGCTACTTAATAACACACAATTACAGCTTACAGTTCTACATTCACAGCAAGTAACTAACACATCCATTGTACCTTACACCTCTCTATATTCTCAGGTAACAAGTAGCACACTATTATTGCTTACATCTCTCCGTATTCTAAGCAGCTAGCTAACACACCATTTTATTGTAGGACCCTCCTCACTCTCGCCTAATTAGTCACACATCCTCATCATAGCTTACGTATCTCCATATTCTCATCAGATTTACAGAAGGGCACACAACTCACCGACATTTTAGTGCCTATGGTCCATTCCCTTTCTAGTTTTCTTTAAGCAACATTCCATCCCCCACGATGTTGTTGCTTCCTGTGCGGTCGCAGACAGATGTACTGATTCACTTCATTACGATAAATAAAGAGAGTGAACGATAACTTTCGAGTATCAGTGACACAATCTTCTAAAGTCGAACATATTTTGGGGGGGATATTATGTAAATGTTTTATAACTGTTCGATAAAAAGTGGAACGATATTTGTGTCTGCAACAGTACATCCACTAGCACCTTTTGCCAGATTTAACCAGGGCTTGAATCATTTATTTATATATTTTCTTTTTAATTTCTCTTCTTACCGCCGATGATTTTGTTAAATGTGAAGGGATTAGGACCAATCTCCTTTAACCCATTACCATCCTGATTTTTCTTTGTATGCTAACTGAAATCGTCAGAAGGTAGGAAGAATAGAAAAAAAAAAAGCCAAGGAAGTGAAGAGATTAATCAACTTAGAGGGGCGTTCTAGTAGCACAAAGGCTAAAGAAGCTGTAATCTAATCCCTCCGTTCAGATGTTCTCTCAAGATAAATAAAATCGCCTGGAGATAGAAAAAAATGATCAAAATTACGTCATTGGACTGTGTGGATAAATAGACTGATTCCTCAAACATAGAACCCATGCCTGGACTGACAAGCAACCTCATTAATAATTCCCTGTCGTAACAGATTTCTATATGCAGGAAAAACAAGAGACGTGAAAAAATCCATTTCTCCTCTCTCCTAGTTCCTCCTGCTGAAGTGAATCCTTCCCTCTTCAGGGAAATGACCGCAATTTTGTTTGTGATTCAATGTCGTGGCTATTGCTGTCCGGCTCTGATGGTTGCCATGTCATTCCTGCTGAAACAAATCCTAACAACGACAGAGAATTGATTGCAAGCTTAAGTGTGAATCCGGGCCCACCCACGCACTGACCGAGCATCATCGTGGAAGGTGGCAAGAAATAACTTATGCCGAACTGATGACCATTTAGTTTACAGATCTGCCGCTCTAATGGTGGTATTTTTCTCATGTGAATGAAATCGTCTAGTGGTAACTTGAAGAAGATTCCCAACCTACGGAAATGCGATCATTTAGCGAAAGTCTTTTTAAAATGATCAGAAATATCTGTTTTAAAGAAATCACAAATGTTTACGTAGGACATGGAAAACTTTTCAAAGTGGAGCAGCCTTATACACGGATTAAAATTGTTTCTGACAAACATACAAAATAAAGTTTTAATAAAAATGTTTTCATATTTTACTTTTTAGCAAAACAATATGTAAAACTGTAAAAAATATTAGAAGTCCTCTGAAGTAACCATTTATTTGCGTTTTTCGGTGTGGGGTGGGAGGGAGGGAAGAAATCTCCAACCAAAAGCTTATCGTCCCCCCACCCCACACACACATGATCAGTGCTCCATATCCTCTGTTTACTGATTTGTGCATGATCTATCTATTCACCAGAGAGTAAGTGTCACATTGAGATATACTGTAAGTTGCTACTATACTGGAGGAGGTCAATACATGAACATGGTTACGACCTAAAACCTGTCTATTATCATCATAAATATTATACCAACATATGTAGTTCTAGTAATGTCAGCATCAGATCTGTGTAGATTAGCGTTTCTAGAGACAAGTAATTACAGAAAGCGAGATTCCACATTGGCTACGACCTTTCAGTACCACAGGAAAACGATCATATCTCGGAAAATATTTCATATTCCAGGAATGACCTCCCAAATGGAATTCATTTAAAGAAAATTGAATTGCTCGGCTTTATTACGCCATATTCATTTCACTGAAGCTCACGCTATTAGGCTTCTATTGAGGATAATGGAAGGGAATAGAATTACTAATTGAATTGGGGCAGCAACATTTCGTTAATTGGTGTCAATTACATTATTCTGAAAATCATGTGTATGATACTTTACGTGGCCTCAAATGTCCGGAATTATTCGAATTTCATTTGTATTTAGCCTTTCCTGCCGTTGGATTCTCTTGTCTTATGCTATATTATATAGATACCGAGTTCTCACATGTTGTTCAAAACATTAATTGATATAGACATTAATGGTTTTTGCCATGGTGGGTTGCTCAGTCCGATGTCATAGTACGTCACCAGAATAGGTCATTGGATTCATGGGGTTAATGAAATCATCTGACGTTAATTAGGGATACAATAAAGGTAGCATATTGCAGTTAGAGGGATAACAGTAATTTTGAAGTGATAGTTTATGAAATGCTAGTATTCGAGGATTCTTCCGATCATAAGAGAGTTAAAGGTAACAATATTAGTACTCACAGGCGCCTATGACTCACTGTGCTTAATACAGTTTTGTCTAGTGTTAGTTGGAATAAAATACTAGAAGAGAACAAATACTTAGAAAAAGTAAGGTAGAGTGATACCCAGTAATGAAAGATATCCATTCCAACAAGTGGGAAGTGGATCAAGGAGAGGGAAATCCTGACGCACGTGGGAAAAGATAGTAGGTATGAAAGTCCAGTATAAACAGTTAGTTGACTTTCGGAACTAAATACTCGAGAGTGAGGGGTTTGATAAATCCCTCATTAACCCCTTCAGGGCCCGGGAGATCTGCTAAACCGAATGAAATCGTCTGGTGGCAACAAAAACCAAATACAGATGACGCCTCTTGCTGACAGGATTTAAAATAGTGAGTGAGGAAATGACAAAAATATTTCCTGTAGCTAATTGAGTGAATTACTGTCAGAGCCAATTACTGACTGAGAACCGATAGATAATGTTAAACAGCATGAATATAGCCTGTTGTATTAGAAGATAATGCAGGTAAGGAATTATGCAGTGGCTTGAATTAACTAGAATGGTATTAATTATATACTGCTTTTTATCACAGTCCTTTCTGTCTGTCTGTCTGTCTGTCTGTCTGTCTGTCTGTCTCTCTCTCTCTCTCTCTCTCTCTCTCTCTCTCTTATCCGTAAGTTGGTCTTTCTCACAGCCCATCTCATACTAGGGAGAGTCATCGTCCCGTATTCTCGTCGGCTCAATTGGCTTTCTTACACCTCTTCCTTGGAGATTTATTTTGCTTACTACACCACTATCTCATTATTTTTTTTTATCTTTCTCATATCAACATTTTTGCATCAAAAAAACACAATAATTTCCTAACACTGGCAGAAGCAAACTGAACAGGAAAGGGGAGGGAGAAAGGTTTTTAGGTAAGGTAATATAAAACATGACCAAAAATCTCCATCCTAAAATTTCAGTGCTGATCTGTAGCAAAAGATTAAAACTGGACCTGGTGATAATCACGAAGACGTGGCTATAGTGTGAATGTAGAACCTTCGTCTTGTCATCCTTTGCCACTGGGTAACAGGATATAGCTGCACCAGGACAATATTCTCTGCCAGGGTAAGATGAAAAAGCTATTTCTCTGAAGCGTCAATGCTTGGAAAATGTTAATGTATTTTTCAAGTATAAAGTTACGTTACACTGAGTATATATATATATATATATATATATATATATATATATATATATATATATATATATATATATATATATATATCATAAGTGGTAATTATTACAGTGTTTCAGTAAAAAGCTCTGACGAGCATTTGGAAGATTCAACGACCAGCATCACACAACGGAACATTCTTTAATAACTTCACTCAGGTGGAGTAGTTTATGCTGCATTCTTGCTGCATTCAGACGATTATTTTTAGCTTCCGGAATTTTTTCGAGTTAGACGGGTTGGATACAGTTATGATAAAATCTTTTAGTACATGAGATTTTTCTTTTCTGGTATCAAGAATTAAAAGAAGAAAACCTCCACATTGGAAAAGATGTATGCTGGTTAAAGGTCACACAGTCCTATCAGCCTTTAGGCTTGTGCCTTTAACCCCTTCTATCCGAATAAATAATGTTTACTGCCGCTTGACGAGACACTTTTCGAACTTGAGAGGTTAGATATAACTTTCCTTTACCTTTTCACTGCATGTGTTATATATATATATATATATATATATATATATATATATAGATAGATAGATAGATAGATAGATAGATAGATAGACAGATAGATAGATATATATAGATAGATAGATAGATAGATAGATAGATAGATAGATATATATATATTTATATATATATTTATATATAAATATATATATATATATATATATATATATATATATATATATATATATATATATAATGTATACAGTATATGTTAACTGTGAAAACGATGTCGATGTTAAACAGAAAAATGTAACATATCAGGAGTTTGTGGGGTCTAACATGCGAAGGACTCGCAATGGAAGAGGTGCTCCGAAGTCTGGTTTGTCGAGGAGAATACTGTTCAAAACAAGAACACCAATGCAACAGCTACCTCACTTGTGTAGCCCGTGTGTGCGTGTGCGTGTGTGTGTGTGTGTGTGTGTGTGTGTGGGTGGGTGGGGGGGGTGTAAACAATAAGGTATGTAGAGTATTTGTCGCTGAAGTTGATGTTTTGAGTTCCAGTAGGTCAGGCAAGAAAAATATAGGTCCACTCCCGACGAATTCACGTAATGATGTAGGTTGGTGGTAGAAGAATGTGCTTCCTGCAGTAACGACCAGCTAATAATTGTTTACATCCGCAGCTGCTGCTCATCTGCGATTATTTCCCGTTGTCCCCAGAGTTGATATTCTGTCCTCAGTTACGCGTCTCCAAGGAACTAACTCTCCTCCCGTCACCCCACTCCCACCTTCTCCCTGTCTCCATAACACTTCTCAACTTGCTAGTAAATCCAATTAACAGTCTCTTTTACAGTGTCGGTGTCGGTCATCTGGTTGGTGGATGCCGTGACGTAAAACACAGAGTGGCAACAAAACAAACCTTAAAAGCGAGGTGATAGGTGAAGTTAGGGGAACGGATGATGTTTAAAGGCGATAAAAGGGGGGAGGTGATGAGAGGGTATCAGAGGGGTGGAAGGAGAGAGTTAGCTTGTAAGACGTATAACTCTTTCATTATCAGGACAACCTTAGTATTCTGTTTCAGATAACGCCAGACAATTTTACTGGGTTGAAAGTAAGTCGCAATAGCCTAAGAGAGTTCAGTATATTCTCCATATGAAAGAATTACTGAGGCAAACTGATAACAAATTAAAATATCAATCATGTGACAGAGTAAAAGAAAACTACCGGTAACTCGTTTTTTGTAGGCTTATCAGTTACCGGACCTCTCTCCCTCTCTCTCTCTCTCTCTCTCTCTCATTAAAAAACAAGCTAACAGAGAAACAGAAGAAAGAACTACGAACGATGTACAGGATGAAAGGACAGTGAGGAAAAGTGAGGAAAAAAGTGATGACGCAGGAACAAGAGACGAGAGTAAAAGTTCTGCGATGCAATCAAACCCCAAGAAATACAAGTTTTCAGCATGGAAGTCAGGCAGAATGGGAAGCCTACCGCACGCTGGCCTCACCTTTAGGGTCAGAGATTGCTTTTATTGGAAGCTGGGAGGGAGTGAGGGAGACCAGGAGAAGAGCTGGCAAGTCAGATCAAAGCCAGGAAGGAAAAAGAATAAAATGAAAACAGGAAGCAATGCAATCTACAAACTACATTATGTTGACCTGGATATAAGGTCGACTATTGTAGGTCGTATTCTAGAGAAAAAAGTTGGACATACCAAAAATTGACTCAACTTTCCTGATTCGTATCGTCGACATGAATTTATTTCAAGCCTTCTCCTTTAAATGCTGGATGAGCACAATATGTTATCTTTCCTGCTTCCTCTTATATTTTCTTCTAAGTTTGTGACTCTCATCGTTTCAATTCGATGACTTCTATGTTAAACAGTCTCTTTTGGACGATTTAATTCATCATACTGAGAACACGGCAGTAGTGAAGAGGGTGATTAATGTTATAAACTCCTCCACTTCCAAAAGTATATTATAATATCAATAAAGTTGCCTGAAGATGACAAGAATTAATGAAACAATAAATTATTTTAATACTACAGGTACTGTACTGTCCCCTACAATATATTGTAAACATTATTAAGCCTTACAATATATCTTAGACATTATGAAAACTACAGGAGTTTAAGCCATGTTGTAGGAACTTTAGGCTTCACTGCGGTAACATAGGACCGAATACCATCGCTAGAATATTACCTTAAAGAAGAAACACTGTACCTGCAGATGGAAATGTTGCTTTCTGAGACGCTATAGCAGTTTTGCCCGACTTGGATCATCTTCATGTATGAATAAGAAAGAATGTAAATGAACATATGCAGTATACAGAGGGAGACGGGGAGGAAAGGGGGAAGAGGAATTAGGGAGGGAGGGAGGAAGATTGCCAAAGCATGGATTCTGTCGCCGTTCACGTTGATATTGATGTATAATAATTCCTTTTAAACAGTTCACATTAATGACATCATCATCATCGTGCTCATCATCATCATCATCATCATCGTCATCATCATAGTCATCCTGATTTCCCATCTTCACCAAGGGACTGGGAGATGTACAGTAGAGTCCAGAAAGATAAGAAAGATAACACAGGGTAACGGGAGAACTAACCAACACAATGTCCGGTGAAATGGTCCAGGCATTCATTCACTCACCATTCAAGCTCCCGGATCAAGACACAACCTCTATTATTTCGATGCAGCACGAGAAACGCATCACAGGAATACAACACTACAGCCACTACCATTCAGGAATTTCGCCAGAACTGGATATTCGGGAGTGGTGGTGGCTGGCATATTACAGGGCCGAGATACAGAACTGAACGCTGTCCGGTGGGGAGAGTGAGGGAGAGATAGCAACTTCTGAGAGCAGGTAGAGAGAGGGAGGGTGCTGGGAGTTGTGATGACTGAGTATTGGCTGCAAGACATTCAGAAGCTGAAACTGATATCGGAAATGTTAACGTGACGTTCATTTATGTGTTCGTTGTCAACTGTCCTTGTTTGTGTTGTGATATTGATAAATGATAGCTTACTTTCCTTACGTCTGGCTATGCACAGTGGTACACAAAATACATAGGGAGACATGGTAAGATTATCACATACATTAAGAGCTTGTCCCACATTAATCCCATGGAACTGTAAGAACATGAGGCTAGCGAGCTGTAATTCAGAACAGTGAATGGTGGGTGACTAGTCTACGTGTGTGGTGGTATTAGAATATCACATAGAACTGTAACGTAACCTTTGCAGAGAGAAATGCTGGTGCACCTTTTGGATGTTGTCTCCCTTCTCGTCTGGAATACTCAAAGTATTGTCTAAGAGTGTGCCAACATTTCCGAATTCCTCGCATCAAATTACAGCTTCTGTAGAGAAATAAAATTAGAAAATCACATCCTCTCCGACACATAATCAGTATGTTCCCCTGGTTGTCGTTCTGCCTAAATTGCCCTCCTGTCAAGACTAATCAACATACTTACATGAATGGAACAAAGCATTTACTGAATTTTCGCATCCTAATACAGCCCACGGAGAGAACTTAAAACTAGGAAGAAGAGACACTCTCTGGAAAACCGCTAATTACTGACAAAGCATTTTGCCCCGTGCCAGTTCTACACTCCTATGCAACAATTGATGTAAAGGCAAAAAGTATACCAACATTTCCGATCTCTCTCTCTCTCTCTCTCTCTCTTTCTGTGTGTGTGTGTGGGGGGGGGAGGTGTAAAACAACGAACACATTTACTCTGACACACAAAACATTTTCAACATTGTTTTATCCCACACAAATTCCACTTTCTCCTGGAAAAATGTAAGTGCCGGCGAGAAGTTCACGACACGTGTTTAGAGCTCTCAAATACGATTACAGTCTCCGGAGAGTCTGGAGAGAATATTAAACTCGATTTACAGGTCATTCAAGCGCATAACAAACTTCCTTGGACTGCGCGTCACTCCACGTCATTCGCCTGAAGTAACTGACGTATTTGGAGAGAGCGCAACGGATAAAAGATAAAATACAGCCCCTTAAGATATGTAATACTAGATTCGCTTTCTTTTTCGCACATAATGAACCTATCAACCCTTTCACCTTCAATGGATGCATTACGCTATTTTATTCACGCTACCACAACATGTAATATAAAGAAATAATCGCTACTGTGGCATTAAGTCCACACACACACACACACACACACACACACACACACACACACACACGTCCTGACATCAAGATGGTGCTTCTTGAGAGAAATTAAAAGTTTGTGTTCCTCTCTTTCCCAATTACTGGTGGAAAGTCGTTCAAGCATTTCCATTATTCTTACATCAATATACAGAGCCTGGAGAGAATAAATATCCCAGAATAATTTTTTAAAAACTGTCTGGCACAATAACTTTTTAAAGCTGTATACTGCCTCAATTCCTTCTCGTTCGTAATGTTCAGTATATTAGCAGGAAGTCCACCAAGCTTTCCTAAAACTCTGGAGGTAATATATTATGAATCAAGATTTGCTTGTCACATTTTCTTGGTATGGGTCATAGTACATTTAGAGGTACTACTTGTCCTTGAAACTCCTTGTAATATGTTTTCTTACCCTTTCTCTTCTTTTCTGGAATAATCGTCGTAGGCTACCGGTGGAAAGTTCACCAAGCTTTTTCAGTGTGTCCCCATCAAAATGCAGCTTCTGTAGTGCATTCAAAACTAGGCACACTTTCTTTTTAGCACATTATCACTTATTTAAAAGTATTTGCTTTCTCCCTTCCACCAATGTCTCGCCCAGAACAATCAGCTTATTGGCTGTGAGTGCGTTACTTGTGTCTAAACTTCTCACATGAAAATTAACCCCATGGAGGGAATACACTCGTATAACTAAAAGTTACTTCCTCCAAAACACATAGCCAAACTTTCAACTTCATGTAGTCCCTCCATCACATGTCACGTTCTTTCTGGTGTGTAAGTATACTTTTCTAAATGCCGCCTCCATCGCGTGTGGAATAATCTACTTATTGACAAAAAGGTGCGGAACCATTTCCAGAATTCCCAAATCGAAATACAAATAGGGGGGTGGCCCGTAAATAGCCCTTCACTAGAGACTTGCCTGATATTACTTTATGTGTTGCGGGGACGGCCCAGTCAGCTAATGAGGGCTTAGATGTGGCAGTGGGAGTAAGAAATGAATAAACCATACACACGAGAAAGCACCTGGCCGAGTGAAAGAGGAGAGTTATTTATGGGCAACCCTGCAAATAAATGAGGTCACTCCGCCAAGCACGTAATCAGAACTAGATGCATTCTCTTGAACATAATAGTTCGACTTAACTACATGCCGCGTCCATCTCCAGTGAAACATAATCGACGTATTGGCAGAAAGCGCTCCAGGAATTTCAAAGTTCCTGCTCCATTACCAAGTTAGGGTCAAGTTGGGCGAGTTGAAGGCGGGGGTGACAGCTGCTGCCGTCACCTGGAGTTTAAGAAGGCCGGCTGGAGGTAGTTGTGTGTGTGTGTGTGTGTGTGTGTGTGTGTGTGTGTGTGTGTGTGTGTGTGTGTGTGTGTGTGTGTGTGTGTGTGTGTGTGTGTGTGTGTGTGTGTGTGTGTGTGTGTGTGTGTGTGTGTGTGTGTGTGTGTGTGTGTGTGTGTGTGTGTGTGTGTGTGTGTGTGTGTGTGTGTGTGTGTGTGTGTGTGTGTGTGTGTGTGTGTGTGTGTGTGTGTGTGTGTGTGTGTGTGTGTGTGTGTGTGTGTGTGTGTGTGTGTGTGTGTGTGTGTGTGTGTGTGTGTGTGTGTGTGTGTGTGTGTGTGTGTGTGTGTGTGTGTGTGTGTGTGTGTGTGTGTGTGTGTGTGTGTGTGTGTGTGTGTGTGTGTGTGTGTGTGTGTGTGTGTGTGTGTGTGTGTGTGTGTGTGTGTGTGTGTGTGTGTGTGTGTGTGTGTGTGTGTGTGTGTGTGTGTGTGTGTGTGTGTGTGTGTGTGTGTGTGTGTGTGTGTGTGTGTGTGTGTGTGTGTGTGTGTGTGTGTGTGTGTGTGTGTGTGTGTGTGTGTGTGTGTGTGTGTGTGTGTGTGTGTGTGTGTGTGTGTGTGTGTGTGTGTGTGTGTGTGTGTGTGTGTGTGTGTGTGTGTGTGTGTGTGTGTGTGTGTGTGTGTGTGTGTGTGTGTGTGTGTGTGTGTGTGTGTGTGTGTGTGTATGTGTGTGTGTGTGTGAGAGAGAGAGAGAGAGAGAGAGAGAGAGAGAATTGACATGATGACAGTGTCGTTGGTGGAAAATCGTGTACATGAAAGTGTGATAGATGGGAAGCAGACACGTAAATATTGAGGTGGTTGGATATTTGCAAGCTGTCGGAAAGAAACTTAATTGGAGGAAGAAATTCACTGCACTATTAATTTTGCTTTTTGCAGTATACTCGTACACCCACTTCTGAATCAGCGTCTGGGATATAGCCCTGACTATGGACCTGAGAGTATCCAAGTGAGATAGGGAGGGCGTTGAAGTGTAGCAATAATACTGAGAAATCGATGGTGGAAGGAACAGAGAATGATGAAGTGAAGGAGGGGGTGAATGTTGAGGTGAAGGATGCGGCACACTCGATCATAGTAGTATCTGCACACAGGGAATCGACGGTTTTACGATAAGCGCTGTTACTATTCGCGTTTTCTTTCATGGCACATAGTTCTGGATGACAGCTTGCTTTACAAGATGTATAAACTCCAGGCTCTATAAGGTGCTGATAATAACAGCAGGCATACACATTACTGAGAGATGGTGTACAATTGCTGACAGTAATAATGATTTACTTTTCAGTCGAACTTATATGAAACTCTCACACAAAATACTTAGATTTCTGTCGGACTCCGAAGCTCGCAGTACTAAGTTTCAAGAATCGCTGATCATTGACTCATCATTTATCATAATGAAGCAACTCGATATCTATTCCTACACCTATGCCCTACCTGATCGAAAAACCGCCAATCGTCTTTAGGGGATCATCATGAACGTATCGACACTCCGAGCTGGGTGCCATAACCACTAGAACACGAGGCGCCCAAAATTGTTAAGATAGGTTAAGAAAAATAAGGACCTCAGTAACATGGGTAAAACACGGAAATTGCAGAGTGTTGGTGAATGTGATAAGTTGGCTACTCTGGTTGTGGGGTAACTAGGAAGCAACGAGGGAGACAAGGGAAAGGACAGGGTGGAGTGGAAGGTGTTGAGTGGGGGGGAGGGAGGGATTGGGATGGTAGAGGGGGAGGAAGTAGGAAGAGGGGATGAAGCATATGACTGGGAGAGGATGTGGGATGTGAGGAGGATGGAAGAAAGGTGAGGGGAGAGAGCTGGGAGAAGAGGGAAAAGAAGGGAAGGGAGAAAGGATTGAAATAGAGTGAGGTAGGAGGGGGAGAAGGATAGGGGAGGGAATGGGGTAGGAGGGAGTAAACAGGGAAGGGAGTAAGGTGGGGGGAGGGAGTGGGGTGGGGGGATGACTTAATCCCAAGTTCGTGGTGCTGTTGATAACGTCACTTTACTGAGAGGGAGGGATGAAGGGATCAGGAAGTGTGTGTGTGTGTGTGTGTATGAGAGAGGAGAGAGAGAGAGAGAGAGAGAGAGAGAGAGAGAGAGAGACAGACAGACAGACAGACAGACAGACAGACAGAGACAGAGAGAGAGGTTAAATAACTTTGTGCAGTACCTTTTATAATGGACTATTTTACTTTACTCTGTTCTGCTCTGTTCTACTCTTGGGTTTTCTACTCTGGTATGCTCTATTCTCTTCTTCTCTGCTCTGGTATCTGTTCTGCTCTGCTCTGCTCTGTTCTGTTCTGCATCACTCTTCTTAGGAGTATTTTGCTCTGCTCTGTTTTTTAAGTTCCCCGCCCATAAACATAGCAGCATATTAATTCAAGGCAATTTGGGTAATGACTCCAGGTATATGTTTTTATATCTGGTGGAAAAACAGACTAAGTTCCACAGTTACACTCTTATTTACATAAATACTTGTAAGCATTTTCTGACTCAGTTGTTATGCTCTTTAATGTTCTGCTTCATCTCTCTAACTATTCTTTTACGTATTTCTCATAATAATAATTTTTAATTGTTTTTCCCTGCTCCTCTTTCAGCTCTCATTTTTAAAGGTCTAGTAGTTGGATTTTAAGTGTTATTCTCTTATGACCCACTCTCTTCCACATGAACAGTCCCCCGTTACCTGGAACTGCAGAGCTTTCCCGATCAGAAGAATACTGCTGGTGAGAGTATTAACATTTTCAGGTTCTATGCTGACCTGTAGCTAAATATAATAATTTATTAACTGGAGTCAAGAAAAAATGAGGACGCAACCTAAAGGGGATTTAAAATGTGAAGCAAGCAAAAAACAGCTGTGTTTTATAACGCCGATTATGCAAAGCTTCTTGGCCATGATTTTACTCCTCCAGATGATATGTTCTTCCTTTTCCGTGTCAAGACAGTGAGTGGGCTAGGCGGGAGAGGAAATCTTTCTGCTTTGCTTGTACTTTTCTCCAACCGTTAGAGCAGGAGTGTTGACACAGTAACTTCTTCCATGGTGCGACCTCGGTATGGCACGGAAGACCTATGTTACAGTGCATCCTTATGACGAGGGAGCAAGCACAGTGAAACGATGTTTACTCCACGTTCAGCTGAGAAATGAGCGGCTCCACACGACCAGGCCTGGCCTGACACGACACAGCCCGACCGCCATGGTGTTCAGAGGCTAATAACTCTTCTACTGTGTGTGATAGAGATTCTTTCAGCTGGTAGGAGAAACATTCAATAAATTTTGTTCTGAGCTATATATTTACTCATTAGATTAAAGAAACTCCGTGGAATCATAGCTTTCCAACGGAATGTACTGAGGGCGTCAGTTGGCGTGCTCCAACAAGAAATCGAATTAAAAAAGGTTTCCTGTTGTAATACTGCTTTCTTGCTCGAATTCGAACAGTTAAATACAGGATATTACGCTCATAATTTTTGGCCTACATGAACGTTTGCTATATGTTTAGGGGGTGAAATCAACAAGGGTAATCGTTCCACTCTTGGGTCATATCATTCGATCAATAGCCAAGTGTTTACCGACGCAGTTCGTTGACACGGCAGGTCGGGAGCAAAGAACTGAACATTGCGCATGTGAGAAATGCTTCGGCGCCTTGCTATATACACATCCCGAGAGAAAACGTGAGAGAGAGAAAACGTGAGAAAGAAAATATTTTAGCTCAAATTTTCTTCCGTTATTGTTCAACTACCTCACCATAACTGTTGAAAGTTTACTCCAAGATGAAATTATGATGATAGGTGTTTGTACAAACTCTCGCTCTAGCACGCGCTCTCAAAGCGCACTTTACTGGTAAGTTACGACTGATGCTCTAGTGATGGTCTAATAGCGATGGAAGCGACGGTCATGCCTTTCATGCATCAGTTTGACCGACCCCTCCCAGCAGTGACGGCATAATTTTCCGTACTGTATAATGCTACCGGGGATAAAGGATTGGTCATTCTCCTACGTTATATCTTGTCTCCGGCTCCTGCGGATTGGATGTTACGTTAATGTTTTTATCCTTTACTTTCCAACTGCGGCACCGTTTGTGATCATAATTCTTTCTTCAGTATAACCCATTCATCAACAAGATACACTGTATAATAAGTTTTTGCTATCGACTGACGCTTTTAGTCAAGTTAGGAGAGAATTACTGGACGGATGAGTTCAGTGGAGCCTTCATAGACCCATTGTGAACGAGCGTCCTTTCCTAAGCTGAGTAAGTTCACGTGGAGACAGTAAGAGTAAAACTGTATACAAAATTCGTCATTGATTTGAAGGAATTTATACTGAACAAACATCCATTAGATATTATGAGCTGTTAGAAAAATAACCAGTAACAAGACATTTCACTAAGGTTATTGAAATGAACAATAATTATCTCATTACGTCAGTTTGAGAATTCCATTAATTTCCTCCAAAGTGTTCCGCTAGCAATGTGTAACAGACTGTGTTTCAATCTATTTCTCTAATGGCTTCTGCGCAATAAAAAAACAGATAATTAATGCTGGAAAATAACTCACAACGCCAGCAGGGAGGCTCTGTAATTTTCTCAGTGTCAGAAAATAATTATAGTATCATTATATTTTATGCTACAGTACATCCAATTAAGTGAGACGAACAGGAAAAAAAGAAAGTCAAAAGGGCAGAGGCATGAAGGACTAATTAATCTAATTATGCTAATTATGTTTATCAGTAATAAGTGCCTGTCTGTCCATCAGTCAGTCTATCTATCTATGTTTCTGTCTGTCTATCTATACGTGATTGTTGCGTGTGTGTGTGTGTGTGTGTGTGTGTGTGTGTGTGTGTGTGTGTGTGTGTGTGTGTGTGTGTGTGTGTGTGTGTGTGTGTCTCTCTCTCTCTCTCTCTCTCTGTATATATATATCTATATCTATCTATCTATCTATCTATAATAATATATATGTATGCCTTAAGCCAGTCTAATTGCACGACAACACGACACTTCAAACATTCTTGCATGAAATTCGTCCTTGCAGTTTCCGCATCAACATGGTAACGACACGTCTGGTGGGAATCAGCCACATGCCCCGTGATCGACGAGGGATCGGGGGGTGAGAATAGCAATATATATATTTTTTTCCTGGTCATTAGAATAGCTCTGGGTCACAGTCAACTGCTAGCTGAGCGAAGACGGCCGCCAAATAAATTTTTTTGAATTTCCAGAGCTGTCTTTCAGCTTCCATATCCAACAGTAGCAGTATTGTATGGCACAAATGCAATGACCAAAGACTGTAAAACTTCCGTCTGATTCTCCTTCTGTAAATCACATATCTATTTAATATTTGCATTGATCTGTGCAACGAAGAGGCCGACAATGTTTACCTTACTGACGAATATTTTTTTTTCTTGCGGTAGCTGCAGTCTGCAAGGAACCTATGATCATATCACGTTCTGTTGGTCTTGATGATGTGGAGGAAATGAAAGCTTTGGATATTCGTCAACTGTAAATACTGAAACCTTCAAAACCCAAAACAGGAAGATAGAAGGAAACTGAAAAAAGGTAAATAACAGATACAGGTGATTGAGGTCCTACATAGTTTAACCCTCTCAGTCGGAATAACTAAAATATTCTGTCTAGCTCACTCCAGACGACTTTATACAATTCAGTGTGTCATAGAAGCCTGATTGTAAATGTTCATACCGTTAACGCTCTAAAGGTTGGAATAACTTTAGTATTCTCTGCCAATAAAAGCCAGATGACTGAGGCATAGCACTCTGAAGGCCTTCGCATATGTTGTAGAAATAGTAATAATAAAAGAACAGTTGGTTATACTGGACTTGATGAGATGACAAGTATAAAGGCAACAGAAAAACACCATTAATGACTGATCAGTGTGAACATGCCCGTAGGTGAAGTGTGTCATTCCGAGTTAGCCATTATGTAACCAAATAAAAGGAAATGTTTCGTATCATCTGAAGTCTGGAAAAAAGTGAGACTGCTGTCTGTATTAATATACGTACAAGAACTGGAATGAGGATAAAAAGGAAACTCTTATTTTGGTCAGTTTATGATCCACCAAGATTCCTCCTCCTCCCGCATGCCTGTGTACGTCTAGTAATTACACTGAATGTCCTACTTTGTCAGAGTTATAGTGTCTGGGCGGCTCGTGTGGGTTCCTTGATATAGAGTGCAGGTGGAGAGAGGCGGGGGGTTTGGCAATATGTGTAATAGAGGTAGGAGTGGAGTGTTTAGTATAAGTGGCCTTTATATGTAAAAAGCAGGAGCATGCTCCCTCACAGAGAGAGAGAGAGAGAGAGAGAGAGAGAGAGAGAGAGAGTGTGTGTGTGTAAGAGAAAAGTTTATCACTTTCTCCATTTGTAGGACAGAAAGCTCTTTACGTGTGGACCATTTTGTCGCTGGAGGGTCATAACACAGCACTCAGGCCTGGTTGATGGGGTCCTGATGTGAGTATTGGGAAGGAGATAAGTGGCTCTTACGTTGTCATGTGCCCCCAGCATTATTTTGTACAGTGTGTTCCAGATGAAGTGAAAACTAGGTTCGACTGTGATATTATTTGTGTGTCCTTTTCTGGGCAAAGGATTAACAGTCCGTTCCTTGTGGCCCAGCAACCCTTCTACGTGCCGCACACCATGAATGTCCCTAGTTCTGTATTATTACCTACAGTCCATATTGAATACTTGCCAGGGTTGCCGCATTCAGAACAGATGCATTGATCTTAGCGGGATATGTTTGGATCTTGTGGACTATCGGTCGTCTGTTTTAACGAAGTTTAGTAAATCAAACGTTTCCTGCTCCAGTCTGGGATCACATTTGTATAATTTCATACATTAGACGACCTCTCTGACCAACGCTCCCCATTCAGTAATAGATGCACCTTTATTTCAAAGATATTTAACCGCTTGGAGCCAAACGACGTTTCTCAATTGATTAAAGTCGTCTGGTGCTGGCTTGATTAAAATATCCAAGCAATCCCTAGAGGCACCAAAGGGTTAAGAACTTATTCATGTCTCCATTAAACTTATATATATGTTACATTATTTCTGAATTCATAATTAATATATGATATTAGTACTTATCAATATGCTAGTCATTTAATGTGTCGGCAGCGTTTTATTTTAGTCTTTCTAATTAACCACATTACAGTACATATCCTGCAGAGCCAGCCAATAAAAATTGTGGTTTCACTCTTCATTTGCTATAATTGCTGTAAAAATTCAAGCTTTCTGCTGCACTGTGGATGTACTGTAGATATGCAAATAAGATAATACTGTATGCTAGTTTAGGTGTGTTTATTTTTTCAACTGCATGTGAATAGTCGTAATGTTATCAGGATATGTGACTGCTACATGTGGTAGTTAATAGTTTTTATGATGTTGCATGCGAAAAGCAAATTCCGTGTGGGTGTGGTACTTAATTAGTGCAATATTCATTGTTTCTCCCATGTCTAATAGTAAGTGGGATACGGTCTTTCTCCAGAAGGCTACTGATCATGAAAGGGGCAGAGGCTGCGGCTGCGGTGGCGGCGGTGGTGACGGTGGCGATGACGGTGACTAAGGAGGAGAAGGAGGAAGAGGTTACAAAAGAAATAACTGCTTAACAACTCCAGGCATCCAGCCAAGGTAAACCCATCTTATAGCTAAGTTATACTGTTGATACGCACATCCAAGATAACCTTTTGATGTCTTTTCCGCTGCTGTGAACCCGTAGGTTTCATACTGTTCTAGTATGAGGTCGAGCTACACAGTTCTACTATGCTCGTTTTTCCGGTTGTATCCTTTAAAGTACAATTTCTTACAGCATCAAGTGCATAGTAAGGAATGAAACAACTCCTCGGTCAATTTTTAATTGTATCGACCATGAACGTGTCCGTCCTACGTCTCCTGAGTTGATGTGCTTTTAAAAAAGTCTAATGAGTCATGAAAAAATATATAAATTACTGGATGAGATTAATAATGGAAAGTTTTTCTGCTCGTGCTAGCCAAGCTGAAAAATTGGTAACCTAATGCGAGCAAAACTTTCTTTTTTTGAAGAATATCTTTTAAGTGTATTTTCATTCACTTGCTTTACTTCACAGTTGCTCTTTAATAGAGTTCGTCTGACTCTCTAACTCACGAACATAATGTGCAAAATCTACGGTGAGATTAAAGTGCGTTTGTCTTCTCTCCGGTGCTGCTGAACATCGTGTAAAGCACAAAGCCTGTAATTAAATGAACATCAGAAATCGAAGGCGTCATTATCTCTGCTTTCAGAATGCAACCGCCAATCACACTCTAAGATTTGTGAGTAAAGTGACAAGTGAGCAGGACCTAGCAGGGAAGATAGAGTTTGTTAGCTTTGACTGAAACTTTCGGAGAGGAGAGAGAGGAAAGAGTTACGTAAACTGTGGAAAAATACTAATGACTGAAGAGTGAGACTGAAAAGCAGGCTATGAAGACAATGGACGGAATGGTTTAAGTGCCATCAATAAGCTGATGTTTTTTTCTATTAGCTGTATTTTACTACACTTGACGATCATACATACATACATACATACAAAGAGGTGTCCATGACAAGGTCTGCTTCCTGCCCCACCCCCGTTTTTCTCTTAGTAGACGTCGGACTGATTCTGTTCTACACATACTGTATTTGTGAGGCATATTCTCTCTCTCTCTCTCTCTCTCTCTCTCTCTTTATATATATATATATATATATATATATATATATATATATATATATATATATATATATATATATATAATATTGTATGCCTACTTTTCGCATCTAACTTGGTTACTTCTACTCAACTCTGTCGTAATGCCATTTTAGTTTGGCCGCAATCAAATTGTTTTGGTTAGCAAAGGAGTTTGAAACCTTCATTGTCACATTTCTGATTTTTGTGCGAAGTTTTTGATGTTTTATTTTTATTTAAGACAGACTATTAAATCAGCTTGAGAGAGAGAGAGAGAGAGATTCGTAGCGAAGAGGATAGCACAATTCCCACCACTATCCAGCTGGAGTTTAATGTTTATGTCTGCAATTATTCCTCGGAGCTGTGTCTAGTACGAAAGTGAATTGTATGACGAAGAGAGGGTAGCTAAATTTGTTGCTCTCCTCCCCTCCTGTGCTCAGTCTTTGGCAATTTCTCGTGCATAATAAACTTCAAAGGGAATTTTGCACGAATTGAATAAATGTTTTACGGTAAGTGACAGGGTGAATGAAGAATATATATATATATATATATATATATATATATATATATATATATATATATATATATATATATATATATATATATATATATATATATAATCCCTCAGGTTAGAAAATTCCATCATAGGGGCATTTTATCGTCCGTTGAGAGCAGTTAAATAATTATGAGAAAATGTATCTTCTGCGTAAAGGGATTAAAGTATTGTTATCAAGCTCATGTCAGTGCTGCGTATCCGCCCCTCTGCAAAATCGTCAGTCAGTCACTGCCTGGCCCTGAGTTCATTAAGTGTTGTTTCTTTTATATATCGACGGCCATTTTGTACACATTGATTCCAAGTTCGTAAAATACTGTAAATATTATAGCAGGTGTTTCTTTTTTCATGTGTTTATCTCTGCATATTGCTACTCACGGACAATTTAGTTTTATTTCTTTTAAGTCGTTTTATTTTTAAGTCGTTTATCAGTACACAAATTTAATTCACCGACAGCCAGTGGCAGAGTCGTTTCTGCCATAGTATTGAAAGGATGAAACCTGCAAGGGAGAGAGGGCTGTAGGCAATGGGCAGGGAATTAAAGAGACGGGGAGGTGGTATGACAGAGAGGAACAGGAAAATTTATGAGAGGGAAAGCGAAATGTTAGGAAAACGTAGGGAGCTTGAGAGATGGAATGGGTGCTGATAAAGAGGAAGAAGAGAACTAAGTAGAGGGAGAGGGATGAAGCAGAAGCAGAAAGGAAGGTGTGAGGGAGAAGAAAGAAATGGTGGGGAAGGAAAAGGAAACTTTTATCGAGGAGGTTTGTAGGGAAAGAAGAAGAAACTGACTGTAGGCAGGAGCGAGAGGCGACCGGGATTCAAGAGAAAAGCAGTGATTGCGAGAGGAAGAGATAAGTAAAAAAGAAAGAAAATGTAAATGGTCGGGAAGAGCAACTGATAAGAGAAGAATGGTACTGAAGGAGGATGGACGTGCACAGAAGAGAAACCAGTTGTGAAAAGGTAAATACAATTCGACTTCGTTGATTTGGTTGAAATTTTAATCATTTTATGGTTTATTTTTTTCGTAGCTCAGTCGCAGAACAGGCGAGTACTATAGGTCTACTGAATATCCTGCCACAACTTTTTCATGCTTAGCACCTTATAGTGTAGTTAATCTTCTGTTACAGCTCAACATTCTAGATGGATTGACAGCAGTTTTAGGCAGGTTAGACTGGACAGAGTATGGTAAAGTAAGGAGAGTCCAGACTGGGAGAAGGGAAATGTCGAAAAAGAGTATGATGGTAAAGAAAGACGGAGGCGATGAAATAAGATATAAACTGGTCTAGAAGGAAGGAAATAGCGAGAAAGAGAAGAAGTGATAAGGGAAAACTTAGTTGGTATAAGAGAAAATTGTTGGAAAGAAAAAGTAAATGGGAGAAAAACTGGAATGTCAGTGAAACAGGGAGCTGGCCGGGAACCAGTGGCTTAATTCCCTCACTATGCGATGACACGTTCATTTTTTCCCCCAAGATAATGTCAGATAATTTTCCTCAGATTCGAATAGACATTTCGAGGTAGAAATGTTCAGTAAAATCATCCAGTGACAGTAACACTGAAATACCAAAATACGTCATTGTAGTGAAGGGGTTAATAAAGTGAGAGAGGGTGTGAGGAGGGATAGGCTAATTCTGTCAACACTTAATTAACAATTCTCAAAACTCAGACTTTTACATCAAACTCGAGAATAGGTTAAGAATACACTGTAATCTTTGGGTCCCTGTGTCTGGCTGATAACACCGAAATGAGTCACTTTGAACTGCAAAAATACTTGTCGAGCAGTTGAATCGAGAAGTCTGTGAAAATGTTTGGAAGTTGAAATTGGCTATTTGTGATGCTGCTGAAATGTGATATGAAAATAGTTTGTTTAGTCGCGAGCAGGGTGGCAGTAAGATAACGTGTTTCTTGAGAAAGTGCCTTTAAAAGTCGAGAAAAGTTTGGAGATTTCAGGAACAAGTTAATTTTTCAATCTCAGCGACCTTTTCAGCGTTTTTACCACACTGCCCATTCCGGTCCTTTTCCCCCTCTACACCCCACTTGACCCAGTCCTTACTTTATCCCACCCTGACCTTAATGTAGTGCAGTCCACTTACTGATGCCCTTACCCCATTGCACCCCACCCAGCCTTGGCCTTGCTCCACACCACTGCACCCAACCTCGCTATTACGTCGCACTAACATCACCAAAGCGACCGTTAACCTATTGTACCCCACTGCACTCCACCCAATCCCGCCATTATCCCGGTGTACCTTTACGAAACATGTCATTGCCACAATGCACCCTATACAACCCAGGCTTTACATTACTACGTCCCATCCAATCCCGCCCAAACCCAATTCAACTCTGTCATTACCCAGTCGAACCCCACTCATACTCCAGTGCAACCCATCCAACCCTGCTTTTACCTCACTGCATCTCACCCAACCCAGCCCTAAACAAAACGCACATCTCTGTACCCACCCCTAACCCAAACTGCAACCCTCTAAACCTGTCATTACACGACTGTACCACACCTAACGTTGCCCTTACCTCACTGCACCCCACCCAACCCCGCGCTTACCATTCTGTACCCCTCCCAGCGTCACACTTACTCTAGTGCACTCCTCAAAACATAGCCCTTCGGCACAGCACAACCTCAGCCCCGCTATTATCCTACTCCACTTCGCTCAACCGCATTCTTTACACCAAAGCACTCCACTAAACGTCGCCTTCACTCCACAGCACCCCACTCAATTCCGCCATGAACCTACTGCATCCCACCCTTACACCAATACACTTCACTCAACCCAGTTCTCTTCACACTTAACCATACCATACCCCTCCCTTTTCCCACTTAACCCCCCCACAATCGCCCCATTACAATTCTGCATCCTACACAACTCACCTTTACCCCACCGTTCCCAACGCAACCCCCCCCCATTACCCCACTGCACCCCATACATCTCCGTCCGTAGCCAGCTGCACTCCACCTAACGTCGCCTTTACCCCACTCCACCGCACCCTTCCCCGCCTTACCCTACTAAACCCTGCCTTTACCCAAGCCATGCCCTCCTTTATCCCACTGCACGCCACCCATCCCTTACCTATCGCTACCATACTCTACCCAACATCACCTGTCAACTTTACCCCACTCGACCCGAAGCAACCTTATCATACCTCTTGCCACCTCATTCAACCCTTTCTACTTTACACTCCTTTACCTGTTAGTCTAAGTCCACTCCACCCCAAGTAACACCACCATTACCCCCTCCCAGCTCACCCGACAACAGCATGCTCTATCGTACCTCACAACTAAATCTTACCCAACTCCAAGCCTTCCAAATCTGCCTTTGCCTCAGTTCATCCCAACTAACCCTGCCAAAGTCTGCCATTCCTCACTAGTCACCTTTACCCCTCTTCATTTCACTGAAACCCTTCATTAATCCATTCCACCTGACCCAGACCCACCATACTATACCTACAACAATTGTCAATTTTACCCCATTGAACCCCACTGAACCCCGCCATACTACACACTTCCTCGACATTCAGCTTTATTTCACTCCACTTCCAATCCCCTCATGACCCCACTTCAGTTTAACCAACCCTTTTATTCTTCACCCAAATTCACATTTCAGTTTTACCCCATTCCACCCCTCCGATCCTTGTCATACTCTACGCTACTTCACCTATAGTTCTGATCCACGCCACCCAACTCAACCTCACCATAACCCCACTCCTCATCACCCATCTCCAGCCTACTGTACCCTACCTCACCTGTCAGACTTCCCTCCTCCTCCTTACTTAGCCTTGCCATTTCCCCTCTCAACCCCACTTAACCTCGCCATACTCGCCCTCCCTCACCTCTCACATTTTTCCCACTCAGCTCCACCATTCCCCAGCTCCATCCCATCATTTCCCAACTCCACCCAACTGAATCCCCCAATAATCTACCTCATCCACCTCACGCTACCACGCTTATCTATCCTGCCTCTACTTGCACACTTACTCTACTCCATCTCACCCAGTCTTGCCGGTACCCCACTCTACAGCACCCAGCTCCCTTATACTCTACCGCACTTCAGCTATAAATTTTACTCACCTTCATTGTTCCCTATCCCACCATTATCCATTCCACCCCTCACAACTCCCCCCTAATCTAACGCACCTCACGTAACAGTTTTACTCTACTTCACCCAGCCCTTCTCCGTCATATCCTACCCTGCCTTACCAATCACTTTTACCCCAATTCATCTCACACTACCTGACCATTACTTCATTCCACTCCACCCGACCCAACCCCGCCATTAACTCTCTCCACCCCATGCAACCCTTCCTTACTTCACCTGTCAGTTTTACCTCACTGCATCCCATGTAGCCACACAATTACCGCCTTCTACCCCTCTCATCCCCTACATACTCTACACTATACATCAGTCGGAGTTGCCCCCGCCCCCCAACACAATTCCATCATTATCCCTATCACCCCACCCAATCCTGGCGTACTCTATCTTACCTCTTCATGAAGTTTTACCTCTTTCACCCATCACCCAACCTAGTTATTACCTCAGAGCACCCCACACAATTCCTCCAGAGCCTACCCTACCTCACCTGTCAACCTCACAAGACCCCACATTAGCCAAATCCACTCCACCGATCTCAACCATACCCTATTCTGTCTCACCTGCCATGCTTACCCCACTCTACCAGACCCAACCACACCTTAACCGTACTTTGTCCCTCTTAACTCTGCCATATTCAAGCCTACCTCACCTGTTAACATTACTCCTCTCCATCCCACCATTAACCCATTCCACCCACCAGATCCCACCGTTAACCTTTCCACCTCCACGTAATCCCACAATAACCTTACTCCATCTACCCAACCCTACCATCACGCCACTCCACCCTGCCCAACCTGTGTTAAAAGAGTCCAGCTGGGTATGATAAATAGTTTCCCAAGTTGTGGCTAATATGAACCTCACTAGGATCATGGACACCTCATATACAGGTTAAGTGGGCAATTCGGACAACAGAAAGAGTAGGACAGGTATGTAGGCTAAGCGTCGGTGCAAGCGCGCTTGAATGTGCGTGTACTGACGTCGTGACACACTTTGTATGGGGTTCAAAAAATTTCTTGGATAAATCATTCTGAGTAACTGTGGCATAGCTGTCTAAAAGGAATATTGGAAAAGTAGAAATTTGTCTGTATATAGTAATAAATCCAAGAGAATAAAGCAAATTTTGCCCGATTCATGCCTACCATTCTCCCCTCTATTAGTCTTTCATTCTATAGAACCACATCATCATCATGGAACCGTTGGTGCACTGGTTAGCACTTCAAGCCAACAACTAGAAAACTTTGAGTTAGATCCTCGGGTTGGCGAAATTTTTGGACAAATATTGCTTTTCCTTTGTCGCTGTTCCTGTTTATCCAGCAGTACAGTTGAGGACTATGGTTGGTCGTATTGGAAAGGAAGGTTGAGATAAGCGAAAGTTGTTGGTCCGTCCTAATGACCCTGATGCGGTGGACAGGAAAGATGATAGTCTCCTCTAATGACCCTGGGGAGGGGGATAGGAAAGTTGATGGTCTGCCCTAATGACCTTCATGCAATGGGTAAGAAAGTTGATAGTCTGCCCTAACGACCCACGTGCAGGGGATAGGAAAGCTGATAGTCTATCCTAATGGCCTTGGTGCGGTGGATAGGCATTAATTTAAGTCTTCTTTTTCTTCCTTCGTAATCGCTTCCGTCTGCAGACCCAGATCTCGTTATCATTAACCATCTCCATTTCCAACCCTCATCAACCTTGCATATGCCTCTCTCCCGCCCATTGAAATCCATGTAGCTAGAGAACGTCATCTATATTTTTATTCTTGCAACCACCACATTATTCTGTTTAGCTTAGAAGACGTCTCTGTTAGAAAAAGGGTTAATGGCGGCTTTATTAACCTCTCCAGTTCGAAAAGGCGCTCTGAATAATGTTGTCTGCAGATACAAAAACGGAAGATAAATGACATACGTGGGTGGAACGTATTATTTATTTTATTTGTTTATTTTTTTTTTCATTTCAGACTTTCACAAACCTTTCATTAAAATCCCTTCCGCCTGCTTAAATGCTTTCACTGAACCTTCGCCTCATACGTGGCTTATTTATACCCTCGACCTGTGAGCTTTCTCTTGTATGATGCAAATGACCAGTCATCTGTACCTTCATAGCGTTGTTTTCCATAGTGATATATGGATGAAGAGGGCAGGAGGGAAGGAAAGATCGGGGAGCCCACCGTCCAATCACTCAATGTCTGGCTTCAGGTGACTCAGCAGTAAGTGTCAGGTTAAATGGTTCCTTGACTTTCATTTCTGTGTGTGTGTGTGTGTGTGTGTGTGTGTGTGTGTTTTGCGATTCAGTACAAACCCATAACACCACGGGGAAATGCATCCCCCAAAATGATGGCGTTAACCCTGAAGAGTCTCGTCTTCTTTATCATATTAATCTTTCCGTTTTCCTTTAAGCTTTTTTACATTTTTCGGGACAATAAAATCATTTTCATGGACTAGGGCCGTTTCCACATGTCTCTAACAATTCGGGCTCGACTTCTGAATCAACAACAACTTCGAATTTCACAGTGGCTCCGAAAGGCTTATGGGAACTTATTATCCTGGGGACAACTGCCTGTGTTGAAGCGGTAGAGCTGGTAGTTCTAGGCCACCAAAAGGTGTATGTGGCAAACTGATCGTCGGAAAAGACACCTCAGTTATACCTTCTCTACCTTGACACTTTCACTGTGATGAATGTGGTAAATAGTTTCGTTGGAAAACCCATTTCCCCCATCTCCTGCTCATATATATCAGGAGTCAAGAGGTTCGTCTGGAGGAAGCAAAAATATAGAATAACTAGAAAGCTCTTGAAGAGTGCATACCTCCGGCAATGTCATTACCATTAAAAAGGATCCGGATCAGCCTCAAAATTTAATCAGTTCTTTCTTGGTCCATGGCCCACCTTTTCACAAAATTTCATTGAAATTAATTTGAAAACTTTTGGATATTGTGCCGGATATACCGGATCCGGATCCAGAGCCGACCCCAAATTTAGTCATTTATTCATTGGCTTATTGCCCACTCATCCACAAAATTTCATCAAAATCCGTTCATAGCTTTTTGATTAATCCAGTTAACAGTACAGAAAGACAAACAAACAAACAAACAAATACTGGCTAAAACATATATCTCCTGGCGGAGGTAAATAAATGTCTTCGGAATGAAGGGGCCAACTAAGGGCAACCTTTCTATGCAACTACTTGAAACTTTACAGGTAAAGTTGAAATGTGATGAATGCTGAGTGCTGTAGGAAAAGCATACATAATAATAACCATGGGGAAGTACTATAACGTCTTGCGGGTGATGAACTGGTTTGAATTATTATTGGCCAACTTAGAGTGTACATGGCACATGGATATTTTCGAAACAGGGTGTGATAATCATATCAGCAATATTCCACTGGGAATCTTACATAAATTTTTGTTGATAGAATAGGCTATGCATTATACAACGATCCCTCTGCTTCTTTCGGGTCCATCTGTCGTGGAGCCTCAGCTGGCTCCAAGGTAAACAACGTTGAGCTTACTTCTATTCGAGTAAATTGTAATATCTTAAAAGTTCGTAAATATTAAGTATTTTCATTACGTGATGTATAATTATCTCAGCAATATTATTTATTTAAAGATATGCATTAGAGAAGAACTCCTTTGTTTTCTTTTTATCGGGTCCGCCTGCTGGAGGACCTTCAAGCTCTTCAAGACTGTTCCAACAGTAGCTGGGGACAACCAGAACGCAGTCCAGAATGGAGGCCTCGGAAGGCTGGTTGGGAGCGGCTATGAAAACGAAAGCGTTTGTTCGGAGCTGCGTAGGCTGTTGGGGACCACTGGGGACGATAGAAAACGGTCCTAGATCCGAGAAAGGTGTCTTGAAATGCCAGGCCCAGATACCGTATACGTACAGTTTTGTGGATGTCAGTCCAATCGACCCAAATATGTGGTTGTGAAGCCGTGGCAACGATGAAAAAAAAAATGAACACACACACACACACACACACACACACACACACACACACACACACACACACACACACACACACACACACACTTCTCTATTGGAAATGTATAATACGTTACCGGGTTAAGGGAGTTAAATGTCTGGACTGATTAACCAAGCCAGGGGTCCCTACATTCCTGGTGAAGATTGGATGATAATTAGATAGACTCTCTTTCTAGACCGTTGATTTTTTTACAGCCTCTCCCTACCCATTCTGTTTGCAACAATTCCCTCTCCGATTTATTTTAAGTCATTCCATTCCCATCCTATTTGCAGCCAATTTCTCCCCATCCTACTTATAACCATTCCCTCCTCATCCTTCTTACAGCCATTTCCTCCCTATCCGACTTACAACCATACCTTCCCCATTCTACTGACAGCCATTCCCTCCCCATCCTACTTATAACCGTTCCCTCCTCTTCCTACTTACACCCATTCCCTCCCCATTTTATTTTAGGCCATTCCCTCCCCACCTTGTTTACAAACATTCACTCCCCACTCAGTGTACATTCTCTTCCCATCCTACTCATAACCTTTCCACTCCATCTTGCATACCGTCATTTCCTCCCCTTCCTACTTCCAACCATACCTTCCACATCCGTCGTACAATTCTTCCTTCTCCACTCTGCTTTAAAACCCTTCCTTTCTCATCCACTTGCAACCCTTTCCTGCCCATCGTACTTACAACCCTCCTTTTCCCACTCACCTTACAACTCTTTCCCTCCTCTTCCTGCTTGCTGTACAACCATTCCCTTTCCATCCTATCTACAGTGTATTTTCTCTGCCTCCTTTCCTTTTCTTTATTAGCCAGGTAACTCCTTTACCAATTAATCCTGACACTGAGAAGGGACGCCTTCACGTGACTGCACCGATAAAACCGGGTGGCTCAGCTACCAGGATATCCAAACGTTCCTCAGATCTCTCCCTATTCCCCCAAATAAGGGTGGTGGGCTGTAGGAGAACAGTTCCAGTTGCTGTACACTGGGTTCACATTTCAGTTGAACCTGGGGCTAAAGCTACAACCCATATCTCATAATCATAATCTAAAGCCTCCCCCTCCTGCTTTTCATAGTTAAGGTCTTTCCCTCCTCATCTTACATTTACTCACTCCCAACCCTCTCCTCCTTCTCTGTACCCTCCCCCCTCTCCCATTGGCCACTCTTTCACGCCAGCACACACGGTCGTTCATCCTGACATCCGACTCTCTAATTGACGACCTGTTTTACTGCTGCGGTAACGACTGCTTGGTGGCGCGTTCATCTGACGAGAGAGAGAGAGAGAGAGAGAGAGAGAGAGAGAGAGAGCAGTTGCAGACTAAACTGTCTTCCATGTTTATTGAATACTGTACTCTATCTGATAAAGTATAGAGTCTATCATTTATATTCAGCCTGTAATCTATTTTCTGTGTGTGTGTGTGTGTGTGTGTGTGTGTGTGTGTGTGTGTGTGTGTGTGTGTGTGTGTGTGTGTGTGTGTGTGTGTGTGTGCGCGCGCGTGTGTGTGTTCCAGTTGCTCTCAGACGATTTGTTTCTTTTAGCTGCAAGTGTCATTGGTGCCTGAAAGTGTTAATAACATCACCATAAATCCTTCTCTGGAAGGGAAACTCGAGTATTGCTTCCTGGCAGAAATGAGATTTCCTTCAGTTTATAGTGATTCATAAGTGCCTGAACCTTAAATAGACACCCTTCTCTGTAGTAATTAATTTCTTTATCTGGCACATCAAAATATCACGTGCTGTATCTTATTATTCTGTTGTATGTTATTTATGCCGTTTTAATATCATCATAGACTTCACAAATATGATACAATAAAGCCTACTTCCCTGTAGGCTTTGTCTTTAAGCCTTTGTTCTGAGGCCCCGTAAATTTTGTAAAGAAGT
The DNA here is from genome assembly GCF_032717465.1 of Coenobita brevimanus. Taxonomy (NCBI): domain Eukaryota; kingdom Metazoa; phylum Arthropoda; class Malacostraca; order Decapoda; family Coenobitidae; genus Coenobita; species Coenobita brevimanus. Next base: position 48,480,206 of record NC_137023.1, on the reverse strand, counting down.
GCCTGCGACTACTAGATCAAATTTAGTTTATATCGTAAAAAACTAATTGTTCTCTTAAGGCCAGAACAATTCTCACTGCTGTTGTGAGAATTGCTCAGGCCTTGGAAAAACAATCAAGTTTTTATCCGATGTGAACGAAATTTGATGGAGATTTTGAGGGGTAGCCCAGGATGAAACCTACTACTTTTAGGAACCATAGGACGATTATGAAGGTCAAAAGGCAGTGTCAACTTCGAGATTGCTCTGTTGGTTTTATCTTTAAGCTATTGGTCTGAAAACTCGTAGATTCTGTCATGAGGTGCTCCGCGGCCATTGTTCTATATCTGGATTATATAGAAGGAAACTATGTGCTACTGAAGGCGGGAACTAATCTCACAGTTGCCATGAGAATACACCATCTACGTGGCCATGAAGGACACGGTGATGGCCTCCGTGTACCCCAAACTCTAAACTGATCGCTTGAGGGCGACCAACATGACCTGGTGTCCCTTGGTGGAAGACCTCTAGACTGACTGGTTGTTGAATCAAACCTCTTCCAGGCACGAATTCCAAGCTAACTGGCTGAGTAGATGTACGGCCGTGTCCAAGCTGTCCTCCAGCGGCGAAGTTTCCTTGGAGGAGTGTGATGGGTCGGTGTCCCTGTGTCCCTGCTGACTGTCACTTCGTTCTTGCTTGTGGGTCCAGGGTAGCAGTACACACCACACCCTCGATAACTAACCCTACCGCCAACTGAAGCTTGCCTACCTATTGATGGTATTAAGAGTTACACACACACGCACACACACACACACACACACACACACACACACACACACACACACACACACCAACTGAAACTTTAACACCCATCACGAAAAATCACTCTAACATTTCTTACCATCTCTCCACGGGGATGTTCCACTTTTGAGGTTTATGTGTCTTGTGTTAGGCTGCCATCTCTCCATCTCTCATATATCTCTGCCTAGTTTCCGCCCAATGCCACGGAGTTTCCGGGTGTTAGACTAGCTTCATTATTTCAATGTGCATTTTATTAACTAATGCCAAAAGTTAAAATGATATTGGTCAGTGTAGAAATTCGTACATGCATACAGATTTACATGCATACATTCATATATACATGCATACAATCATACATACATGTATACATACATATTGGCGTTGGCAAAGCTATGCGCCCTCCCCCTCCCCCTGTCCTCCCTCCATCTCACTCACATGCACTCTCCCAGTAGGTCACCCGTTCTCCATCCTATTCACATGGCCAAACCATCTCAAAGTATTTCTCTTAACACTTTCGATCACATCCACATCAACACAACAACGCTCCATAACTTCCTTATTTGTCTGTCTGTCTCCTAAATCATGCTTGCTCATAGGCTTATGTTCTCTTTTGAACTTACGTTCTCTTCAGCTTATCCTCTCTCGTTTCTGTACGTTCTTTCCAAGGCTTATATTCCCTTTCGTCCTCTGAAGCTTACGTTCTATCTTTGCTTCACGTTCTCTCTTAATCACCCGTTTTCTTTAATCGCCCGGTAGAGTTGCCGGCTAGGCGTAATTTTTACGTTTTCGAATTACTGTGATGCATCCGAGAAACTAGGTGAATTTTTTTATGACGTCACATTTGACGTGCTCACTGCTCCGAGAATTGCTGCTCATTGAGTAGGCAATGCTGCCGAGGGAGAAGCTTGTGGAGGGCTTCTCTACGACATTGTTTCTTCATTAAGGATATGGCAAAAACTTAGTCTCTTATTTAAGACAAGGTTAATACACGTGTGACCCAATATGGATTAATTTCAGCCAGGAAGATAGGTGCATTGTGAGGTGGTTTAAACTGGAGCCGTGTTTGGAGGAAGGAGTGCTGGTTGCTTTTCTGGGACATTTTGTCTTTTCAGTAAACTATGTGTTAAGGAAATTACAAGATATTAACTTGGAATCAGTCTGATATGCAAGCGAGTAAACATGGATGGACTTAAGACAGGATGAGACGTGTCTTACTGATTGTGTGTTATTCGACATATAAACTGCCAGGAAATCTTGTGATTAGGTATGGTTGTTTGTTGGTTCATAATGGTTATTCTGTGTGGCATTGCAGGCTTCGTAGCAACTCCTAATTAGCGATTTATTCTGAAAACTATCACGATCTCTGTCGTAATATGTCTAAGGCCAAGGACACAGGGCAGAGTCAAATATTCGGCCCTTAGACCAGTTAGCTAGCGCTGGTGTTCTGAGTTTGCCTTGTAGAATGTGGTATTATTGCTATTATTGTTATGATTACTAGGCTTACTATGAATTACTGTTGCTAGGACCGTTATTACTATTGTTACTGGTATGATTACTGCTGTTCTATAATTGGTATTCCTGTCATTACGATTCTCATGTAAACTTGGTTTTTTACTTTAAGGAGCAGAAACACCACACCAAATCAGTTCTTCCATATAATCTTTAATAATTTTCTGGTTATTTTGGGGGTTGCAAAATGACGTTTCACGTTAAACCTCTTTCCGTATTGTTTTTAGCTGTGTTCTTTCCGCTGTTATCAACTGTTTCTCGAGTGTAATGGACAGTTACTCCAACATACATCCCATTCTCCTATTAGTACCTCTTACTGACCTTACATTTTAACCAAATGTAGCATAACCAAACCTAGCAGTTTAACCTAACAGCTTTACTAAGGTTAGAGTAAGTTTTAGTAAGTCCGTCATTACAAACTTCGATGAGGCATAAGGAACATTATAACCAGTAAAATGCGCTCAGTGAGCGCATGACGAGCGAGTGCAAAAATATGCGAGGAACGACAACAGCAACAATGACAGCAATAGCAAAACAGATAAACCACATTATAAAACCTGACTCGAGTAAGCAGCAGTCACTCCAACATCTCATACAACAAATGTGGAGCTGCCTAGTTTGTTTCGAATTTAAATCCAGTTTTTATTTCGATAGTGTCTATGGTAACCATCAAGTATACTGTGCAATGTCTCTGTGCTCCTGCAATAGGAGCTGACACGCGCTATTCCGGGAGCTGGATGTGCATATAGCGCGGCACCGTAGCACTTATCACACGTGTAATGTTCATTTCTCTGCTCCCGACTTGCCGTGTCAACGATAGGCGTCGGTAAACGCTTGGCTATTGATCGAATGATAAAACTCAGAAATGGGGCAAATACCCATGCTGATTTCACCTTCTAAACATAGGAAAAAAGGTTCATGTAAAATTATGATCATAATGTCCGACATTTAATTGTTAGAATTCGTGCAAAAAAAATGGTACAAAGGAACTTTTTAAAATTTCGATTTCATGGTGGAGCAGGTCAGTTGTTGCCCTCGGTACATTTCCTTGGAATGCTCGGATTCTTAGGGGTTTCTTTGGTCTCATGAGTAAATATATAGCTAAAAACAAAATTTATTGAATGTATCTGTTTCCTGCTGAAAGAATCTCTTTTGTCTCTTATAGGAGAAAAGTTATTAGCTTCTGAAAACCATCGCAGTCAGGTCGTGTCGTTTTGGACCGGTGTATCATTAAATCGTGAGGACCGTGAAAACCTGAGGACGAGGGCACCAGGCACACCCCAAAAATTCTCTACTCGGCTAATTTTCACCATTCATAAGTGTATTCATCGCCATAAAACCTACATCATCGTCTTTGTCGATGTTTTTTTCACCTTGGGAATTCATTTAACTGGGCGTGAGTATATATTTTCCTCACCTTAACGTGCTAGTATTTGATTTCCCCCCCTTTTTTTCATGTTTATCAGCTGGAAAAAACATCGACAAAGACGATGATGTACGTTTTATGGCGATGAATACACTTATGAAAGGTGAAAATGAGCCAAGAAGAGAATTTTTGGGGTGTGCCTGGTGCCCTCGTCCTCAGGTTTTCACGGTCCTCACGATTTAATGATACACCTCACCTTCTTTTTCTAACGGAGACTCAGCTGTCTGAGGCAACTGACAGCAAACCCTTCTCTGTATCCTCCTACTTTTTCTATACTCATTTCAAAGCCAAACGTGGCTGTTGTGTATATATACGCAACGACTTATCTTACTCTCGTGTTCCTGAACTTGATTCTTCTGAATTCTCCACACTCTGGCTTCGGCTTTCCTGTCATTCTCTGACTAAAAATATCTGTGCTGTTTACTTATCCCCTAATTCTACTGACTATCAAAAATTCTTCGACTATCTTACTTCTACGATGGAACACATTCTATCCATTTCTCCTTTCTCTGAAATCTCCATTCTTGGAGATTTCAATGTTCACCACCACCTTTGGCTCTCCTCTCCTTTCACGGATCCACCTGGTGAACAAGCCTACATCTTTTCTATCCTTAATGACCTAGAGCAGCTTGTACAGCACCCTACCCGTATCCCTGACCGCCTTGGAGAGAGCTCCAACATACTTGACCTCTTCCTCACAACTAATCCTTCTGCTTACTCTGTTAATCTTTTCTCTCCGTTGGGCTCCTCCGATCACAACCTTATTACCTTAACCTGTCCTATCACTCCGGTACGGCCTGTGGACCCTCCAGAGAAACGTCGTCTGTGGCATTTTGGAGCCGCAGACTGGGAGGCCCCTCAGGCAGTACTTCTTTGATTTTCCCTGGAATGATTATTGCTTCCATGGCCGTGAGCCATCTGAGTGTGCCTTGCGCATTACGGAGGTTATTCTCTCGGGCATGGAAGCATGCATTCCTTTCTCATATCCTTTGACTAATGCAAGAAAGCCTTGGTTTAATCACGCTTGTTCTAATGCTGTCCGCAACAAGGAGAGGGCCTACAAAAGGTACCGGAGCCAACCCACCCCTGAATCGCATCATCTTTACGTTTCTGCCCGGAATCGTGCTAAGTCTGTTCTTCACTCTACTAAAAATAATTTCATCCATACTAAATGCTCTCAACTCTCCAACTCGAATTCTTCCCGCTCCTTCTGGCATCTTGCCAAAAATCTTTCTAACAACTTTACCTCATCATCCTTCCCTCCTCTTTTCTACTCTGATGGTTCTGTAGCTATTTCTTCTACTGATAAAGCAGATCTCTTCAGACTTTCTCCTCCAATTCTACCTTAGACGATTCAGTGCTGTTCCTCCATCACTTTCCCCCTCTGACTTCCTCATGGCTGACATTAAAATTTCTTCAGTTGATGTATTTTCTGCCATCACTGGCCTCAGTACTAACAAGGCATATGGGCCTGATGGGGTCCCTCCTGTTGTTCTCAAGAACTGTGCTTCTGTGCTTACATCCTGCCTAGGCAAACTCTTTCGTCTTTGTCTGTCAACTTGTACCTTTCCTTCTTGCTGGAAGTTTGCTCTCATTCAGCCAGTCCCAAAGAAGGGTGACCACTCCCAACCCTCCAACTATCGTCCAATTGCTTTAACGTCCTGTATTTCAAAAGTTTTCGAGTCAATTCTTAATAGAAAAATTTTAAGGCATCTTTCCTATCACAACCTTCTTTCCGATCGTCAGTATGGGTTCCGTCAGGGACGCTCCACTGGCGATCTTCTCACCTACCTTTCAGACTCCTGGTCATCCTCCTTTCGGGACTTTGGCGAAAGCTTTGCCATTGGACTTGACATCTCAAAGGCTTTCGATCGAGTCTGGCATAAATCTTTAATTTCCAAACTGCCCTCCTACGGTTTCTATCCTTCTATCTGTGCCTTCATCGCTAGCTTCCTTTCTGGTCGTTCTATAGCCGCTGTTATAGACGGCCATCGTTCTTCTCCTAGATCTATCAACAGTGGTGTTCCTCAGGGCTCTGTCCTATCACCAACTCTCTTCCTTTTATTCATCAATGATCTTCTAAGCTGTACATCTAACCCTATCCACTCATATGCTGATGACTCCACCCTTCACCTTTCCATTCGGTTCCCGCAACGCCCATCTCAACAGTTACTTCAAGAAACAAGGGATGAGGCTATGGCACACCTAATGTCTGACTTGGCTCGTATCTCTGACTGGGGTAAAAATAATATGGTTGTCTTTAATGCATCTAAGACTCAGTTCTTACACCTTTCAACCCGACAAAATCTTCCACAGGTATACCCACTAATGTTTAATAATATTCAGCTTAATCCTACATCATCCTTGAACATGCTTGGGGTTTCATTTACTGGGACTTATCTTGGAAAGATCATATTACATCTCTTGTAAAATCTGCTTCCAAGAGATTGGGTGTGCTAAGCCGACTCCGCTCTTTCTTTACCCCTGCACAATTGTTGACTCTATACAGGGTTTTATCCGCCCCTGTGTGGAGTACAACTCTCATGTGTGGGGAGGCTCCCCTCATACAGCTCTTCTCAATAGGGTGGAGTCAAAGGCTTTTTCGTCTCATTAACTCTCCTCCTCTTACTGACTCCCTTCAACCTCTGTCTCTTCGCCGCACTGTTGCATCTTTATCTCTTTTCTATCGCTACTTTAATGGTCACTGCTCCTCTGAACTGTCTGCTTGCATTCCTCCACCTCTACGACGGGCGCGTAGCACCCGTCTGGCAGCAGACTCTCATCCTTTTTCTGTCCAACTCTCTAATGCAACAATTAACCGTTACTCCCAGTCTTTCATTTATGCAACAGGTCAACTCTGGAACTGTCTCCCTCTGTCTGTATTTCCTGCTGCCTATGATCTCCAGTCTTTCAAACGCAGTGTGTCCAGGCATCTCAAAATGATCGGATCTTGAATTTGGCTCTATATTGTATTTTGTTTTTCTCTTGGAGGGAACTGTTACTGCGGGCTCATGGCCTTTGGTTCCTTCTTCCTCGCATATAAAAAAAAAAAAAAAAAAAAAACACCGGACCGGGTAGTGTCGAACCGCTCATTCCTCAGCTGAAAGTAAAAATCCCTTTGCCACGCTTGCTCGATTCGCTCGCTCGTAACAAGGAGGAAAAAGTCAGTGGAAAGCTGTTGTTTACCATCACAAAAATAGAAGGTACAGAGAGGAAACTGAAGTAATAGGAATTAAATTGGTAAGGTCCTTCTGCTGCTTAAAATATCGTAAAACGTACATTTACCTGATTCTCATTGTGGTATTTGTTCTGTTACTATTATTACCCTTATTACTATTAGTTACTGGTATTACTTATTACTGTTATTATATTTACTATTATTACTATTGCTATTACTATTGCTGTAATTATTATTGCTATTATTCTGATATCCTCCTTGTGGCGTGGGAGACACAATCTGGCCGCACTATGGGGTGATAGCGAAAGGGATACAAAAGAAAGGGAGTCTTTCTGGAATGATGATTATGTCTGCAGAATTTTGGAGCGAATGTGAATTTGGTAATGATGGAAGATCTGAATGCTAGAGTGGGAAATGTAGCAGTTGAAGGTGTCGTTGGTCTGCATGGTGTGCGTGGAAGAAATGGAAATGGGGAACGAATAATAGGGATGTGTTGAGCGAGAGATGGTGATTGGAAATACCTTATTTGTGAAGAAAGATATTTATAAGTATACATGGGTGAGACAGGAGGGTGGAAGGGTTGCTGGTAGAGCATTGATGGACTATGTGGTTGTGTCCAGGAATGTAATAGGAAGATAGTTGGATGTGAGAGTTCTGAGAGGGAAGGGTGGAGGTATGTCTGACCACTACCTGGTGGAGGGAAAGTTGAGAGTAGGTAAGAGATGGGTGAGACCTAGGAGAGTTAGGTGTGGCAGGGAGGTTTTGGAAATGAATGAGTTGGATAGAAGAGAGAAAATGATAGAGTATCATGAGAAATTGAAAGATGATTGGAACGCAGTGAAATATCAGGAAAATGGCAGTGTGGAGGAGGAATGGCAGTTGTTTAAGAGTGCTGTGGTGGGGCATGCAGAAGAGGTGTGTGGTGTGAGATGAGTGGGTGGTGGCGTAAGAATGGGAAGTGAATGGTGGTGCGAGAAAGTAAGTGTGGCTGTGGCTGAGAAGGGATGTGCATATGAAGTGTGGCTTCTGAGGGAGGATGAGGTGTCATATGAGAGGTATAAGGAAAAGAAGAATAGGGCGAGCAGGGCTGTGCGTGATGCTAAAGTGGCAGCAGATGAGAGGTGGAGTAGGCGGTTGACTGAGAATCTTCAACAGAATAAGAAAATGGTTTGGAAGGAGGTGAAAAGGGTGCAAAAGGGAGAGTCAGGGAAGAAAGAGCGAGTAAAAGCCGAGGATGGAAGGATGTTAACTGAGATGGATGCAGTAAAGAAGAGATGGGTGGAGTATTTTGAAAGATTATTAAATGTGAAGGAAGGGGGAGGGGCTGATACTGTGGCAGATGGAAGAGTGCAGGGAATAAATGTGCTGGGAGATCTGAATGATCTTTGATCACGATGGAGGACGTGCAGGAGGCAGTAAAGGAGATGAAAACGGAGAAAGCTGTGGGTATGGATGGATGTGCTGTGGAATGCCTGATAGGTGGTGGAGCGATTATTGTTGAGTGGTTAGTAAGATTGCTGAATATGTGTTTTGTGAGAAGTATGGTGTCATTGGACTGGGCAAGTGCTTGTATGGTTCCGTTGTATAAAGGTAAGGGTGATAAGTATGAATGTACTAGCTTTAGGCGTATATGTCTGTTGAGTGCTCTAAGGAAGGTGTATGGTAGAGTGTTAAGAGAATTAGAGAGAGTACAGAGGGAGTGATTAGTGACGAGCAGTGTGGCTTGAGGAGAGGGAGGGGATGCGTGGATCAGGTGTTTGCTGTGAGACAGGTGTGTGAAAATAGTTAGTGAAAGGTAAGAGTGTGTTTTGGGCGTTCGTGGAATTAGAGAAAGCGTATGATAGAATTGATAGGGAGGCTTTGTGGACTGTTTTAAGATTGGTCGGACTTTATGGTAGGTTGCTAAAAGGACTGAAAAGTTTTTATGTAAACGGTAGAGCATGTGTAAGAGTGGGAAATACTGTGAGTAATTGGTTTCCCGTGAGAGTGGGGCTGCAGCAGGGGTGTGTGATGTCGCCTAAGGTTGTTTAATATTTATATGGATGGTGTTGTAAGGGAGGAGAATGCAAGAGTGTTAGGTGGAGGTTCGAGCCTGCTGAATGCTGATGGTAGAGTGGAATCTGAATCAGCTTCTGTTTGCGGATGATATTGCACTGGTGGCCGATTCAGAAGAAAGATTGAGACAGACTGCCCTCATCACAATTTTGATACAACCCACTAGAAATCGGCAAATTGTAACAAACTTTAGATACCTTCCTGTGTGTCTAACTCGTTAGGATAGTGGAGGCATGCAGCGAAGAAGGTAAGGATGGAAATGGTTATGTAGCCAGGCAGTAAGATGGGTAAGAAGGTAAGTGGGCAGGTAGGTAGGCAGGCAGCAAGGTGGATAAGAAGGTAAGTAGGCAGGTAGGTTGGCAGACAGGAAGGTGGGTAAGAAGGTCGGCAGGTAGGTAGGCAGGCAGGAAGGTGGGTAAGAAGGTAAGTAGGCAGGGGGGAAGGTGGGTAAGAAGGTAGGTACGCAGGCAGCAAGGAGTGATGTAGGCATGGAGGGAGGTAGGCAGATAGGTTGGTAGGGAGATTGAGAGAGATTTCGGTTGGAAGGGAGCAAGGTAGGCAAGGAGGCTGGTGATATGGTAGATAGGTAGGTAGGCAGGAAGAGAGGTATGCAAGGAGACACGCAAAGGAGCAGGTACGGAAGTAGTCAGGGAGGTAGGTATGGAAGTTGGAGATGGGAAAGTATGGTAGGTGAAGATACGCAGGCAGGAGGAAAGGGACGTTAGCAGGGAGGTAGGCAGGGAGGTAGGCAGGGAAGTAGGTAGGTATGTAGGTGGTTGGGTAGGTGGTTAGGTAGGTGGGTAGGTAGGTTGGTGAGTAGATAGGAAGGTAGGTAGGTTGGTGAGCAGATAGGAAGGTAGGTAGGTAGGTAGGTAAGGTAGGAAGATAGGTAGGTAGGAAGTTATGAGGGAAGACAGGGAGATAGGTAAGCAGGAAGAAAGGACGGTAGGCAGGGAGACAGGTAGCCAGCAAGGAAGGAAGGCAAGGAGATAGGCAGGGAAATAGGTAGGGAAGTAGCCAGCCGGGTAAGTAGGTAGGGAGGTAGGCAGGGAGGAAGTAGCGAGGGAGGGAGGGACGAGGGAAGGATAAGTAGACTAATAAGCTAGTAGGAAGGTAAGTGGGAAAAACGTCAAGAAAAAGGCAAGTTAATCCTTTTCAGTGCTAAAGGAATTAATTACAGCTAATACTTCCTCGTTACAGTATCACTTTATATAGCAGAGTGGCTACAAAATCTAAGTTCATTGCATAACAAAGAATCAAATTTTACTCAGTAAGATTTGTACAGGACTTCGTCGTCGGGATCTTAGCTTGGTAACATTAATGTAATATCTATGTGACTAGACAGATGATGCTTACGACGATGACATCTACGCAACGGATGACCAATAAGATGAATATGACGATGAGTTTTACGACAATGACGATAACTTCCGGATGTCTGCTGCCGTCTCTGTTGTTCTATTGGTTTGTCGTCAAATCTTTCATCAGCTGACAGCATCGCACAATTATGCAAGACATCACATACGTTAATATCTGATGTGCGCGGCATTTGCACCTATACACACGTTAATCCTATCGCGAGAAATTAGAACTGTATATTACGCAAACACTGAGGCCACCATAAGTCAATGAAAATCTAAAACATTATTGTCAGTGTATGTCTTAAGCATGCAATAATAAGGATGAGCCCACTATAAGTTAACTAGTTAAGACTGTGTAGCCAGGTCCATGGGAGGCGGTGTGTATGTAAATTAATATTATTGTACATACATGTTTACTCAAATACTGAAAGAGAGAGAGACAGACAGACAGACAGACAGACAGACAAACAGACACACACACACACACACACACACACACACACAGTGTAATTCACCGGGTCGGTCAGGATCACTTGATGGTCGTGATCGTCAGCTTTTACCCTCCCGGAAGGGAGCTGAGAGCTCATATAGTCCGATCTAAGGGCAAGGCTGTGACCTTCACACACGCACACACCCGTCCCCTTGCTCAAGGGGGACAGTAACCACCCACTTAGTCAGTGAAACTTTTCGTAACCTGAGCTAGGCGCGAACTCCCGTCCACCAGTTGGCAAGCGGGAACGTTACCACTGCACCAGCGAGCGGTGTAGTGTGTGTGTGTGTGTGTGTGTGTGTGTGTGTGTGTGTGTGTGTGTGTGTGTGTGTGTGTGTGTGTGTGTGTGTGTGTGTGTGTGTGAATGTGAGTGTGTGTGTGTGTGTGTGAATGTGAGTGTGTGTGTGTGAATGTGAGTGTGTGTGTGGTGTGTGTATGTGTGTGGTGTGTGTATGTGTGTGTGTGTGTGTGTGTGTGTGTGTGTGTGTGTGTGTGTGTGTGTGTGTGTGTGTGTGTGTGTGTGTGTGTGTGTGTGTGTGACGAAATGAGGAATATGAACGTTTTGGGTTATTATTCCATTTATTATCCTTGGATAATGTACTGGAAGAGAAATTTCTCTTTAATTGATAGTTATACTGGTTGGTTGCATAACCTAGGTAGGGGACGGGAAGAACCTTGGAGCAGATGTGACAAAGGGGACTGCAGTCTCGTTGGCTTATGCGTTCTAGCTCATCTTGCTTTACATATTGATGTCCCCTACATTAAACCCCGTTCCTCGACTGACAGTCACCAGCTGATGAGTGTAAGTTGCAGTCGATGATGGTCTGTTGGTCGAGGTTCTTCACTTTTTGTACAAATTATGTAAATACAGTATACCATCTTGCTTAAGTTATTCTAATTAGGACCGTATATGGAAATGTTCCCGACTCGTCTGGTTCCCTTTCATATATTGATGTCCCCTACATTAGGTTGTGCCTCGACTGACAGTCACCAGGTGATGAGTGCAGGTATGTCATGTAGAAAGGCATTACATATCTGCAGTCGATGGAGTTTTGTTACTTGAGGTATTTTTACCATTAGTGTAGGTCTAGCTCTTTGTCTCTGTAGGATTTAGTATAGGTTAGCGATTTGTCTGTTAGGTGATTAGTTTTAGGGTCTTTAGATTAGTTTTACTTTATAATATAAGATATAAAAAATATAAAACCAAGAAAAAATTTGAAAAAATAAAATTACAAAAAATAAATAAAATAAAAATTATTATACATATATATATATATATATATATATATATGTACGTTTGCATGAAAGTGTGTCTGTATGTATCCATGGAAGTGTGTGTGTGTGTGTATATATATATATATATATATATATATATATATATATATATATATATATATATATATGGCCTTAATGACCAGGGGCTTCGGCCCCAATGCTTAATAGGCCGGAAAAAAAAAATGCTTTAAGACTTTTCTGAATTTTGTAGGTATTTCATTTCGTTATTCTCTCAGTGTTACATATGTCTGTTTACACTGACACACATTGCAGACAGAACGTATAAGAAAATGTTAATGTTAACGTACTGGATAAAGGAAATAAAAATGAAGAATACGGTATATCTTAATACGCTTTCTGACTCCACGAGCATACCCGCCAGGGCAGTCTGTAATAATACCACTTCCTATGTCGGACTCACTGTTTTCTTTTCAGCTTACCTGCAGTCAGCATCTTTCCTGTAGAAACATTCATCATCCACCTCATTGTGTTACTCGTCCTCTAGTATTCTAGCAATATTCACAACCATCCTAACTTAGCTGCCCTCTGTCATAATTGGATTGGTTGCGATTGAGAAACGGGAGTATGGAAATGCTGGGGCAGGAAACTCATCAGAGTACCGAGTGAAAAGGCATCTTCTCTGTTTCCTTCTCCTTCATCGCATCCCTCAGATTACACACATTTCACAGCACTCCATAAACCCGGACCAGTCCCTGAAAATTGGAAGTATACTCAATGGACAGAAAAAAGTTAATATACAAATCAAGTCCTACGAACCAAGGTTAGTTTGCTATTCAAAGGTTGTGTTTACCGAGGCGCATAACCACATTTCACGAGTTTCCGTAACACTTGTAATTTTTCGCTAACTCTGATATTCACCCTAATTCGTGATTAAGTGGTAGCTACGTAAGTGAAACCTATACACTCGTGCAATCATTCGCACAGCTTAGCTAATTTACTTCATTTCGATGATGCACTTTTCATTTTAATATGGCTGCCACCATGTGATTTTATTAGGCTTAGAAAATATCTCCAACTAATGAGGGATACTCTTAAGTAAAGGCTAAGTCAGACTCTTACGATTTGGAAAACCTTTCCTGAGCTTAATAAAATCGCTTGGAGGTACCAAGAATAAAGTAAAAAAAAAAAGGGGGGGAATTAAAAGAATGAAATAAATAAAAAGAAGGGCATGGTATTCACGGGGTTAATTGATTTATAAATACTTACCCAGATTTTTAGCAAACGCCTGAAGGCGTTCTCGCTGGGAGGTTAGGATAGGGCACCATGAGAGCTTGGGAAGGGGAGGGAGGCATTCTTAGATGTGGGTTCATGGAAGTGGAAGGTTGAGGTTATGTGGAAGGGTAGAGGTGGGGGTGCGGGTTTCCGAGCATGAAAGGGAAGATATCGGGTGTGGGCAAGAGAGGGCATCTGAATATATGGGGTTCCAGGGTTTTCCAGATTTCCCAGGGAATCCTTAATCACTTCAATGTGATGACGTGTTTTTTTTTTTTTTTTGTTCTATATATCTTCAGACGGTTTATCAAATTTAGGAGAGACTTTTCTATCAGGAGGGATTGGATACATCTATCATTCAATCCTTTACCACATGCCATGTCTCCAAAGTTGAATAAAATCGTCTGGAGGTAACAAGATTAAGTGGAAAATCATGTCATCGTACTGATGAGGCTAATCATCCGAGGAGGTACTTGCTGCTTCGTATTAATGATATTCAGTGATTCCTGAAAGTTGTACCCCTCACTGTCCCTGTCTCCACTTAGTCTTTCCTCCCTCACTACCACTCGCACACTGGTGACTTTTTTTTTTTTTTTTTTTTCCTATTGACCATTGAGCCCGGAGGCTCGGGTCATTAAGGCAAATATATATATATGTATATACTGGTGACTGGTGTGACTGGTCTGGTAGTACCAGCTGACTCACCGGTTTGACTCACAAGAACGAAGATGCACCGAACAAATAACATGTATCTTACCATGTAACTAAACCCTGTATATAGTTACATTAATGTTGCTTTTACTGACGCAAAACAATGTACAATGTAATACTCTCAGTTATTGAAGGCCAGTCAAACATTCTTATGAATAATATAAATTTTTAACATTCAGCCCGAGACGGTCTCGGAGCAGGAATCTGATGCAAATGAATGTCTTGAGTGGATTTCCACTTGGCGAAGGAACATAAACAAGCATCCCAGAACAGGCATTTGTGAACGTCCGAGTATATGGTTGCTTATGCTCCCGTGAGTTTTTGCTCATGTCCAGGGACCTTCATAATAGACGTACACTAAATTCTGTATTCCCACTGCAATCACTCACATTCCAGAATGTAAACGGAAGAGAAGGTAGCTGCATGTGCAGTAATTATTGTCATTTATGTGCTCTTGAAGGAAAAATGAGGTACCGACACTCATTAGAACATTCAAATGAACCTGTTCAAGTTCGATTATGCTCGCCACATCATCTGCATATATTCACTGCTACTTTCGTTAGTGCTTGTTCACGTTCGTTTGCCAAGTGTAAATCCACCCCGTCACAAAAAAATATGCAGAAGTTTGCAGGTTTGTATGAGGGAAAAAAAAGTAAAGATTAAATGTTTCCCTGCCGTGGATACAGATCATTAACCTGTTGCGGGTGGGGGTAGGGTAGGAACAGACATTGCTGTAATGCAATCACTTGCGCTAGAGAATGTCGCAGTAAATGTTTATAGACGAAAATGTTCACACTGAGAAGTGTGATAACATTACAAATAGGTTCACAAGATGTGTGACGACTAAAACTTCAGATAAAGCACAAAAATCTACCCATTCTCACTTCAACCGGCTCTCAGTCCCCAAGTACAGCGCTAATTCTTATTCCCCACACTTCGCTCTTAATTTCCAACCCCAGTCACCATCCTACTCTGTCCCCAACTCTCATCCTCAGTAATCCCAGCTCCGCCGATCAAATTTCGAACGTTAACCCCAGCCTCCAGCTTTTCACCTCGTTCTCCACCCTCAGCTTCAATCCCAAGCCCCATTAATAACTCCCGTATTTAGCTCCACCTCATTCCTCACCCCAACCTCAGCTCCCATCACCAACCCCATCTCACTTCACATCCTCCTACGCAATCCCAAGACTTACTTCCATTTCCTCAACCCTAACATCCTTCTCCACTCCACCTTCGATTATAACCCCATCCTCTAATCCCCAGCTACTTCTCAATCCAACCCCACTCCACTCCCTATCTCCAGCCTCACCCCCAGCTCCGTACCTGCAAGCTGGCTCCGGTGAGTCCCTGAGTTGATGCAATATTCACAATGGCTAATGGAGGAGCTTACAGGAGACCAGCCCACACTCTGTAGCCTGCTGGTACCTGGGCTGGTCTGGTCTGGTCTGGTCTGGACACTGGCCTGGTTAGGATATTACACTGGTTTGGTTACTTAAATGGTCTCGGTGCATAAATGGTTTCATATCACTGATCTGGTTAGGTCTTCTCAATGCACTGGTCGTGCAGCTAATGGACTTGTCTGATCTAGTCGTTGCACTGGTCTGGTCATGTTACTGTAATGGTCTGATCACTCCATTTGTCTGGTCTGGTCACTACTGACTTAATCGTATTAATTGTGCTGGTCTGGGCATAGATGTCTTGTCTAGTGACTGTTCTCGCCTGATCTAGCCATTTTACTGGTCTGGGCAATTGGTCTGGATTGGCGATAGAACTTGTCTTTTGTACTTTGAACTTTAGTATCATAATTACACCCTTTACAGATCACGTTACAAAAGCACCACTGGGCACAATATTACATAAATCCCAGTAAGTCTCTTACAGTCGAGACTACTCAATCATTTTCTTCCAGCTAGCGTTAAGTACTTTTACTAATCTAAGAGTGAGTCAGAGAAGCCTGAGTGAGTTAATACTGTAACCATTAATCCTCTTATGGGCGTAAAAACTCGAGTGCCCTGTTCCAGAAAGCTCCAGACTATTATATTTAGCTGTGACTGACGGGTCATAAAAGGCAGAATTAATCAGCACCTTATGTAAAAAGAAGCAATTTTTTACCTTTCAATCTTTTCATCTTCATTTGTGCAGATTGCTTTTACTATCTATTCATCACGATAAAAATCTGGCTAAATAGAGAGCACTATACAGGTCGCTGTACAGTACAAGACCCTTACAGTAAACCTCCTCACTCTCACACCCCCTATACATCCTGCTATATCTCCCAGTGGTACGCCTCACACTGCCACACTGCATAAAGCCACACCACACTCATTTTTACACTGTCACACTTCACACTGCCGCAGCAGCACATTATGAGACAAAACACACTTGTCATATGACATAATTCCAAAAGACACTGCTGCGTTTCAGAATGGCATATCACACATTACCACACTTCACAATGACACACCGCACATTGCCACTCTTCACAGTGACACGCCAGACATTGTCACATGAAATTATACAACTCCACACAATCGTCCATCACGGTGACGCATCTGACGATGCCACACTGCATAACAACAAACTACAGCCATCCCTCACACCGCAACACTTCACACTACCACGCTGCATACAACTACAACTATCAAGACGCTTTAACTAGGCTTTGATCACTGATTAGTAGCACTTTCCTTCGAAAAGGGCTCAGAAATAATTTTCGTTAATTCTTTTATTGCGATTATGATTTTTCAGTTTCATTCTGGTCACATTAAGACGACTTTTTTGGTTGCGGGAACATCTCTTGGAGAGACCTTGCCCGTCAGTTACTCTCTGTTTTGCGGATACGAGGTGCTTCACCCCGTATTCTTTAGCGAAGCCCCATTTATCTTATACTTTGCTAATTTGTTCTGGTTAGGATGGTAGCTTGTAATGAATGGACTGAAGTTCCATTTTCTTTTTAATGAACTGGAACCTTTTGATGGTCACATTCGTTGCGTGTGTTCTTATACCGGAAAGTGCTACAGCATAACAAGAGCCGTTTAATAATTTTCTGACCAAAATTAATATCCCAGTGTTTTTTCTTAAACTATACTTGAACTCGTGCGCGAAGATATGGTTAAGCAGGTGCATCGTGGTCATATATCAGGAATACCGTCAAAACTCGTGATGTACTGCTCAATTTCTGCCTCTTAAAGCACTCCTAAAGAGCAGTCACTCTTCTGCACTGGCTTTTATCGTCTATTCATTTGTATTTACGTGACATTTCCAGTCATAAATATAACTTCAAGGAAAAACAGTAGTATCTGTCCCCACAAAACAAAGAGAGACTAAAACAAAGTGAGACTTTCATATCTATATCTTTAAGTATATATAAACTGTATACAGGGTATCTTGTGATAAACTGGAGAAACAAATTACGTCATTATACAACGAATTTTGAGTAAAATGTGATTTATCAACATGAGTCAAGTATTCAGTCTTTACCAAGCTACAGTTAGTGATGACCTAAAGGGATAAGTAAAAAGGAAACCATTTTCTCCCAAAAGACCATCGGAAATTTTAGTTCAGAAACAGTTGAGAATTGTGCCCTTGTTGAATTCTTTCTTACAAACTTATCCTTAGGATAACTTCCTGAACTTTCTTCAAAAATTTGTGAGACTCACAGCATATGTGTACATATGGGATATATTCTTAAATGAGGGAGCATCTGTTGTAGTGACCTGGGCAGTCACCCACTCCTTTAAGACTGTCGCACGTAAGTGCATCACTCCCGCAAACTTCAGTGATGACAAAGTTTTCGGTCCCGATGTTCTCGCATCCATCTAAGACTATAGTCTATTTGACTGAGCTGTGCTGCTGAGAAGTACAGGGCAAGTAGAGTGTGTTTGATACGCGGCTGTTGATTGGCCGCCGATGATGTCATTGAAGTAAATGCAGGCATGTAATGTTGCGCACCATGCGGATGTAGGTGTACACCGTGGGTGTATATTATAATGCAACATGCGGACGTGGGTGTACACCATGAGTGGATAATTTACTTCAAACGTCACTCATCGTTTTATAAAACTTTATAATCAACGATAATTTTCTTTGATAACAGTAAACTTTTAAAGCTAATTTTGACCTCTTTAGCTTCGGAAATTATTATTTTGTATTTAAACAGGCTGCCTATATTGCGGGCAATAAAAAAATATAAATATATATGCGTTAAAATAAGGAGAGCTGTAGATTCAAATAATCGGCGGCCAATCAGCAGGAGCGAAACAAACACCCTACTCGCCCCATACATCTCAGCTGCACTGGTCAGTTGAATAGGGTATAGTATTCTTGGTGCACTAAGCAATATATATATATATATATATATATATATATATATATATATATATATATATATATATATATATATATATATATATATGTGTGTGTGTGTGTGTGTGTGTGTGTGTGTGTGTGTGTAGATAGATACATAGATAGGTAGACAGATAGATACAGTTTGTTAGTTAACCATACAAAGGTAGACATAGCATTAGCATAGCTGGTCCCCCGAAGTGCGCAACTCTCACTCCCGGTTGTTAGGCAACGCTTATAGTTAGAACTACTTCTTCCTCCTACTCCTTAAAGAAAAGAAAAAAAGCTCGTTGCTGACTTTGCTGATTGGGAAAAAATAAGACACGTAAGGCCTTCTTTTGTCAACACCTGTTAAAGAAAGATCGGTGATTTTTGAAGGTGATAGGACGAGGCAACCTGGAGCGCAGGTGCTGGGATGGTGAGGGTTGTCGATACCTATAGGGTCGCATCGCATCAGCTTTAACTTCCTAAATATCATGAATTTTTTAGTCTATTTCCAGACAACTTAATTAAACTTATGGAAGACTCTATGAAATTGGAGGGTTTAATATAACCTTCATGACACTCTTCCTACAAAGTTGCTGTCTTAAACAAGTTTAATCGTCTGTTGGTACTGTAGTAACAACAAACTAAAAATAGTCATCGGAGTAACAGGATTAAGTACTGGTGCACTGCTGTTAAAACTGATTGTCAAGATTTAGTGAGCACCCTTGGTAACAGCGGTGATAACAACAATCCAACGCCATGGTGCAGAAGACTCATGTGTAAAGGTATAGGTAAACATGAGGTGAGATGACACTGTCGAAGTTAATCCAATTTGCTCTTTCACTTGCACGTTTCCATTTACCCCTCCTTGTTATTTTTTTTTACCTCTTCCGTCTTTTCCGCTATTCTCTTATCTCTCTCTCTCTCTCCAGCTCTCCCTTCCTTTTCCTTCCTGTTCTATCCCTCACCGCCCACTTACTTGTTTCCTCTCTTCTCTCTCCGTTCTATTCCTCTCCTTCCTTCTTCTCTCTCTCGGCCCTCCATCTCTCCCCTTCTTTCTCACTCATTTACCTCCCTCCCTTTTCTTCTACCTTCCTTCCATCTCCTTTCCCTCTCTCCCTAACATTCCTTCTCTCCTCCCACTCCTTCCTTCTCCCCTTTCTTCCTTCCCTCCCCTACCAACGCTCCTCCCCCCAGACTCCCTCCTTTTCCTTCCTTCCCTCCCTCCCTCTCCTTTCCTTCTCCCTCCCCCTTCTCCCCAGCCTCCATTTGTGTATTAAGGAAAGTTTGTGAAAGGACCCCGAGGGAGCGGAGAAAGGAGACATTCTAGCCCCACCGGAGGCTGAGAGAGAGAGAGAGAACGTGTGTGTGTGTGTGTGTGTGTGTGTGTGTGTGTGTGTGTGTGTGTGTGTGTGTGTGTGTGTGTGTGTGTGTGTGTGTGTGTGTGTGTGTGTGTGAAATTCAGTATGTGGTGGTAAATAAAGCCCCTTCAGCTAAATTAAGGATTTTGTGTTTTTGTTTTTGCTACCACCGGACGAATTATTCTCTGCAGGAGATACGTTTCGGACTGGGGGAGTTAGATATAGACGGTGGTAATCCCTTGACAAGTGTAGTCTCTTTACCAGTAGTAGTAGTAGTAGTAGTAGTAGTCGTTGTAGTAGTAGTAGTAGTAGTCGTTGTAGTAGTAGTAGTAGTAGTAGTAGCTGTTGTTGTTGTTGTTGTTGTTGTTATTGTTGTTGTTGTTGTAGGAGCAGCAACAACCTCAAGCTCTTTTGAAACGTGAACTTGTTGGACTGCAGGTTTAAGATGCCCTTTTCTAGCTGCCCACCAAACACTTATAGGGGCATAGGGGAATAGCTGAGGGACGTTTGTATAACCAGACAGTTGAGCCGCCTGGCTATATCAGTGCCAGCACATGAAGGCATCCCTCTCTATCACCTACCATTCCAGTGCCTGTAACAAACCAAAAGTAATCTTACTGATGGGGTTAGAATTTCGTGCAATAAAGTATACTGAATACACTTTCACTAGGCACGGACCTTCAGATGTAAAATAGTCCGCTTGGCATTGATTGGTAGCCTATACTATTTTCACCGTACCTTGGCTCAGAGCGATGTCCTTTTACAATTTACTCCACGTATCTCAGTGGCAGAACAGGACAATGCTACTGTTCCACATCATTTTCATAGCACGTCTAAATGACGAGATTATTTTTCTTTGTGTTTATCTATTACTTTAGTCAGTATTCAACACGAAGAGAAGACAGTAAAAAAAAAAAAAAAAGTAAAAAGGTTACAGTTATCGCAGTTCTCGGTGTCCCTGAAATCCCATCACTCACCAGCACCAAACAGACTGATCTCTCCTTTCACACCTACAATCCATCCATCAGTTCAGGGACTCGGAACTAGATTGCTGCATTAAAATATTTGAGACTTAAATAACTAGCCACTACCCTTGAGCGACATAGTCAGTTACCTCAACATCCCCTCAGGTGTAAACTCTTATGAGCTGCATCCGACTGAAACCCCTTAACCTTGTAGGCTCACGTTCCTCAGTGTCCCAATACTTGTCCTTCTCCCACACTATGGCTGAATTAAGTCTGTTACTGTATTTCCCCCCAATATCTCAAACTTTTAGCTTTCTTCAAATCTCACCCGTTTAGTTTTCTTCAAAGTCTGGTCATATAATGTAATAATATTACACTATATGACCAGACTTGTTGTTCATTTACTCCTTAGTTCATGCTTTTCATCTGAGCCTACCCGAGTCTACAGCCAAAGATATGTTCTTACCAAGTTACCAACATTTAATTTAACCTTTTGGTTGAAACATACCTAGTTTGCAGTTCATTTCGTTTAACATAAAATTTGTTACTGTGCTCTAGAGAACCATAGGGCACCAAAAATATTAAAATTATAACGATTAACATTTTTCCCGACAATACGGAACTTCGCATCGCATTCCATCTTTCAATGGACGATTTTATCCAAATCAAAGAAACTCGGTGCAGTCAAGGACATGGTGACCGGGCTTACCCTCCTCCAACATCCCTTTACTTTGCCCCTCTCACGGCATCCATTCATCTACCTCCCTCACCAGCCCATTCATGATCTGATTAAACAGCCTTGGACTTAAAACGTATCACTGAGGCAATTCCATTATTACCTTAAACTTTACATCCTCTTACTTTTCAACTCATAAGTGCCATAATCATCTTTAAAAAAATCTTCACTACATTTAATAGCAATGATCACTGGTTAATCATAAAAATTCGCTAAGTTTGCTACATAAACACGCCCCCAGTGCGTGAAGAATACAAGGAAACAACATGAAGCCTGGAAATGAGCAATTGCTAAGGAGATTTGTCCATCCTTGATACTGGTCGAAATCATAAATAAATGAGCTTGTTTCCAGTAAAAGTTGACAAAACTCCTACATAAATACGTTTGTTTATCGTAACATGTCACCCTCACTCACCACCACCTTCTTTCTCACTATCACCACCACCACCACAACCAGTCTCGTGTTGTAAATAAATATGTTCACGTATCGTAGACATTGGTGAACATCCTACATTAATATTTTTCGTTTTTTAGAAATCACCTAAAATCGGAAACAAATATTCTTGTTCAAGACAGAAATTGCCTATGATCTTACATGAATACGCTTGTTTATCGTAGAAACTTGTTATCCTACGTGGATAAACTTTATATAGCAGAATGTGGCTTACATAAGATGTTACGCTGGATTATGGTTGATTTATTTTAACTAGGTGTAGATTTTCGTTCTTCTTCAGTTTACTTCCCCGGGCTCAGTGACAATGTTATGGTCCAACACCCTTTCCACAGAGCATCTTCGTGTCCAGCACTATATTCTACTGTTATTATCTTGTTGCAGCTCAGGATTCAAGATGAAGAGATGGCAATTTTATGCCTCATTAATCTTCGTCACCAGCACTATATTCCGGCTTTAATTTCGTGTTACATTCACCATTCAAGATGGAGAGATGGAAATTTTACGCCTAGTCAAAGTGAACAGAGTATATATGAATACGGCCCCATCGGTGCCTCCCTCGCCCACCCTCACTACTAACTTAATCAGCGGGGCAAATTGAGGCCATTTTGTTGGGCGTTCCTATTATTATCCTATGTTAACGTCAGCTGGAAATGCCAGACTGTGCTCCAATGCTGCCCCCTAATCTAATACACGCGTCTCCGGGATACTGCCCTTCTCCCTAAATTCAGTGGTAGCCGGATTTTCGTTGTTCAGTTTATTTGCATTGTTTTATATTCCTGCGAGCCCTTTGACTATTATGTCATCTTTTTAGCGTTGATTTTTTTGACACAACAGCTAAAGAAGACGTTCAAAATTTGAGAACCGTCCGAATCTACAGAGTCATTAACTTAAATCAGATTACTGTCCAAAGGATTACTTTTTGGCAAGGACATGACATTGCGCACTTAATCTCTCTCTCTCTCATATATATATATATATATATATATATATATATATATATATATATATATATATATATATATATATATATATATATACCAACGAATACTGTAATAAACAGGTCTACGAACTATTAATAACACATCAGTACAAGATAATCATTTGCCCGTTTTCGGATGCAAGGATCATACCCCGAATAACTGGCATGGTTTCCTGTTGGAGAATTCAATAGTTTGTAAGTGGACATATTCATTAGTAATGATGCTTATTTATAAATAAATTAAACTCTTAATAACCCAGTCTGATGACGTATTTTTAGATGTTGGAGTGTCTCAAGGAACTGCTTTTTCCATCAGTCTCTCATTAGCGAATTTTGGACGCCAAGTGCGTCATTCCGGTACACGTTGGCGAAGCCACATCAGATCACACCACACAACCCAAAATCATCCTCCCACACCTCACCACAACAAGGGCCTCAACCTAAGGGCTTTGAACTTTCCACAAATAGTACTTTTGTGCTTTCAAGCTATTTTTGCTGCCTCCAGACGTTTGTATTCACATTAGGATAGAGCTATTTTAATGAACAGATTAACGAAGGATATAGATAACAACCCCAGTTACAGAATCTATCGAGAGGAAAATTAGATCGTCTGGAAATAGTAGGAATTTGATTTAAAAAAAAAAAAAAAGCGTCATCGGATTGCTGAGGATAAATCTATTTAACTTTACTAAAGAAATTCAATCTTAGATTGCCGAATTACCTGCTCATTGATCAACTACAGTCACATTCCCAATACTGTACACAGACAAGGGTCTCTCTCTCTCTCTCTCTCTCTCTCTCTCTCTCTCAGTAATTTTCTTGATAAGTTTGCTGCCTGATGACTATTCAGCTTGGATGGGCTAAGAACTCTCTTTTCTTAAAAACTCTCCCTAATAACTAACTGGGATCTGTAGAAATCTTAGCTACTGTCGCTTCCTACCAACAAATAATTTTTATATTCTTAGGTTTGGCTTCATGTCTTGTAAAGTTAAAGGTCTGGGAGGTTAAAACAAGGTTAATTAAGAATACAGAGGAAAGGGGAAACAGGAAACAAACCATCCTGAAACTAGTTGCTTATTCTTCTTGTTATTATTACCATTCCAACCGGTAAAATGCCTTTGTCGGTGAGGTACGAACGAGGCCATTTAAATCCGATAGCATTGAAATGTTGCCCTACACCCCGAGGATGCCTAGAATATATTGATGGCTCCAAGTTTCATGTCTCTACGACAAACCGTCTGGCCTGTAGCCCTCATTTGAAGAGTTTCAACATGCTGAACTTGGCGCGTGTCACGTGCCACGTGCACCTCCTAGGTGTGATTAAACCTGTCAAAAAACAAATCTTAAGGTGACCTTACGTGATGGTTTGACCTTAGAAAAAAGTATAAAGCGATAGGTAGACATATAGACAAATAGCCATATATATATATATATATATATATATATATATATATATATATATATATATATATATATATATATATATTTATTTATTTATATATATATATATATATATATATACTGTACTGTATATAAATTGAGAGAGAGAGAGAGAGAGAGAGAGAGAGAGAGAGAGAGAGAGAGAGAGATCTGGAAAGATTGAGAGAGAGAAGGGAATAATATGAAAGATCAAGTAGGGAAAGATAAGGGGGGATGTGCAATGGACAGGGGAGGTGAGGGTTATGGCAGGAAGAGAAAGCAGAGTATTATGAAACGATGAGGGGGAAAGAAATGAGAACAAAGGAGTGTCAGGGGCGGAGGGATATATATGAAACAGAGGGGAGGTGACGGATATGACGGACAGGGGAAAAAAAAAAAAAAGTATTATGGCAGGATGAGCAAAAGCAAGATGAGAGCGGACGCCATTGAGGGAGGGGGGGTGAGGCTGTATTATTAAAAGAGTGAGGAGGGCACGATATGGCGGGTAATAAAAAATTAAAGAAAAAATGTAAACAGGTGAGTAGAATAAGATGAGGGCGAGCGGAGATGAACGTAAAGGAAGGGCAATGAGTATGACAAGTAGACTTACAAGTAGCCTAGGTGAAAGGATGAGAAATAGATGAGAGGAAGAGGGAGGGGGACGGAGAAAAAGAAAAAAGAGGGAAGATAAGGGGTAAGAGGGGCAGGGATAAAAGAAGAGTAGGAAGAGAGGGTAAATAGAAGATTAATGGAGGAGGAAGATGGAGATAAAGAATAGGGGAGAAAAGGTGAAGAGTCTGACAGGAAGGGAAAAGTAAGATTAATGGATGAACAAGGGAAGATGAGAAGAGAGGATGGGGAAAGGAATAAATAATGGAGAGGGAGGACGAAGATATGAGAGACAGGGGAAATCAACAGTGTTATGTAAAGGTAAACAGGGGGAAATAAGAGGAAAGGGGAATTTGTGGAGACCGAGGAGGAGATTAAGCAAGGAGAGGGAAAGCGAAAAATACAACGGGTAGGGGAAAAAAAAAAGATGGATTAAAGAGTAAGTAGTAGATGGAAAGAAACTGAGGACAGGTAAAGCAGATTCAGCAACTCCTTCACCATAATTGGTTTTACTTTAGTTGAATGAAACCGTCTGGAAATAGCGAGGGTAAAACAAAAACAAAATGTCATTGTCCTGAGGTCGGTTGAATATGATGATATATATCGAAGCAATAAAGTATGTATAAATATATGTAAGTATGTATGTATGCATGTATGTATGCGTGCACGTGTTTTATATGTATGTATGAAATTTACATGTATGAGATAATGTGTGTATGTAGTGTGTAAGATATATATGCATATGAGTATGCTAATGAAATGTATATAATTGACTTTTACTTACTGGCCTGGAATGAGAAATTGGCAGCAGCATCCAAGGAAAATATCCCAACTTCATCTCAGTATGCAAATTACCCCAGACAGAATGAATACTTAATTACGCTTTTTTATTAATCCATTATTTTCGTCCTCAGATGTAAATACGGTGGCGCGCTGAGAGACCGAAGCAGAAGAAAATAAACGTTTTGTTGCAGATAGTATAGACTGATGTCATTAGTTTGTGTTGTATTTTAGATGAGAAATAGGTTGATGATGATGATTATGATGATGATGATGATGGTTGTGGTGGTGGTGGTGGCGGCGGTAACTGAGGGAGATGACAGCGATGTCTTGGTTGTCTGTAATAGGAATCGATGCGACGGGTAAATGTAATCGGCTTTTGCTTGGGAAAGAGTCAGGATGATAATGACGATGATGATGATGATGATGATGATGATGATGAAAAGGATAGTGATTATGATGTTGATTATGTGATGATGATGGGAAGAGAAGAAGAGCTGGTTAAATTATTGAAAAGCTATGGTACATTAATTAGTAATTCTAAATTCATGTTTTATAACTATTGTAGGTGTTGATTGTGCTTGCTCATATTTACTCCTACAGGCAATAAAACACTCCCTAACAGAATCTCCAGAAAAGTCTCCTAAAGATGTGAGGACTCATGAAAGCCTAAACATGGCTTTTCCAGGTAAGTAAACAACCAATAGATTTCATACACAAATGAATACGGGATGTATTATGCTTATTTCTTTAACTTGACAAGAATATATTTGTAAGTTATATTAAATCTGACGTTTTTTTTTTCTCTAAACTCCTTTCTACGATCCTCATCCAGTGCCTAGTTGTAACGCCCCCAGCGAGGTGCAGCTCAGGCCAGTGGAGGTGGGGTTAAAGTGGATTACATCTGCATATTAAGGTGGCTCCTGGGGCTGCACCAGGTAAACGTGGGGCGGACGGCTGCATCCTTGAGGTTGTAGGAGGTTTTCTAGCACAGCTGAGTCTACATAATCAAATGACGTCTTTTATATTGTATTCGTACTCTATCTTGGTTCACCTTAATCAGGTGTAAAACTGCCATCTGTCCGTGTAGAATGTTGCCATAAGGCGAGGTTAATAATAGCATATGGTGCTAGTCAGGAAAAAGTGCTATGGAAACAATGCAGGTCCCTAGTACTGCCTTATTTTACAACTGAGCTTTAGGTACAAGGCCATAAGAGAATCAAAATCGTCCCCAAGTTAAAGTGAATGAACTATATTCTCAGATTATTTCATGAACTAAGGAAAAGTCCCCGAGAAGTACATGGGTGAGTGAAGGCTATAATTAATTCTTCCAGTTAGATAGGTCTATCTTGTGTGGAATACAATCACCTCACAGAAAGTAAAACAAAATAAAAAAAAGATGTTTCCGAGTCGAAGGTGTGGGGGGGGGTCTATCTTAAGTTGAATTAAAACAGTCTGGCGGTAGCAAGTGCAAGATAAATATACGATCATCCTATTGAAGGTGTAAAAAAATCTCTTCAAAGTTTTTGTCATGACTCGAAAACAATTGTCAGAGGTTATTCAGAATTAAATTAAATGCGTCATTGTGGAGAAAAGAGTTAATCGATTAATTGAGTTTCTCCCTTTCGTTACTGTCATCCTTCTTGTAACTCAGGTTTTATCTCGGTTTTTCATGCTACTTTATGTTCCCTTATTTAATTATCAGTTTCCTGTAGCTTATATTCCTGCGTACCCTTCACTGTCTCCCTAAATATAACTGTGTGGGTTCCTTATGTTCCAAAAACCATGTCTTCCTAATTAAATACCTGCATTAAATAACGTTCTTCTGTTTTCATTGTCTCCTCGATTAAATAGAGATATTTTTCCAGTAGCAGATCCAGGGGAAGTGGGGAGAGAAACAGGAACCACTGTTTTTGTACTGTGTCAGTACTTTGTCCAGCCTGATGGAAAAAAATAATCTCTCTCGTTAGTATAGACAGTTAACATAAGGTACGCAGAGACTACAGAAAAGAATAGCCAATGCACCATTTAAATTTCCTTGTTGTATGAAACTGACCCTTACTGATCAGGCTTCATAGTGAAAAAAAATTACTGGACACCCATTTTCACTAATTGCCATATCTCGTATTTTATTTTTCGTTATAAGACCACAATCAATCTTGCGGCCCTCTCTCTCTTGCGTCTCAGCTGAACCCCGTCTGAAGTCAGTTACGCCACACTGAGCAACCCAGACGCCCACCTGAGCCTCACTGCCTGGATGGATCAGTAGAGAGACAAACGGGAGGTGAGGCAGAGGGCAGAGAAAGGGAAAAAGCACCAAAAACATCAGTGGGGAGAGATGATTTAATAAAGTATGAGAAAGTTAAATCATATACATACGGGGAGTGAGGAAGGAGACATAGTGGGGGACATACTGGGAAAAAAGTGAATGAGAGAAGCGGAATTAAAGATAGTGTAAAACGTTAACAAACTGGGGTGTACTCGTATATGGAAAGTAATATCTGAAGAGGACCTAATGAGGGACAATGGGGGAGAAAACTGAGAGAAAGAAATAGAAATAAAGGCAGTGTAAGAGGATATTCTAACAAACTGGTGAATGTATATAAAAAGTAAGATATGAAATAGTTACTGTGACTGAAAAGCAAATTCAAGAGACAAAGGATGCCACCTGACTTTCACTCCAGGGTGAATGGTGAGGGAGACACAGATAGCAGGTGGTCAGGAAGAGGGCATAGTGAGGGATAAAAGGTGGAAACAATAGTGGAGGTGAGTAAGAGGGAAGAGTAAAGTTTGGGACAAGGGGAGAGAACATAGTGAAGGACAAAGAGGGAGATGGAAGATAAGAATGAAAGCATTAGGAGGGACAAAGAGAACAATACGTGAGGTAAAGAGAACTATATGAAAGGTAAGGACGAGATCATAGTGAGGGACAAAGGGAAAAAACAGTATGTGAGTTAACGAGGAGCATATGGTAAAGAACAATGGAGGAAAACAAAATGGGAAGTGAGTTAGGCAGTATAGTAAAGGACAACGGGAAACAGATGAAAGCAGAAGAGGAGGGCATAGTATGAGACTAAAGGAGACAAAGTGAACGAGAAAAAGCAGAAATGAAGGGGGTATAAGAGGAAATACAAAATCAAATCAATGGGTATAGAACGGGCAAGATTTGAAATACGATGAATGGCAGGCAGCGATAAGACAGTAGCGATAGCATACTCTTATCTCAGCAATGCAACGACATTAGTCTGATATCCATCCTTACTAACCTCTTCAGTATAATTTATTTTTACGACTTTACTAATATTAGTGGAGACCTTTTGAACTGGAGAGGTTTTATATATAGCATCCCTATTCTCTCATAAAAGATATACCCGTTAATTCCTTTTGTTAGTTGCCTTTTTTTATTATTTAATTCCTGCTCTCTCCAAGTATTTTTATTAACATTCGGAACGATATTTCGAAATGAAAAAGTTGTAGATAGTTTTCATTATCTCCTCCACTAGTAAGACCCTTTTCTGAACAGAATAAAACCGCTGGAGGTAACAAGAATAAGATAAAAAAATGCAACACAGTGGTGAAGGACTAAAATGAATGAAATTACCTGGTGCCGTCCAGATAAAAAATGAAAACTATCATCGGATTCGTGGGGTTAAGACGGGTGACTGTGATACTGAATCCGTAATGAACCCTGCACAGTGTGTCGTGTCAGGTTCCCTCATACACTGGATAGTTCAATTTCATGCTTGACGGCAGCTCGGAATATTGGTGCGACCTGCCTGTGTAGTGTGGCAGGTGCGACGCTGGGTGAAATAGCACAGGGACAGGTGTGATATGCAATGAATGAGGCAGGTGTGGGCAGGGCAGGATTTACCAACAGGCCAAGTAGGCCATTGGCCTAGGGCCCACCGGTATCTGAGGGCCCATTGAAACTAATTTGTCGCACAGTGTACCAGCATATAACCTTGTTTCAAGTGTACATCGAGTATTTCATTATATAATATATTCACAACCATAAGGGCCCCTGTACAATAAGTATAGGGCCCGGAGTAAGGAGCCCCTCTACAATAAATATAGGCCTGCAGCGGTCTTCAACCGGTGCGCCATGGCCCACTGGTGGGCCATGGGGTGGTTCTCAGATGTTGAAATTTTTATTTCTTACATTATAATATGATATTATGTAATATTTGATGACATTTGGCCATTGCAAAATAATTAAGTATAATATATCTATATCTATATCTATCTATCTATCTATATACATATACAGAGAGAGATAGAGAGATAGAGAGATAATGATTACTGAAACATACAAACATTTCTAAAAATTTGGGGGCCCACTGATGAGTTTGGCCTGGGGCCCACTGGTGAGTTTGGCCTGGGGCCCACAAGTGGGTAAATCCGGCCCTGGATGTGGAGGTGAGACAGGTGTGATGGTAGGTGAACTGACAGAGGAACAGGTGTGATGTTCAGTAGGGAGGCAGGTGTGTAGGTGAGACAAGTAAGTGGGTGAGACAGGTGTGCGGGTGAGGCAGGTGCTGGACTGGGTGAAATGGTAGTGGGGTAGGTGTGATGTTTAATGGGTGAAGCAGGTGTGTGGTTGAGAAAAGTGTTAGGGTGATACAAGTATGTGGGTGAGGCAGGTGTGAGGAAAAGGTAGGTGTGTGGATGACGTAGGTGTGTGAGCTAGGCAGGTGTGGGGGTGGGTGAAATTACAGAGGGATAGGTGTAATGTTCAGTGAGTGAGGCTGGCGTATTGGTGAGACATGGTGCAATGGTGACTAAGACAGAATTGGCAGCGAGAAGGATGAGATAGTCAGTGTGTGAGGCAGGGTTATGGGTAAGACTGGACTGGGGTGAGTCAAATGGCTAAGGGGGGTAGATGTGATGTTCAGTGGGTGAGGCAGGTGTATGGATGAGGCAAGAGTGTGAGCGGGTAAAATAACAGAGGGACAGGTGTGAAATTCACTGTGTGAGGTAGATGTGTGGATGAGGAATGAGTGAGAGTAGGTAAAGTGGCAGAGGGACAAGTGTGATGTTCACTGCGTTAGGCAGATGTGTGGGTGAGGCAAGAGTGAGGGTGAGCGAAATGGCATTTGGAAAGGTGTTATGTTCCGTGGTTGAAGGACGTGTGGGCGTGGGACAGGTATTGGTAAGGATGAGAGGGCAAAGGGACATGTTTGATATTCAGTGGGTAGGGCAAATGCGAGGGTGAGTGAAGCTAATGTGATGGTGAATGTGGTGGGTGCGACGGTGAAGACGATGTTCAGAAAGTGAGGCAAACGTGAGGATGGGTAAAATGAGGGGATGTCGGTGGGACAGGAGTACTAAATCATTCACGTAGGCATGGACGGAGTGACAGACGGTGAATCCAGTGAATGACAGAAATGTAATAATACTATAGAGTCGACAGAACGAAAATGGGAAAACTGGAGCAAATAGTGTGCTAGAGAGCAGGGAATAACAGTATGACAGGCGTGATATGAAAGGAGGTAGGTCCAGTGAGTCAAACAGGAGTGACAGGAAGAGTACTGAGTGATTGCCAGTAAGCACAAAAATGACAATTTGGGAGTTGAGTGCTGTGAGCAAGGCCGGAGTGACAAAACTGTACTGTAGGGAGTGAATGATAGTGAGACGGCTATAATGAGTCTCTTGAAAAGGTCTAGGGAAAGAAATGAATAACTTGTGTGAAATGAGTGACAGGCAGTGAACCAGCCGAAATAATCGATGAACCTCGTGGACAGGACGGACAAAAAGTTGGCTGGGGTACGGATGACAAACTGAGCGAAAGCCAGTAAAATGATTAAGTGTACAGGAGAGACAGGAGATGAACTGATAGACTGACAGTGAGAGGCAGCTGTATTAATGAGCAACGCTAGTTACAACAATCGAAAATATATATACGTAGAGAAAGATAGACAGATCGATAGATAGATAGATAAACAGATAGATAGGTAGGTTGATAGGTAGGTAAGTTAGTCAGTTAGGTAGATAGGTTAGTCAGAAAGATAGATAGACACATAGGTAGACAGACAGACAATTAAATAGATACAGTGCAGCTGAGTAGGTTGTGCAAGGCAAACACGATAAAAGTGGGCAAAAGACACTGAAATGATGAGGTGTACAGCCACAAACAAAAATGCTGCTACAGTTTTCAGTCAGACAATTATGATACTATTACATAACATTCTGAAATGATTGCTGGGGTCCGAAGATCGCATTACTGAGTTCCAATAGACACTGCTCTCTTACTTTTTCTTTATCGCAATGATGTGTATCGATATTTATGTCCTCAACAGTATATGAGTGACAGAATGTGAATTAAGACAGATAATAATCGATGAGCACCAGGAAAGGGACGCAGAGTTTTAGAATACACACACACACACACACACACACACACACACACACACACACACACACACACACACACACACACACAGACAGAGGCTGAGTGCGACAAGGATGATGAATGTGACATTGAGGTAGTGAAGTGTGCTTGATTCGACGGGCTAAAAAAAATATTTAGATTTTAACTAATAAATGAAATTATTCCGGCTGGTCATGCTAGAATGAATATGTATAGAGAACACAGGTATAAGACTGGGTAATTTTTCTAAGTGTGATTTGTGTTCGGAAAATGAAGTCGACCAAGCTTACGGGAATGGAAGCACAATAGAATGCTTTGTAATCGCCGATACCAACCCAACCAGATATATATAACTGTACTAGCAAGGGTACCGGCGTTGCCCGGGCCAAAAAAGCGAACACTAATCGTATTTAGCCTCGTTCAATCTTTTTTTCTACTCCAGAAAAGACCATGTACCTCTTTGGCTTTTGAAGAGGGATTATAAGGGGTCCAGGAATTTTCTATTTCAGCTTGCGCTGACTAACGTACAGTACTCGTGCGCATTTGTGTACTATTACCGGTGACCTCAAATGACCTGCGACCGGTGACCTCAAATCACCTCGGAGGTCAACCTGAAATAGCCCATGTCCGAACTGGAGGTTATGGGATTGTCCATGCCAAAAATTGGGCTGCTGTGTCCAGTCGTATTGCTGGTGACATCAAATGTTGTCGGAGGTCGCCTTCATATAGCCTATGTCCGAAATGGAGGTCTTGTGAGTCTCCATGCCAAAAATTGGGCTGCAGCGGTACCCGGCGTTGCCCGGGCCAAAAAGGCGAACACTCTACCGGTGACCTCAAATGACCCAGATCTGAATTTTGACCCCTTTAAAACCATCCTCGGGTCATCCTGAAGAATATATATGCGTCTGGGGGTCTCTGGCCCTCAGTTTGGGAGTGATTGAAGGACAAACACACAAACAACGCGGCTCTCTCTCTCTCTCTCTCTCTCTCTCTCTCTCTCTCTCTCTCTCTCTCATCTTATCTCATCAGCCGTTTGAGTGTCCACTGCAGGACCGGCCTGTCCCGACCGGAGTGGGGACGATACAGCCAATGTATCTCTACCAAGTGGCTTAGGCTGTCTGGCAGAGATTGTATGTAGGGTGAGAAGTGCTTGTAAGTGTAATTGTAGTGTTGGAGTGGCTCTAGATGTGTGTGTAGTCTGTGAACCAAGTGTAATCGGCTCGCGCAAGCCGACTGGGTGCAAGCATACTTTATAGTATGCGACACTGGTTCAGCCACAGCACCCCTTATGTCCGCCAAGCAGTACGTGGCCAGAAGAACGCTCCCAAAGTTTATTACCCTGGGGGGGCAAGAACCCTCGTTCTTCAGTGTACGAAAACGCACACTTTACCACTGTTCCACAGAAGCTCCATATATATATATATATATATATATATATATATATATATATATATATATATATATATATATATATATATATATATATATATATATATATATATAATGAACTCTGGAGCTCTACATATACTGTCTACAATCATGGTCGAGTAAGTCTATGGACAAGTAATATCAAAGGCATATGAATTTTATTTATTTTTAACTATAACAGTAATCATGTTTCAAATATTCCATATCTGTATGAGTAACTACACACTTTCACCACCTGTAGGTTGCATTCATTCATGCAAGAGGCAGTGCAAAATTATTCAAAATACAGACATATATATTCATTTCCATATAAATACGCCCGGCCTTGCACTGATGAGCCGGCCACTAATAAGGCACAGAGGCGGAACAAAAGCCATCATTCATCATCACAAAACAGGCGGGCGACATCAGGACCAGTCGCCGCCGGCCTTCATTTCCATATTAATATAGCCACTGGTGATTAGCCCACCCAGGATTTTCAGTCCCAGTTAATCCATTATTCTGCTACAAAAGGAATATGTTGGAAGCGAACATAATTCTGATACATCTGCCAGCGTACACGTGTCGGGTGGGGAAGGGGAGCGGGGTGGGGGTGGGAGGGGGCCGTTGTGGAGGGGAGGGGGAGGAGAGGCTCTGGAGAGGACAAGCAGCAGCGGACTCTAGTGGGTTTGAAAATAATTCTAAGTGGCTTTGGAAATATGGTAACACTTCTTACTGATTCAGTATCCTCTTGTTTCTTACCGATTCAAATTACTCCGCTTCAAAAATTCAGCAACATACCGGTACATGGGAATATCAAAGCGCAATAAGAATAATATACTGCTTAGGAAGAGATGCTACCCAACCTCTTAAGCCACCTAGAATTCGTTTCTGAAGGAAGTTACGCTAAATCGACAGAGGAATAATTCTGTTTTCAATGGGTGTAATTCATCAATTTGAACAATTCACGTCGGAATGAATTCTAGACGCAGAAAAACGATATTCTTTAACAACTTTCAGTCCGAGGACGTCATTATCATTTTAGTTTTGCTATTTCCATATTATTTTATTCTGATTAGGATAGACGAGTTGATCCAAAAGGTTAGATACAGCCTTTAGTAACTCCCTAAGTAATAAAATGTTCTGCTGACATGCATAAAATACTTGGTAGCAGAAAGAAAAAAAAAGAAAAAAAACGCAGTATGACAGAACGAGTTAAGTTTTTCAGTCAAATAGGCCACTCTTTTACTTAACAAAATCGCCTGCTGGTAGCAAAAATTAAGTTTAAAAGTTTAAAAAATTATGGTTTAATGGAAATTGTTTCTTACGTTTTCACAATGGGGTGTTTATTAGCCGAATACAATGCTTTCGACGTAACTCTGTAAAAACTATGACAGATCTCTCAGAAAATGCAACACTCACGCCTTGCTCTTGATCTAAGGGTCGAACACTCGACTTGGCCCTGTGACCCTGTTACTCTACCGACTGTTAGAAAGAATCTGGAATATCTGAGTTTTTTTTTTTTGTTAAAACACACACACACACACACACACACACACACACACACACACACACACACACACACACACACACACACACACACACACACACACACACACACACACACACACACACACACACACACGCACACACACACACGGCAAGCAAAACAATGCCATGCTCAAGCTATCGTGACCGCTGACGTAATGACGTTAATTTACTGTAATGATGTCTATAGTATCTAATTAAAGGCATGCCTGCTAATGACACTTCCTTGAATTCACCCAGTCTACTGCTCCATTCCTTTCTCCCAATGGAAATGAACCTTTAACCCCTTCAGTCCGGAGACGTACTATGATACTTCATCCTACGTGAATCCAAACGATTTTATTCAGCTTAGGAAAGACCTCTAGCTGACAAGCTTAATAAAAGTTATATATACGAGTGTTCTGTTCAGTCCACAGTGTCTCCCAAAGTACTAAAAGTGTCTGTAGGAGGCAGGAACAAACATAAAAATACGTTCCAGAATCTAAGGGGCTAAAACAGTAACGGAAAGAAAAGCTTTTATTTTGACTTTAGAACCAAACGACATTGTATAAACTCAATAATGACACATAATGGAATCCAATATAGTTCTTTTGGAGCTGGTACTGTTATATTCAGAGCTATAATTCGTTCGTGATTACGTTTTCCGTGCCGGCTGATAGAACATTATTAACTGTGCTTTTTAGTCTTTTGGAGCGTCGTATTGTGGTGTTTATAGATGCTGGCCGTTATGTAACTGTACATTTAGTTTTGTGGAGCACTATATTATTTTACAGCTTTTATGGGCAATATGTTATCACACTCTTTTTCTTTTGGGGGGGGTAGTATATTAATTTTTTTGTTTCAGTCATTTGGAGGCTTTACGTTTCCATGCATTTTAGTTTTTGGAGCTTTATATTAACGTCTACATAGTGCCAAAGACACTGTATAATCCTGTCTCTTCGGCCTTGAAAACATTCTAGTGATATGGGTCAGCTTGTTATCGCCACTTTTAATCGTTTTACAACATTATGTTAATGCGCTTTTTATTAAGACGAGTGACGTTTCTTTGTTGATTAATTGTGACTTATTCACTTTGTAAAATACAGTGACTTTTGTAAGCATCTTGGCGAAGAAAAGTCACGCACACACACACACACACACACACACACACACACACACACACACACACACACACACACACACACACACACACACACACACACACACACATAAAACCTCACGATCCAAACATCAGCATATTCATACATGTGACGCAGGACAATATGCAGCCTTGCTTGAAAATTAATGCAAATGAGTAATATAAAAACAATTCTTCCACTCCGTTTCAGGCACAGTGTTTTAATATAGGCTCGCATATTGCTCACACCTAAAAAAGAGAGGGTATATATATGCAGCGTTTATGAAATCGCGTAATGAAAAGTCTTAATGAAACTGCAGGATTTTTATATGTTTTTCTTTTAACTGGATTTTTGTGTGACGATTATTTTTTTTACTGCATTCTTTTCACCTCCAGGCGATTTTTATTTTACTCTGAGGTAAGATCTAGTGGGAAATGCTTTAGAAATAATCTCCATCAACCCTTACACTATGACAGTTCAATCGTAGAGTTAAAAAAATACTTTCATGGTAAAAAAGCCATCGTAATGATGAGAGAGTGTTTTGAAACTGTCGAGAATAATATTATAGAACTGACCATGGTATCCAGCAGCTTACAGGTATTTAGGTACATTGGCGCTGACTACTCATTAATGTGAAGCTAAATGCAAGCACCTAATATGAAAACCATTCATTTAAAACAAAAATTGCCAACATAAGGAATCTTAAAAGCAAAGCAAGTTTTCTTATAAAGTGTGGTTGACGTAGATACAATATATATATAACCCCAGGTTCTTATTGTGTGTCCAAAACTATTTATATAATCTGCATCTAGTCTTGTTTCAAGCAACGTGAAACAGCTTAGATGAGTGGGCAATAGCATAACTTAAAACTCGAATTTTTTCATGGTAATTGATAGTGAAATTCGTCCTCTGGTGCGAGTTCACTTTGGGATAATCTATGAGACCCTCCACGAAATATTGTGCCACACTGGGTTACACGACAGGTAATTTTTCTCACGTCCCAGCGTCCCTTTCCCAGCCGCGTCGTTGACAAATGGGTCCCTGGCCGCACATTCTTATACAGCTCACCATGAGTGACGCATCACCTGACAGTCACACCACACCACACCACACCACATCACAGCACGCCACACCACTAGCCTCCCTTCCCTGTACTGTAGAAGCTTACGAACTCAGTTAGGCTCAGTG
>NC_137023.1:48395431-48437931 GCF_032717465.1 Coenobita brevimanus | reverse complement strand
CCAGACGCCTTAATACCGTAAGGAATGACCACAAACAAACCGCCACCATGTCGCCCTGTCCTCCATTTCACTGCTCTACTCCCAGCTCACACCCTCCTCTCTCATACGCCTTTCCACCCAATCCCTCAGTCTCATCCTATAGGCCTAGTCCTCCTTCTCCCCCTCCACTTCACTCACATACACTCTCCTCGTTAGCCTCTCATTTAACGATTTCTATGACATGCACATCCACACCAAAACGCTCCTTCTCATCTCATTTGCCAGTCTGTCTCTCCAGGTAACTCCACATGCTCCTCTCAAATAACTCATTTCCACTGCTCACACTCTTGACTTGCGACCTTCCAACAAGGCCCAAGATTCATTTGCATACGTTAGAGTTAGTATCACGTGGCCTGCCGTTCTAACGGACCCAGGTTCAAATCCCCGCTGGACCAGGGAACAGTTTAAGGATTTGAATTTCATTAAATCAGGCTTTACTGATCTACCAGAAGACCCGCCGACATGTAAAAATACCCCCGCTAATACCAGTACACCAGTCCTATATGAGACAGCCCTAGCATGTATTCAATATGGACTGTGGGGGTTAACGCCGAAATGGTGACATGTAGAGGTGTATGGTATGTAGAAGGGTTGCTGGGGCTTGATAGCAGGCTGTGAAGCCTATGCCCAGAGTCGGACACATAAAAAAAAAAAAAAATCATGCAGCGACTTTTTTACTTCCATGCTCATTTCCCTATTTCTTATCACTGCTATAGATGATATAATGCACCTAATAACCACACAATATCACAGCACCGACACATTCATACAGAACTCTGAAGCTAACATAATCAGCCAAACAAAATCACATCTATTATAGTACTCTCAGATATCACACAAAAAATAACTCACTCCCAGGCTTGCATAGGCTATTACATTAATCTCTCACTTATCTCTCCACTCTGATGCTACCTTTATATTCCTATAGGATTCCAAAATTAACATAATCACACACACACACACACACACACACACACACACACACACACACACACACACACACACACACACACACACACACTACCAAATACCTCTGCATTACCCTCACTACCATCACTTTATTCAAACCATACATATCATTCACATATCAGTCAAAGCACCTTTACGCAGCCCCATTATAATGCTATACGGTATTCTTACTGTACTCCTGCTCTAGTGATCGTTACAGTATCAAAAAGATTTATAAGGATTGTTTCTTACCCTTTCACAACCAAAAGTCTCTCCTAAGCTGAATAAAATTTCCTGAAGGTTGCAAGAACTAAAAAAAAATGATACCTTCTTTTGGGAAAGGTTAATGCCGCAGGGAGAAAAATATCCGAACAGAAAAAAATAGATTCCAATAAATAAATAATGAATGAATGAATGAAAAATAGAACATTCGTCAATTTCTCTAAAACTCATCAATCGGTAGTCAGACTTGTCCTGTGTCACCGGGCGAGCGAACATCAATTTCACTCGACTATGATTTTTCTGGGTCAAGTATTCTGGCAAATAGTTTTTATTGTTCGATATAACACAATATGAATGGCTGAGAGGATTCCAGTATTTTTAATTAAATCACATTCTTTCTGTTGCTGTCAATGGGTGTTTGTTTATGGTAATGTTGAAAGTGAGTATAAAAGATGAATCGGACTCAAGAAAAATGAGAGAGAGAGAGAGAGAGAGAGAGAGAGAGAGAGAGAGAGGAAGAAGAAGGAGGAGGAGGAGGAGGGCGAGAAGAAGACGAGGAATTAATTAAAGATTTCTGTCAAAACCAGCGACCATTGAAAATGAACGACTGAAGAGATGATGCAAGATTATTTTTTCTTTGTGAGTGACACGTGAAGTATTAACAAAGGTGTAACTCTAAAAATAATATAACACACTGTTTGATTAACGTATCAGGACAGCACCAATAAAAATATATATCATCAGACTGTCCGGGCTCTTGTTGTTGTTGTTGTTGATGATGATGTGGCTCCAGTCTCATCTACGATGTGAACCCGGTGGACAACAGGCTTAATATCTGATCGGATTAACAATATCACTTGAGCAACTGAGTTCATTTCTTATAAGGAGAACACATGTTATTTATTTATATTCATTCATAATACCTTTAGTCAGATACAAAAGTTCGTGGGACCTTCGGGCCCTCTCTCACTTGCTCCTGCGGAGGGCTCTTGCTCTGCGCGCTCGCTTTCTCGTGCTTCGCATTCGTTTCCTCGCGCTTCGCGTGCGCGTTGCGATCATTTCAGGTAATCCGAGTCACGTTAATGTTCTGTTCTAGTCTAACGTTGTCACTATCGGCCGTCAAGGCGACATCGAAGGGCCCATGATGGTCCGTTTATGTGCTGTTCTAGTGTAACGTTGTCACTTGGATTTTTTGCAGCTAACCAATTGATCGTGTTATTTGCAGCTTCGGGAATGGAACCCAAGTTGTCCGAACGCAAGTCCGAAATACACACACAAACACACGGCTACTGCTATAGTATATTTTAGTTGTACCTATGGGCAAAAAATTCTACAGAGATCCTATGCCGGGCGCCAGGAGCGGCGTTATTTGGTCAAAATGTGATCGCTCATTAAATATAGCAGAAGTTTTTCAATCGTGATGGGACCAAGTTTTTTCATATCAGCGAATTTTTTGCGGTTTTTGTGCCAGTTTTGGTGCGATTTGAATGTGTTGTTTCGGCTGCCCAACACACACACACACACACACACACACACACACACACACACACACGGCTAGTGCTATGGTATATTAGAATTTTGGTGCGATTTGAATGTGTAGTTTTGGCTGCCCAAAACACGGCTAGTGCTATAGTATATTAAAAGGTATTTATAACATATGAAGGCTACCACCAGCCGATTTAATGCAGTTAAAGAAAGGCATACTGTACATTACTAAACAGGTTAATGACGGATGTATCTAAGCTTTCCATTTCGAAGTCTCTCCTAAGCAAAATAAAATCACCTGAAGGCAATGACGGGACCATTGGAGGACCTGGAGGGGCCCGGGCCTCTTCTCTGGCCGTCCCCCCATTTGAAATTTCTGCTTATTTTATATGTGCACCCCGTGAAACAGTGGGCTCTCCAGAACAAGCCTCTTCTCACCTTGACCTCCATATGTGGACACCTGGCTTCATTACTGTCTGAAGGTACTAAGAACAAAAGGTAATATGCCGCAGTGGAGTAAAGTCTATAGCCAGACGTCATAATCCCGTAAGGGGTGGCCACAAACAAATTGCCTCCATGTCGCCTTGTCCCTTTCCATTTCGCTGCCCTCCCCCCAGCTTACAACCCCCTCTCTTACATACCCTCTACGCGATCCCTCTATCTCATCCTCGGTCTCCCTCTCCCTCTTCCTCTTTACACCTCACTTACACACACTCTCCTCGATAGTTTTTCACTCCAGCCTTTCCACATGGCCAAATCACGTATATGTATTTCTCCTAACGCTTTCTATCACATCCATCTCCACACCACAACGCTCTTTCACTTCCTCATTTATCAGTTTGTCTCTCCATGTAACTCCCCATGCTCCTCCAGATAACTCATTTCCACTGCTGTCAAGGGAGTGAAGGTGTTAGTTTCCTGCATCGGCTGGAACACAGTAACAAAATTAACACTGAATAAATAACCAATGTAAACTATAAAGCAAATTATTTACACACATTAGCTATTATTGTTTATCGAGCAACGGCTGGAACACAACAACAGTATTAGGACTGAACAAACAGCATCATAATTTTGCCAGCGAACCAACACGGGAATTACTGAGGGACGAGAGGTAAACAACAGTGTGGCGCGGCGATGTGTTTTTTTTCCAGTAGGGGTGAGAGACTTGGAAAAGCCCAGTTCTCTTTTCTCCTCTTCCCTGCAAAAAAAAGTAAATCACAGTTACGGTTATTCATCGTTTTTTCTTTTTTTTTCCCTAAGTCTAACTGTTACGGTCCGGCTATGATGTTTTTCTTGTCTTTCCTGCAAAACCACAGCAAAGGTATGGCATTTAACTGATCGTGAGTGCGTTTATGAATCTCAACTCTAGTTTTCTTGCATTCTGACGCTGACTTGAAATTGTTGCTACGCCATCAGGGGATGCAAGTGGGGGAGTGAATGTACTCTTACCAACATTAATACCGATCCACTTCATGACCGTAAATAACGAGACAAGGAACGACGTACTTCGAAAGCCATTGATGTTATCCTTAGAGACCGACAGACTTTTCAGAATACTGTGTAGGAGTTTTATAAATGTTGGAATAAATGGTGATACTAACGTTCGCAACTGTACATCATCTGAGATTCAAACACAATCCCAGCTTAACTGTCTCAGGTTTCAAGTAGTTACTTTAGACAAATAAAATCGCCTGGCGTTAGCTGGATTAGTTGTTCCGACTCTGAGACAACTAATGGCAACAGCACTAACAGTCCCACGATCCTATGACACACTCTCACCCGACTTAAATCGTCTGACGTAAACTAGAATCGAATGCTATAGTCGTCCAGGCCATGAAAAGGTTAATAATGGCCGTGTTAACTCTCAGACTCCTATGTCTCACTCTCACCTGAAAATACACGAATGCTGTTCCGCGGTATACAATGCTACAATTATCTCAGCATTAAGAGAAATAATGACGACAGTATTAACTCTCTCAGGTTCCAATGACTCACTCACAGCTTAGTATAATCGTGAGACATCAAACGGAATCTCTAGGCCGTGGCCGGAACAGAATATTGGATGTGTCCCACTCGTGAGAAATTAGCTCGTCCTTCGTGCTGAAATCATCAGCCTTATGCCTGTTGATCGTCACAAGGTAGTGGGATAGTCAACCTAAAGTCCGGTGACATTTTCTCTTGGTGTTCTGTTGTTACCTAAAGACTGTTATATTCAGCGTAGTGTGCTAATTTTGTAGTGGGGAGGTAAATGAAAGCTATATCTAACCCATGCATTTCAAAAATTCTGTC
Source organism: Coenobita brevimanus (assembly GCF_032717465.1). Taxonomy (NCBI): domain Eukaryota; kingdom Metazoa; phylum Arthropoda; class Malacostraca; order Decapoda; family Coenobitidae; genus Coenobita; species Coenobita brevimanus. The sequence goes on along the minus strand of NC_137023.1, from coordinate 48,432,945 downwards.
CTGAAGTGAATATAATCGTCTGGAGATAGAAAAACTAAAAAAAGGTAGATCATCGGATTGATAGTTATTAATCGTCTTTTATTATCAGATTATCGGTCTTAAAACTGGTGGTGGCGGCGGCGAAGGGGTTACTACACATCATCTAAGTTTTAACGGAATGCCATCTTATTCCACTGTTATCCAGTTCTCATCCTCAAGACTTATTACTCGTTACTAATCCTTCGTTATGAGCTTCTGAGCTTCATTCTTTTTTCGTTTTACGAAACAGTGAAAAAAAAGTCATTACTTTTGCTCTGCAGTTCTGATATATTTTGAAACTTCGACTTTCTCGTAAGATTTTTTCTCCACATGACGCAAATATAGAATCATTCTTTTGGCCTCTATTTCATATAAAAATCGTTTGTTTTACTTCCACATCTCTTCCTGCAGTTTGAATTAGGGCAGGACTCTTAATGATGCTACTATATGTGGCTTACTGAATATGATCAACACATGAAAGAATCTGGCCCATATAGAATACATCAACAACCCTGCAAAAAGGTAATCGGCGAATTATAGAAAGTTTAGCTCGACCTTTCAACAAATTACAGATCATTCTACTTCCGTTCAAACTTTCGTGCACTTTGGCTGACGTCGACACTTCTTTTAGAGGTAGCAAAAGAGAAAGGTCATCGGTAACCAGAGTGTGGTATTTGTGAGTAATTGGACTGGCATTATAAAAAAGAAAATCAAGGAGACAATTCCAGACTTAACACTCACCACCAATGTCATGTTATTCAGCCTATCATTATTGTCGCATTTCATGTTCTGTAGTAAGAAATAAAAATACATACTGTAAGACTGAATTAGTGTGATGCCCGTTGTATGTGTGTGTGTGTGTGTGTGCGCATGCTGCTGGTGTGGGTGTAGGTGTAGCAGCGAGAGTAGGAAATACATACATGATGCAAGACAAAAATTAATATCGTTGATTTAGCTGTCCCTGTAACACGGGAGAAATCGCTCGGCGGAATGGAAGAGGGACACTGGTCATGGCACCCTAATAATTCCTAAAAAATTCTTTAACCTCATCACACTGTAGCAGCTAAACGATGGCATATAGCGACCTAAAAATTTACTCATTCTCCAGCGCATTTTTTATGACGTAATATACCCCAAAATCACCAGAAGAAATTTAGATATTATTCTGAATGTTAATGTTGTTCTTATTATCATCATTATTATAATTGTTATTATTATTATTATTATTGTCGTCATCATCATCACTATTATATTTATTATTGTTATTATTATCATCATCATCATTATTATTATTATTATTATTATTTTTATTATTATTTATTATTATTATTATTATTATTATCATTATTATTATTATTATTATTATTATTATTATTATCATTATTATTATTATTACTATTATTTTTATCGACATGAGCATCATCATCATCATTTCTTGCATCTGGGGCACGGCTCATAGATATAAGAGGTACCGTCTTAGACGGCGCGGACCAAGGAATCCCCTTTTTTCCCGTATATAAGGCTTCACCGAATGTAATAAATAAGGTGACACAAAAACACCTCACTAGAAACAATGTGGCAGGGAGGTGAGATTTTTTGCCACTATTCCCCCAGACAAACATAAATTCTACTGGTAATATTCGTGCGTTCCTGTTGGATCATCGTCTACAAAAGGTCCAACCGCACTGCCTCCTGTGCTTATGGATAGTGTGCCACCGAAAGTGAGCAGACATTGTCTGGGGATATCGGAGACTGGGGTATCAAACAAACTGAAATGCATGAAAATCTACACGTACAATGTATGAATTGTCACAAAAGCTTAAAAAACTTGACATTTTAATGACTGAGTTTGAAAACTTTAGTTGTTCAGCAGTAGACATGTAATGGCTGATGATGATGATTACCTAACTACCTGCCTATCTATCTATTTATCTGCAAATACGCATACATAAAAGCAACGACTCAAAAACATTGACCTTTCATCCATGTCTGAACTGCTTGCAGCAAAAAAAAAAAAAAAAAAAAAAATCTATCTATCTATTGCCAGACGCCTCAATCCCGTTTGGGGTGGCCACAAACAAATTGCCTCCAAGTCGCCCTGTCCCCCGCCATTTCACTGCCCTGTTCCCAACTCACACCCCCCTCTCTCATATACCTCTCCACCCCATCCCTCCATCTCATCCTCGGCCTCCCCCTCCCTCTTCCCCCCTCCACCTCACTCACATACACTCTCTTCGTCAGTCTTTCACCCTCCATGTGGAAAAAAAAAAACTATATTTACCATCCACGCAGATTTCTTGCGTGTGTGTGTGTGTGTGTGTGTGTGTGTGTGTGTGTGTGTGTGTGTGTGTGTGTGTGTGTGTGTGTGTGTTTATCATGTATATGAGTATTTTTTAATCAAACTCCATTACAACTTTTTCCTATGTGTTCAGTTCTGGGCTGTGGTTGAACCCCCAGGGTTTTGTGAACACATCTGACACTGGAATAAACTGGAATAGCAGTGAAAGATGAATCAGTAATAACTTTAGAGCTACAGCCCAACCTCAAACACAGATATATTTGAGTCCAGTTCGCCTCATTAGCCAAGAGTAGAAAAAGTGGAATTCCAACGTTGGGTGTCCAATATCTATGACTTGTGTGGCACGTGTTATTGTCAGGTTGATGGTGGAGGATAAAAACATTGACAGAATTCAGGTGAATAGTTTGAGGGAGGACATTATGTTCTGCTTGCCTTTTAACAGCAGTAGCCAGAGGACACAATCTGTATTTCAGTTTCCGCTATCACGTGATTTTATTCCGCTTAGTCACCCTACCAATAAAAGGGCTTAACGTTGGCAGCACCTAATCCTCCGGATCGAAAAGCCTCCCCTGAGCTGAATATAATTGTCTGGGGACAGCACTAATCAAGGCCAACAAAAGGGCTTGACACTAACCAACGACAAAAAGGCATCACAGTAATGAAAGATATAGAACACGAAAAATAAGAATTAAAACTATGTTCCTGTTCTCTCATATTTTGCATATATTTATCTGATAAGTGGGCTGAATTTGAACCTTGTTTGTTTTTCTGGAGGATAATTCTTAGCAGAGACTAAAAAGATAATTTTTCATGATACTCTTCCCATTTTCTTTTGAAAGGCAATATTTATTCTCATATATATGAACCAGTTAATGCTTTGGGGAGTAAAGAAAAAGTTCCAAATGTTAACTCAGATATTTCGACCATTTTCTTCGGTAAATAGCAACACAACTCGGATTTGCACAGGTTAGGTAAACACAGTATTGTACATTCAGGAATAACCCGGCCTAGTTTACCAATCCACCAGTGTCCTGAGTCTCACCCCACCACCCACACCGTTGTTCCACCCTCACTCACTAAACCCACCATATCAGTGCCCGCCCATCCTACTAAACATGTAGAGGTGTATGGTATGTAGGAGGACTGCTGGGCCTTGATAGCAGGCTGTGAAGCCTATGCCCAGATTCAGACACATAAAAAAAAAAAATAAATAAATAAAAAAATAAAAACAGCCACTAAACTCCCTAACCTATCAGAGTAAGTCTATGGTGATTACTTGCTGTAATTCATTTCTTTAATTTTAGAAATACCGGATACCTCTTTTACCGCTTCCCCGAGGGCCATAGCCGGCTTTAGTATGTACATTTTTGGAGACCATGTAATAGTTGTGTAATCTTCGGCCTCTGTCTAGTTTTGCTTCGGAGTTGTGGGACGAAACACACACACACACACAGATTGCTGTTAGAATACTTCATCTCCTGGTGTTTCTCTTTGGTATATTCCAGGGTAATTACAAATTGACAGTTGTTCTCTGGATGACAGAGCTGGAAGTTGCAACAAGTCCCTCGTTCCCTGTATTGCCACCATGGTTGGGAACCAGTGTAGAGAGACATGTGTGTCTTGCTCTTCATTTAATGGGCGGAGGGCGCAGACATATGTTGTGAGGTGTATGTTACCACTGAGGTGAATGTACTCATAAGCTTCTGAATGACTCAGAGTCAGTGTGCATGATAATTTAGTATTTATGATGCATTGTGGAATTAGTTCAGATCTTTATGAAAAGCTTGTGCTTGGTAGTTTGCTTCGTTTGGGGTATAGAACTTCCATCCGGGAGCATCCACGAGCAGATGATAGCTACCTCATCACTAATGTTGGCAGTGTTAATTATTACAAGGCTTCTGTCTGAAAGATGAAGCATATATAATGGAGTTCTTCCTTGCGAAGTTGTGCTGTTGGAGACACTGAACTGATGCTGCAGGGTATGGAAATATGTTGGAGGATAACTGATGGGAACCAGGCTTGGAGAACAATGTAGCTGGGATGTGAGCACACACTCTCACTTGTCAATAACAAAATCCTAAATACGAATATTTGAGCTGATTGACAACGTGGCGGATGGAAAGCTGACATGTCTCTATGGTGACCACCACAAGGGAGAAGGATGATCACAATAGATCAGGTTATTGCTGTTGTGACCACGGGCTCACTTGAAACTGAAAGCCATTGGACAGCAGGTTTAAGTTGCTCTCCGCCCGCAGTTCATGATCCTTCTTTAAAGGGTTATGGAAATAGTTGAGGGACACACAGGCAATGGAGTCGACCAATTATGTCCGTGCCACCACATGAAGGCGTCCTTAGCCCGTTCCAACCTCTCCAGCATCATGTTAAGTAATTGGCTATAACCACAACAGGCGGATATTGCCCTCAGGACTGAGCTCTTGAGGACGATACAGAGGAAATTGTCTCCACATCGTGACAGTGAGGGATTAGAGACGTCGGGGGTGGAGAGAGAGAGAGAGAGAGAGAGAGAGAGAGGATGATGATAATGTGCGAGAAGAACCAGACATGAGAATGAAGAGAAGTTTTGAGTGAGAAGAAGAATTATGAAGGTTATTTTCCACTGTAATATGAAGTCAACTTCCATGGTAGCATAGAAGAAAAAGAAGAGCAGTAAATATGGACCAATATGTTACTAATACTATTTACTTAGTCACAAATTCTTTCTATACATTAACTGCTGTTTAACTGAACTTTGTATTTTCTTTTCCTATCCGTCAACTGCTACTCATTTCTCTTTAGCAGAATAGCCATTATATTTCGCTCAGCCATTCTTCCCAACTCTCTGTCTCTCTGTCTCTGTCTGTCTCTCTGTCTGTCTGTCTGTCTGTCTGTCTCTGTCTCTCTCTCTCTCTCTCTCTCTCTCTCTCTCTCTCTCTCTCTCTCTCTCTCTCTCTCTCTTCAGTTCATGTCGCATTTAGACCAATTTTTATCTTATCTTTTATTATCTCACCACCATCAGACGATTTTATTCTGCTAAAGGAAAACCCACGAGTCTTTGTTATATATATTCTTTCTTTGCTTCCACCGATTCTACTTTCATTTATCTCACTAGTTCAGCATCCTTAATTGGTGGAAATTTTCTCCATTTTGCAGCTTATTTCTCGAAGTTCGGTGGCAGAATAAGACAATACTATGGCTATACCTTCCTTCCATAACACTTTTTCGTGACTAGCAACATATATTTTGTGGTAATCCTTTGCTACAGGTAGACATGCAGAGTGGAGAGAAGGCAGTTTTAGGTCAAGTTAAAGTGGACAGAATATAACATCCAATCACTGTCGTCCTGTCCCATACTGAATCTCTATCTCTTACCAACAAATCTCCTCAAAACTTTGCTTCTAAATCCTTTCCTTAGTATCCTTCTCCCCCAGCCAGTGTGGACAAGAATGTTTGCTCTCTTTGGGCCGGTGCGTCTCTCAAAAACTTCCTTTGAACTCCAAGTTGATTTTCTGAAGTAAACGTAACTGTTGGTAAGGGGGAGGCAGTGCAAGGGATGGGATAGTATGATAAGATGCATAAGTTCGCTGGATGACTATGGATGATGAGAGAGAGAGAGAGAGAGAGAGAGAGAGAGAGAGAGTTAACATTCCACTATATAATACAGATTAATGTGAAGATGTGATTAAGTCTATACTACGGTCATGTGTTTTGGATTATATTTTTGTTACCGGCAGACGATCATATTACATTTAGGAAAGACCTTTCGTAGTGACTAGATTAAAATTTTCCATTACTCCCTTCACTATCTTGAATATATATTTAATTCCAAAGACGATTTCTTTTTCTTTCTCTTTTTCGGATATATTGGGAAAGGCCTCTCGTGGGCAATGGGTTAGTCAGTACAAGGAAGGAAATGGGCTTCCTACATGGGTTAAATGACACAAAGATTCATTTCTGTATGACCGTTAATTATTGATTGGCATAAGATTTAATTATACATTATTTTACATCTAGCACTATCCATTTCCTATACGGAATGCCGAAATGTATAAGCTTGTCATTACTGTGCGCTTTTGTTTCAAGTCGCTCTTTTTGTAGTTTATGTTAATGCTCTTACGTTCAGAGAAATTTAAAGCACAGTTGCCTGTTAAAGCTTCATTGTTCCCTGTAAAGCTGCTTTGTCAGTCTTCCTCAGATTTTCAGCGTTTATTTTATGGAGAAAGCTGGTATTTTAAAATACATTCTTGACATCTAATGAGGACTGCCTGTACTGGATGTTTGAAAGGGACAGACAGTTTCTGAATTACCATAAAAGAAGCGTAGAAAGATTATCAGTTAAATAATGAAATGATATTATTAGAGTTCCTATATGAGAAAACGTCAATAATTTTTATAAATTGCATTTGTATTATAAATTCTCCGGCGCGTCACTGAATAAGCATTAAAACTTTGTTAATAAAAAGTTGAGGCAGCACCCCCGCTTAAATGACTTTGAGAGTTGGGATGAAATTATTTTTGAAGATGCGCTGATATAGTATATGCTGAAACTATATATGGACATCTGGTGACTATCGTATCTTATGCTGGTTGCAAGGAATGGCGTAATGTACCAGTATCTAGTATTGCAAACAAAAATGTTGACCAATTGAACTGTTAGCGTGACTTGCTGGTTTATTCTTGCTGTCTCCAGACAATTTTATTTTGTTGGTTGTGAGGAGATTAAATGAAGGTTCTCTCTAAATATCCACTTTAAATTTCTGTCCAGAACTGAATAAAATCGTGAATAGCTAGCAACAGTGCATAAAGATTACGTTCTAGAGAGGAAAGGGGATAAGAATGACACAAATTATACAATTATATCACAGCAAAGAGCCCTGGGAATTCAATATGTCTATCGTAGAACATCGCAGATATAAGGGAATGATTCTTTAAAAAAAAAAAAAAAAAAAGTGGTTGCCCACACCATGAGAGGATTACACTTGGTAAGAATGAATGGTTTCTCGATTCTTTTTTAAAGAAGCAAAGCAGATAGCTCGACTGACGTAAGAGTTTTCGCTATCAGCCAGCAATTAAATCTGAACAGTTAAATCTGAAATAAGAATCTGAGTAACAAAAAAAAAAATAATATGGAGCGTGGAGGAAAGGGTGACAATACAATTAATGATTCAGTCCTGGCAAACCTTATGATTCATCCCTTCAGTCAAATGTCGCACTTTTATTTTGTTGTTGTTGTTGAGACTTTTGTTCACCAAAGGAAAGATTTTGGGAAGTGAAGAGAGGTGGATGAATCGTTTCCACGATTAATAAAATCGTCTGACGGTAGGAAGAATAAACTGTACTACACGCCGTCGGATAGAAATGATTAACTGGTTCACTGTCAGAGCAAATATGTTCCTACTTAAATACCTTTTCATGAATATTATTGATATCAGTGACAGGGTAGATACGTGTCCACACCAGACTTATAACAGAACAGTTATTTCAAAACTGAAATGAATTCTTCATTGTTTTGGGAACAACTGAAAAGGGCTAGGAAAAATTATCTTCACGTACTCAGGAGATTAATACTTTTCCAGCTATATGTAATGCGAGAATAAGTGGCTGGGGAATGGCTGGGAGAAGGAGGGAGGTGAGAAGACAGGAAGAAATCAGTAGGATAGAAGTTGTGGAAGCAATGAAGAAAGTTAAATTGGGGAAAGCCCAAGGAATTGATGGAGTGTGTGGTGAAATGCTGAAGCATGGGGGAGAGACTGTGGTAGAATGGATGTGGAAGATGTGTAGATTGGCCTGGGAGGAAGGTAGAGTCCCGGAGGATTGGAAGTCAGGTATAATTATTCCCTTGTGCAAAGGGAAAGGGGAAAAAGAAGTGTGTGGTAATCATAGGGGCATTTGTCTTCTTAGTATAACAGGAAAAGTGTATGGTAGGATACTTATTGACAGAGTCAGAGAAAGAACGGAGGAATTAGTTGGAGAAGAACAGGGAGGCTTTAGGAAGGGAAGAGGTTGTGTAGATCAGATATTCATTCTTAGATCATTAATGGAAAAGTTTCTAGAGAAGGGAAAGAAGTTGTATGCGGCTTTCATGGATTTGGAGAAAGCATATGACAGGGTGGATAGACAAGGATTGTGGAAAATATTAAGAATATATGGAGTAGACGGGAAGTTGTTGAATGCTGTGAAGAGTAGGTATGATGGTGCTAAGGCTGCAGTTCGTGTGGATGGTGAACTAAGTGAATTTTTCTCTTTGAAGGTTGGGTTGAAACAGGGATGTGTCATTTCTCCATGGTTGTTCAATCTGTACATGGATGGGGTAATAAAAGAGGTACTAGGTAGGGTAGTGGATGTTGGAGTGGCCCTGGTGAGAGAGGATAGTGTCTGGAAACTCCCTGTACTGTTGTTTGCAGATGATACTGTGTTGTTGAGTGAAGACGAAGGGGAGCTGCAAGGCTTGGTGGATGAGTTTGGGAGTGTGTGTAAGAAACGGAATCTAAAGGTGAATGTAGGGAAGAGTAAAGTGATGGTCTTTGAGAGAGGTGAAGTCAGTGAATGTACAGTGAGGTTGGATAGTGAGGAATTGGAAAATATGAGTACGTTTAAGTACTTGGGTAGTGTGATGAGTAAGGATGGAGGTTTGGAGGGTGAAGTGCTTGAAAGGGTACAGCAGGGAAGAAAGGTTGCTGGTTCTTGGAAAGCAGTGATAAGAAACAGGGAAGTGAGCATGGAAGTGAAAAAGTTACTACATGACAGTATTGTGATACCAACTCTAACATATGGAAGTGAAGCTTGGATGTTGTTGGAAAGACACAAGTCAAGAGTGAGAGCAGTAGAAATGAGTTATTTAAGAGGAGCCTGTGGAGTCACGTGGAGAGACAGGCTGACGAATGAGGATATAGAGAAGCGTTGTGGTGTGGATGTGGATGTGATAGGAAGCGTTATGAGGAACCCACTGAGGTGGTTTGGCCATGTGGAGAGGATGGAGGGTGAAAGACTGACGAAGAGAGTAGAGGTGGAGGGGGGGAAGAGGGAGGGGGAGGCCGAGGATGAGATGGAGGGATGGGGTGGAGAGGTATATGAGAGAGGGGTGTGTGAGTTGGGAGCAGGGTAGTGAAATGGCGGGGGATAGGGCGACGTGGAGGCGTTTTGTTTGTGGCCACCCCAAACGGGATTGAGGCGTCTGGCAATAGATAGATAGCTATATGGATTCCGCGTTTTACTCCGGCTAATGTCAGATGATTTCGTCAGCTCAGAAAACTACTGAAATTAATGTTGCGGCCTATAATTACATATTTCGTATTATATTCCTGCTAAAGCCTGATGATTATGTTTCTCTGAAGGGAACCTATCGATGGCAAGAGTATTTACAGATACTGGAAATTATACTTTGTTAACCATTTAGGGCATTTAACCAACTTTCTTTTCCCTATGCAATTTTCCTAACTCTGTCAACTCACTAACATGGTTCACAAATCATCAACCTCTCTCCCAGGGTCAGTACTACAGCCAAAGTGTTTGCATCTCAGCGCAATGAGTATCCAGCATGGCTTACTTCACTGGGGGGTTATGGAACTCACTATAGGGTTTCATGATATCTCTTTTAATATATAATGCTCAGGCTAACCTTTTTAATCCGATGGCGTATTTTTCAGTTTATTCTCGCTGAAGACAAGCTATTTTATTTATCTCTAGAACTTTTAGAAAAGGAATGGTTTGACAAAGCCACCATTAATCTTCCTTCTAAGTACGGGAGCTGCAGTAGTTTGACATTTAGCGTACCCAACCTCGTGGTGAGTGCACCGTGAGTCTACTGTTCCATTCCATAGCTGATGGATATTTAAAACGGGAGCTGACAGTAAACCCTTTCATCTGCGTGTATATTACCGTTCCATGTCGGTTCTACCGAGGACATTTACAGACTGTCACACATAAGCATAGCCAGTACAACCCATCGACTTCCATGTGCATCCTTCTTCCTACAGATATTGGCTGTCATTATCCCTCCTAAGAAATGCAATTCTGCAGTGGTCCTAATATGGCCTGATGCAGATACAAACACACATAAATTGCGTCAAATTGTCTGCTCGATAGCAAGAATGAACCACAAGTGGCGTCTTCGGGGAAATGGGGTTAGTGAGCTTATGCTCTCGACAACATCACAGTTAAAGGTGACTGTCAAAGCAGAAACAAAGAAGTGAAGCCTTGGTTGGCAATTGCTTTAAAGAAAGCAACGACTGCGGAAGTGGTCTCCATTCCCCAGCCTCCACACACATTTTCCACTCCACGCCATTCACCTCCTTCTTCCTCTCCCCAGCATCACTCTTCCAAACTTTGATTAAACAAGAAAATGAAGGGGACGCAAACTCGGCCAATAATTCCCCCGGACAGTTTTATTCCGTGGCCGTATTTCAGAGTGGGGTGGGGGAGGGTGAGACGTAGGAGTGAACTTGGTGGGGAGATGAGAGGGGGAGGTAATTGACGGACGCTCATAAATCACCGCAAAATCTGATCCAGGGTCTTCCTCTCACTTCCTTCGATATCACTGACCCACATATCGTCTTCAGCATGATGATATAAAACCCAAAAATACTATTGTACCTAATGACTGGTATCTGGTAAGTGCTTTCAGTGGTGTTACCTGAGCCGATCTGTACCTACGTGAAGTAATTTGATGAACCTTGAAGAACCTGATATATCTGAAATACTTTATGTTGAAAGCCACATCACCAACAGAGCTGATTCTTAGCTTTCGTACTAATGGGTATGACCGAAAGCAGAGTATACTGACTTGTTGACCTGAATCATCTTAGTGGACCTAATCGACCTGAAAGAATATAACAGCATAAGTTCACCAAGGCAGACCTGAACTGATCACCCTGAGTCTGACCTCGGCTGAAATAAACTATAATTGCTATAATCCATCTCAGCTGCCTTGAAAATCTGTGAATGATCCTGGAGTTTGCATTTATCTGTAGTACTTTCTCTGGCTTCGGTTTCACGATAATTTAGATACTTCTATTTATGCCTGCTTTATTTTTATCTGCGTATGTAATCTTAGTAATTAAGGTTTCAGCTGTTAAGTATCTACGACACGTACGTATTTTATTTCAGTTAACGTCAGATGACCTTTCTATGCCGACCAGAAACGCGAGGCACCAAAAATGTTAAAAACCACTGCAATCAACGTTTTGTCCGGGAATTAAGAACTCTGAATATTCGAGTTCACGATAGACAAATGTATTTAGTTCAAAGAAATTTACCTCAGTCAAAGAATTATGGAAGCACTTCAATCACTTATTTTATCTATAACTCATGTTGTTGCTGCTTCAATCCGCAGCACAATGACGACAAGCCTGCAAACACGGTGGAAGTCAAATAATTCGTTGAGACCGTGACCCACCCCAGCCTGATCGAAATAAGACTCCTTTGTGGCAAGGGTGACAACAGCGGTCGAGGGAAAACATGGTATTCTCATTCCGTTATGCAAATGACCGCTGCTGCTGTGTGAATACTAATCAGTGTTCTTTCTGTCTCCTGTGTTTTCACTTTCTGGCAAGCTGAAAACGCGATGCGGCGTGGGGACGAAGAGAGAGAGAGAGAGAGAGAGAGAGAGAATGTTTGTTTTCATACCTGTCGCATCCGTTTGCAATATGATCTTATGAAAAATATCATTGGTGGTAAGCAGAGCAAACATTGCAACAATATCAGAAAAATGACTAACGAGATAGGTTTTAATTCTTTGACCAGTAGAGATTTTCAGTTCCTGAATAAATCAATCAAGCGTCATCCAGAATTTAAGTACGGCTGCACTTGAGTTATCTACATACCCACTGTGTATATACAAATTTTTACCCAAGTACCCTTCACCAGAGGTCAGGGAGGCATTTAAACGTTTCCTAAGTTTCAAGCTGATGTGCAGTACGTATACAGTACCCAAGTATTGTGCATCAACATAGCGCAGTATAGCTACAGTTTTTTCGCACACGGCATTTTTTGTTATAAAGATGAGGGATAACAAATGCTTTCTCTGTCAATGTCAGGAAAAGAAGAAGTATCTTCAGCAATTTGTTACAGTAAAACGCTCTTGGTTCATGCACATCTTTGCAGAGTTAGCAAAAACTGAACAATCAAGAGCTTAATCCGAGGATATACCGGTACTGAAAATATTCAGCTGATAGACTCTCGAACTGAAGAAGACTGTTGGAAATGGTAAGTAAGAGTGTAAAAACAATTGAAGCAGAAAAACTGAAGAAGAAAAACAATTGACGTGACAGAGGGCAAGAAAATTCATGGTGTGTATTGAGGTGCATACGACATGTTGCACCCAATTTCTGATTTTTTTTTCTTTTTTAAGTTGTCATTTGGCGGAATAGCCTCAGTCCCATAAGCTTTGTAAAGAATATTATTCGGGGGGTCGTCTGGCTTGAGAGGTGTATCTGGGTATTTAAAAGACTTGAATGGTATGTGAATGGTATGGCCGGTTCCACTGGTCACTCTGCTGATAGTTCTGATTTTACACTGTCATATTGCTGCTTTGGTTCCTTCGCACGCCATACGTTAGTGCGTGAATAGGTCAGGATTATGATTTGTTTTTCCTCTCCGCCACTTAAGTAAACTCGATTGTCGTAAGCGTCAGGTGTTCTTTGAGCAGGTAAATATATTGTTCATAGAAGACGCATGGCTGCAAGTAAAGTGTGCAGGTACAAATAATCTTTGTTCTCCAGGCAGCGGTATGGGTGGTGTGCCGAGTTTTTTCATTACTCTTTTTTTTTTCTTCCTTTCAGTATGCTGTAGGTATGAGTCGTAGATTATACTTCAGAATATTTTGTTTCTCAAGTAGCTGTAAACGTGAACACTATATGAACAGATAACAGAACCGAACCCCAACACCGAAGTGGTGCTTTTTGTGAGTACGTAATCATTATTGCGCATTGACTATTGCCAGACGAATTTAATCAAGTTAGGATTTTTTTTTTTTTTTTTTAACGGGAAGAGCTTCATACATCCTTCGTTAACTCATTTCACTACGCGGGGACTCTTCTACATGTGGTAAAATCATATAAAACACACAAACATATATATATATATATATATATATATATATATATATATATATATATATATATATATATATATATATGAAAACTATCGTCCTCAGACTGCATCGGTACAGAAGAGAGACACAAAGGAAGATACCGTTTTTAATATTCTGCCACTTTAGGCGCACAGTATAGCCCGAAAGTCAGTACTGAAATATGTAAGAGGAAAGATACAGTGGTGCTTTGACTGAGTCTTCGTTATATTTGAAAAACAGTGGCAATCTGGATCAAGTGTAAAGTGTGTTGTATTTGAAAACATCCCGCCTCCGCCTATCCCTGAACCCTCTCTCTTCCCTGAGCCATAAAGCTTCTTACCGCCCGGCTCCATTATTGAAAATGTCAGAAGAGAAGAGATTACGCGGCCAGTTGTTAGTGAACTGCGGGATAGAGGCAGGACGGTGAAAGGGCAGGCTCTTATTTTGTGATTTTCTGTAAAAAGTACTTCCTAAATATAAGGGGTAGCGAATCTTCCTTCGTGTGTTAGCTCACTCAGCTCGTTCTGTGCCTATAATCTAGGGTTCGAGCCCACACCGTGGTGAACATTTCCAGTGGTTGCTGATAATATGTTTTTTCACATGCTTGCTTATGTTCGCACCGTGTAGGGCATGCCGATCGCATATACAGTGTCCGATACGTAAACGTACACAGCAAAACACTTTCATTTTTTCATACATCACTCTAAAATACACATCTTCCCCATTCGCACTTCGCCAGTATGGGGAAGGGTTGATTCTTGCTATCATTCTCTTCCGAGAAGAAGGTCTGGTCTTGCACCGGACTTGATTTGATCTGATACAGCCACAGATGAAATATATTTTTTAAACTGAAGGCTATGTCAAAAATAATATCAGCTCTGGAATATGAAAATCCTATTCTTGCTAAAAACCGCTTAAGGACTTCTGAAAAGCTACCCCGCGTACAGATACCTTCATCATCCGCTTTTCGCCTCTGCCAGAGGTGCCGTATGCCACATTATAATCTTTGAGCTACATAGTGGTAAAACTTATATTTTTGGCAAAAAAGTAATGTTTTGGTCAGTTAATTGTTCTTTCTGGTTTTTGGAACTGGAACAGAAAGAACCTAACATAGAGAATGAGGTAAAGGGATATATATATATATATATATATATATATATATATATATATATTTATATATATATATATATATATATATATATATATATATATATATATATATATATGTGTGTGTGTGTGTGTGTGTGTGTGTGTGTGTGTGTGTGTGTGTGTGTGTGCTGAATTTTTGTGAATTTTTTTTTTTACAAAAGTTTTCAATAAAAGTTGTGTCCCATTAATAAGCAATTTTCATATTGCGCGTCATAGTCAATTTATATAATGGGTCCTACCTTTTTGGCTAAATATCATACCTGTACAGTGTCTCCCCTTTTATTTGATGTCTCGGGAAGCTCTTTGTCACCTGTCCTTCGCGCCGTCCTTACGCACTGACGACATCACTTTCGTCTACATCTTTGAAGTATCTCTTTTGTACTCCTCTTTGGCAAAAGAATTTCACGGCTTGGCAAAAAGAATTTCGAGGTGAGACTGAGTAAAGAAGAGTCAAGGAAGAAACTAAAATAATAGGAAAAACTGAAAAGAATTCGCTGTCGGAAAAGAAAATTGTGACGAGAGGGGAGCGTGGGATTTACTGTGTGGGTAACAGCTTGTTAGCGGGAGGTGGCAGCCTCGGTGGCCATATCAGTCGTGGCTGGAGACAAGGCTGGAGGGGCTAAGAAGATGAGGATACGAGGCAGTTCTTGGAAAATATATTTCAGGAGGATAACGGTGACTTACAAATAGACTAATGGACATACAGTATTATATCTAAGTCTGCAGCAGGGAAGGCAAGCCTCCAGCATTTTGCAGTATATTCTAAGCATCAACAGTATCACCACAACACTTTCTTCCATACAAATGTGGAGCTATTTTTCTTAATAAAAAAAACATTTTCCCAAGAGGCTTCATTTCCATTTCTTCTCTATGTTCCTTGTGTCCCTCTCCTCATTCTGCCAAGCGCAACTGACAAAGAAAGCACACATGATGGAAAATAAATTTGATACCTTTATTTAGTTCTTGACTGAGGGATATGAAATAGCTTGCATATTTACTCTATATGTCTATCGATCCATCTATCTATTTATCAGTCTATATCTATCTATCTACTTATATCTATCTATATATCCTCACAAACTTCTGGTTTGGTTTGGCGTACTGATAAAGTGTCAGGTAAAACAAGTGGCAATGATAGCCTGTTTAGCAGCGAAGAGAGGAAATATGATAAAATACGAAAAAAAACAACGAATAACTGAAATGGAGAGGTGCTACGTCCAAAACAGAATCCTGGGAGCATGGAAGGAAGAGTGAAGACAAAACAGAGGTAAGAGCATGAAAGAGCCAAGCGAAAAAATAATAAACGAGAGATAATCAAGAATTATGGTAGCGGACAGGTGAGCTGATTACCAGAGAGAGAGAGAGAGAGAGAGAGAGAGAGAGAGAGAGAGAGAGAGAGAGAGAGAGAGAATAAGCTTCATTGTTGAGGTGTGGATCTCACTAAGGATTCCATGACAAGCGTTCTAATAATACTCATAGTAATGTTCAGAGCGTTCTTCATGATAAACTTCACTGGGGTGGTGTGGATTCTAAAGCCCACTAAAGATTCCATGTTAACTGTTCTTATAATGCTCTTAATAATGGTTCGTGTGTTTGCCAACATTGCCGTCAAGGGTGACTGTGGGGGCTTAAACTGGAGAATAAAGTTTCCATAGTCAGCATCGTAAGAAAAGAGTGACTGTGGAAGCGGCCGATGGTCTCAGGGACGAGTTCAGGATTTATGAGGGTAAGGTTTCTGCTGGGAAAACATTTCGGCCCCGAAAGTAGAGTATACGGTACATAGGTGCACGTAGAGTACATAGGAATTACATGTAAAAGGAGGCGCTGACCAGGAGCCTGCCTGTGCTGGCGCTGTGCATCCTGGGTGGAGTTAAGCAGTTTCGGCGTCCATCCGGAGCTAAACCTCTTCATATTACCCCGCACCTTGCTGTGGGAAGGACCATGTTCCGACCCTGACGAGTTACTGTCTGCCACAAGGGAGTGCCTGTACCCTACACGTACTTCAACTTTAGCACGGCCCCTTTAGCAGCTGTTGCTTACTTGTGGTCGACAGGTCTGCTTGGCCAGACAGACCGGGGTTAAGAATCAACGACAGTAGTCTGAATACATTTCGACTTTGGGATCAGCGACACTTAGTTATTTGAGGCCAAGTGTCATTAGTTTATATAATTTTTGACCTAACGACTCTTTCTGAGAATGAAATGAGGGCGGGGTGGGTGATGAGATGGTGGGAGAGGAAGGTGGAAAAAGAAGTACGGTAATTCCACAAGGGAGATAGGGGTCTCCCAGGAAAATATTGTCGACATTTAGATCAGTTTGCTATGTTTAAGACTCTCTCTCTCTCTCTCTCTCTCTCTCTCTCTCTCTCTCTCTCTCTACCAAAACTCACTCCCGCCTTCCCCCTCCAGGCTTTCTAACATGGCTGAACTGCACGAACGTCAAGTGGACCAAAAACATTCAAGGAGCCTTCACCGCGGCCAAGGTGTTTGCCCTGGTGCTCATCATCGGCGCAGGACTCTACCACCTCGCCGCAGGACAAACGGAGCTGTACCAGGACCCATTCTACCGCACCAGGACAAGTGTTGCGTCACTGTCTACCGCATTCTACCAGGGATTATTCTCTTATGCTGGATGGTGAGTGTTGGATAGATAGGAAGATGGATAGATACACACACACACACACACACACACACACACACACACACACCTAGAGAACCAGGATAAGTGTTTCGTCACTAATTATATCGTAGTACCTGGACTGTTCACCTGAGCCGGAAATGAGAGAGAGAGAGAGAGAGAGAGAGAGAGAGAGATGCGTTCATTTCTTCATTTTTCCACCAAGGACTTTTATTCTATGGTAGATATTTTGTTTTAGTGGAGGAAAAAAAAAATATTAAGCTGAGTGTCTGGTAAATTTGTCCTTTAACTGAGAGACTGTGTGTGTGTGTGTGTGTGTGTGTTATGGACGGATAAACAGATAGACAGACTGATAGATAGGTGTTTGTGTGTTTATGTATAGATTGACAGGTTGATAGAAAAATAGATACGTAAATAAATAGATAGATAATAGAAAGATGTGTAGACAGCTAAATAGACAGACAGAAAGGGAAAGAGGGAGATGGACGGTACTTAAATTTTCCTGTCTCTAGATCAAACTTAGTTCCCCATTTTTTAGTAGGAAATAAAATAAGGATGATGGTGGTGATGATGATGATGATAATGATGATGGTGGTGGTGGTGATGATGATGATGATGATGGTGATGATAGTGGTGGTGGTAGTGGTGGTGATGATGATGGTGATGGTGATGATGATGATGATGATGGTAGTGGTGGTGATGATGATGATGATGATGATGATGATGATGATGATGATGGTGGTGGTGGTGGTGGTGGTGATGATGATGATGATGATGATGATGATGATGGTGGTGGTGGTGATGATAATACTGCTGCTGCTGATGATGATAGTGATGATGATGATGATGATTTCTTTTCTCCCCAGGAACTGTTTGAACTTCGTGGTTGAGGAACTGAGAGAGCCATACAAGTGAGTAAACCCACAATACTCTTTTTACTCTAACTTGGCCCAAAACTGTCACCTCTCCGTCTTGAATGCTGAGTTGTAATAAAAGACAAGCACTAGAATACGATGTTAGTCACGAAGAAGTTCCATGGAAGGGGTTTAGATCCGTAGCGTTATCTCTTTCTCTCACTGAGCTACGTGAAATAAGTTGCAAAAAGACAACAGTATGGGCCAAGTTAAGGTGAAATGGCAATAATAATAATAATAATAATAATGTGACGACGACGATGATGATGATGATGATGAAGAACCACAGCGACAACAACAACAAAAGCAGGAGCAAGAACAAGAGCAAGAACGATGCTACTACCTCCGCTACAACAATCTCTACCACAGTCCAGTCCGTACTATGATAATAGAGGAGATATAATGAAATAGTTTCCTTTAGCCTACTTTGATTTTCGCAATTTTTTCAAACCTCCCGCCCCGAACAACTCGTCTTTTCATCAGAATTTTTAATTATTCAGAGTTGTGGCACGATTTAAGGGTGCGGACTGATCTTAAAATTTAAATGTGTGTTACACCAGCGCTTAGATTAAGCAGCTTTCCTTAATTTTCTGTAATTTTATCGAGTGTCGGCGATTTAAAGGAATTGTTCGAATGCTGACCTTGACTTGGACTGTTATAATAATTTGTTGACTCATATTTCTATCTTCCTACGCAGATTTCATTGTTGTTAAGTATATAACGGATTTCTTATTGCTTTTGACGATTGTATTGTCGACAAACTCAGTATCACATCTGATAATAAAGAGAGTATCGGTTTAAGCAAAAGCGAAATCGAACAAACACCTCCAGCCAATCAGAATCTCGGTGGGAACAGTGTTGCCATACGTGCCTGGCCAAATTAATTGGTATGAGGTGTAGTACAACTGACCTCGAAAGCGAGAGGAAGTTATGTACTGTATTTGGCCCGGTTTATACACAAAAGGTATGCTGTTTGACTTTATTAATTCTGTACCCATTTTACTCTAACTTGGCCTAAAATTTCCATCTCTCGAACTTGAATACTGAGTTGTAGCAATAGATTAATACTAGAACATGTAAGTCACAAAAAAAGTTCTATTGAAGGGGAGCCGTAGCGCTGTCCCTTTCTGCCAATGACCCATGTGAAGTAAGCGGCAAAAGGACGAAAATCTAGGTCAAGTTACCCTGAAAAAAAAAAAAAAGGATAATGCAGGATATTAGGATATTCTAGGACATTGTGGACAGTTGAGAGTTGTTTGTGGTTTGCAATAGCGAGACAGGCAGAAAGAAAGACACACAGACGGAAGACAGACAGACGCATGGCAAGGAGACAGGAAAGGGGAGAAGAAGCGTGGCGTTCTTTTGAGTGAAGTTGACTTCATAGCACATTATATTTGTGCCGCAGCTTTAATAGCATGTCTTCTTATGTATAACCAAGGTCCTTTGACGAATAGTGAGCTAACACACACACACACACACACACACACACACACACACACACACACACATACAATACTCTCTAACGGAAGTTGGTGGTAGGGAAATGTGTGTATGTAACTGTGGTGGTGTGGGGAGGTTGCCATGGTAACACACTGGCCCCGCACACACACACACACACACACACACACACACACACACACACACACACACATGCAACCACACAAAACCATACACCCCCCATCTCCCCCTACACACACAACACATCCACCCCCACCACACACACACACACACACACACACACACACACACACACACACACACACACACACACACTCACAAACCAACTTATAAACAGAACAGGCGAAACTTTGAGTTTGACTTTCACTGGCATGGAAGTCTTAAAGAATGAATAGTCAATATCAACCTAGGTTAGGTCACTTTGGGCAGGGTTTGGTTGAACTGGGTCATTTTTGGTTGGGTTGTGTTCAGGTGGATTAGGTATAGACAAATTAGGTTAGACTGGGTTAGAATAGGTCGGTTTAGATATGTTTTGGTTGGGTTGTACTAGGCTAGGTTAGACTGGATTAGATTTGGTTGGATTAGGTCATTTTAGGGTTGGCTGGGTCGTGCTAGGTTAGGTATGGTCAGGTTAAATGAGACTGGGTGAGATTAGGTCGCTTTAAATAGGGTTAGGCTGTTTGATTAGGTTTGGTGGTCAGGTTGGGTTGCGATAATTTAGGTTAGGTATGGGGAGGTTACGTGAGATTATGTGAGGTTATATATAGTTAGACTGGGCTAGGTCACACACACACACACACACACACACACACACACACACACACACACACACACTGCAACCACACAAAACCATACATCCGCCATCTCCCCACCCCCCCACACACACATCGACCCAAACTCCCCCCCCCCACACACACACTCAGTACTCTCTAACGGATGTTGGTGGTGGGGAAATGTGTGTTTGTAACTGTGGTGGTGTGGGGAGGTTTCCATGGTAACAGTGGCCCTCGCACACACACACACACACACACACACACACACACACACACACACACACACACACACACACACACACACACACATACATACTCGCACACACACACACATACATACGCACACACACACACACACACACACACACACACACACACACACACACACACACACACACACACACACACACACACACACACACACACACACACACACACACCACATACACACACAGACACGCACACAAAGACTTCCTTAACGATATATTTTTGGATAAAGCTAGTTAATATCGTTTTGTGCGTTCTTTTATGCCGAGTATGGCAAAGTTTGAATCATTTTTACAGTCCAGTAGTACAGTAAGGTGTAAAAAGCCAAATAAATAGCTAAGGAAGAGGTGCTAGGGAGTTGTAGAATGAGTTTATAACTGTAATTTTTATCAGATCGTTCCATTAAGCTGTATGTATTGCTTATCAGACTTAACATGGATGAGATCTTCATTTTGCTGCTTCTTTCCCAAATCTGATTAGAGGCTGAAGAGGACGATAACACGGCTCTACATATCCTCAACATCACTTTTTCGTGACTAGCATCATATTCTAATGTCAGGCTCTTGTTACAGCTCAGCATTCAAGATGGAGAGATGGCAATTTTAGGCCAAGTTAAAGTGAAGTTCTATATCCATTCCAAAACACCTCTTCGTGACTATGCCGGTCTTCCTCTAACACGGGCCAGATTTCCATCCTTGTGTAGGCCATTTTACTCATTTCACGTAGCCCAGTGCCAGGAAATGACAATGGTATGTCACTATATCCTTTACATAGCACTTCTTCGTGGCTAGCATCATATTTTGGTGTTAATCTATTGGTAAAACTCAGCATTCAAGATGGAGAGATGGTAATTCTAGGTCCATTTAGGGAAAAAAAAGTATTGTTCTATATTCTAGTGTTAATGTATCGTTACAGCTCAGCAAAGGTAAGGAGATGGCAATATTAGGCAAAGTGAAAGTGAACAGAATATGGTAAACATCTAAGAATAATTTCTGACTTTATATGCTACGGTCCCTGATGCTTCCTTTACGACGGTTTTCTCTTATGCACTCAGGCTCCTAAGACCCATTCCCAGCTGAATAAAATCGTCTGGAGTCTAATAAAAAAAAAGTACTAGAGATGTCACGATCATTGGAGGGTTAATATTTACAGCATGAACGCTCTCAGACACTTATAAATAGCTCACAGGTGCATAATTGCCTCTCGTATTAGCTAGAATAAAATACTAGAGTTACCCTGAAGATGAGAGGGCCTCCGTGCCCTCTAGGGGTTGTAAAAGTAGTTGGGTAAAGTTTCACACGAGTTTCTGGGCTGAACAAGCATGGCATTCCATTGGTCAGTCAGTGGTACTCGGACGATAAGAGGGTGAGGCTGTGTCGGCTCCGTCTCCTGATGTAAGTGTTAAATTTTACTGTTTTGGGGTTAAAATTCGCTGTTTTTGCCACTAACATGATTCAGATAGGACACAGAGGTATCTTGCTGCCAACCAGGAAGTGTCATAGGTCAAATAGATTCAACAGATGAGAACAATAGACGTCGTTTTGCTGGTTAGGGAGTAGTGATGGTGCGTAGTCTTCTCCTCTTGCTGCAAGTGTTGGGTTTTGCTGTTTTTGCCATTAAGGTGACTAAATTAGGACACGGGGATATCTTACGGTCAGCCAGGAAGCGTTGTAGGCCAAAGAAATTGTAGAAAATAAGGGAAATGGATGTAATTTTAATAGTAGTGTATCGTCACCTATATCTATAGCCCTAATTGTCTAGTTATCTATAGCCAGACGCCTTAAACCCGTAACGGGTGGCCACAAACAATCGCCTCCATGTCGCCCTGTACACTGCCATTTCGCTGCCCTCCCCCAACGTACACCCGCGTCTCGTATACCTCTCTACTCCATCCCTCCATCCCATGCCCTTCACTATACTTATTTTACTCTATCTTGGCCCAAATTGCAATCTCTTTATCTCGAATGCTGAGTTGTAACAATAGAATATTATGCTAGTCACGAAAAAGTGCTGTTTCAAAGACGCTACTGAGACACGTGAAAAGCTGCAAATGGACGAAAATTTGGGCCAAGTTAAGGTGAAAGGAGTAGAGTACAGAATCCTCCTTGATAACATAAAAGTTTCCGGATTAAAAAGAACTAGAAAAATCATCATAATCATCATCATCATCATCTATCTACTGCTACTATCTACTGCCAGACGCCTCAGTCATCATCATCATCATCATCATCATCATCATCTATCTACTGCTACTATCTACTGCCAGACGCCTCAGTCATCATCATTATTAAATTTTTTCATACCTTCACTCTTAAAAACATGCAGACAGTTTGAGTTACACACTGGTATACGCACACAGTAAATACGCACACAGAGCACGCACATAAGTACGCACACACTGAGAACGCACACTATCATACACACATTGAATACGCACACACTGAATACGCGCGCTCTGAACAGGCACACAATACACACACACACACACACACACACACACACACACACACACACACACACACACACACACACACACACACACACACACACACACACACACACACACACACACACACACACACACACACACAATAAACACGCACACACTGAACACGTACACACTGAACAAGCACAATTTGACTAAGTACACACTGAACACACAGTTTGACTACGTACACACTTAGCACGTACACACTGATGCACGCACATACCGATGCACACACACACCGATGCACGTACACACTGATGCAAGCACACACCGATGCACGTACACACTGATGCACGTACACACCGATGCACGTACACGCCGCGGCATGTACGCACTAAACGGGCACACACTAATGCACGCACGTAGTCATTCACGCAAACACTAATACAAGAACTGATCAGCGCAAGCACGCACACTACTATACGCACACACTGATACACACAGGCACTGATACACACAGGGACTGATACACACAGGCACTGATACACACAGGCACTGATACACACAGGCACTGATACACACAGGCGCTGATATACACAGACGCTGTGATACACACACACTCAGATATGAGCACATAGATATACGCACAAAATGATGCACACACACACGTGTTCAAGCTTATACTGATACACACACACACACACACACACACACACACACACACACACACACACACACACACACACACACACACACACACACACACACACACACACACACACACACACACACACACACACACACACACACACACACACACACATACACACACACACACTGAACACACAATAAACACGCACACACTGAACACGTACACACTGAACACGTACACACTGAACACACAATAAACACGCACACACTGAACACGTACACACTGAACAAGCACAATTTGACTACGTACACACTTAGTACGTACACACTGATGCACGCACACACCGATGCACGCACACACCGATGCACGCACACGCTGCTGTATGCACGCACTAAACACGCGCACACGGAGCAGGCACACGCTAATGCACGCACGTATTCATTCACGCTAACACTGATGCAAGCACTGATCAGAGCACGCATGCACACTATTATACGCACACACTGAAACACACAGGCACCGATACACACAGGCACTGATACACACAGGCACTGATACACGCACACTCAGATACGAGCACAGAAACATGCACACAATGATGCACACACACAAGTTCACGCACACACACACACACACACACACACACACACACACACACACACACACACACACACACACACACACACACACACACACACACACACACACACACACACACACACACACACACACACACACACACACACACACACACACACACACACACACACACACACACACACACACACACACACACACACACACACACACACACACACACACACACACACACACACACACACACACACACACACACACACACACACACACACACACACACACACACACACACACACACACACACACACACACACACACACTGATGCATGGACTCAGTCATACTCGGATATTTTAATGCACGGGCGCGCGCGCTGCACACACACACACACACACACACACACACACACACACACACACACACACACACACACACACACTAAACAGGTGGTGGGTCATATTTACCTGACGTGTCGGAGTGTGGAGATAGACAGATAGGAAATAGAGAGAGAGAGAGAGAGAGAGAGAGAGAGAGAGAGAGAAAGCGGGGGTAGGGGAGGGGCATGAGGTAAGTCAGGCAGGGAGGAGGAGGGTAGACTGCTGCTGTTCGTGTTCCTCCTCCAAATTCCCCTGTTCGTCAACGCGATAGGATGGCCGGGGATACTGTAGAGATGGAAGGCAAAAATGGCAGGAGATGAATTATATAAAATGGTGATCCCTGAACCTTACTTGCATCGAATCGTTCGTATCGTATTTTTTAAAGGATCTAACATGCTTGCATGCGTCGTCGGCCTTGGTCACATAATGGCGGCTCTCCACACTGCACAATCTTTTGCAGCCTCCCTATTCACTCCCTTATCCCTGAAGTCACACACTATGACCTCGTCGCAGGCCTTTTCCGGTCTGCCTCTCGCAGCCCTACCTCCGACGTTCACACCTCTCTCTCCTCACCCAGTTGTCATCCTCCATCCTCTTCACATGTCCTAACCACCTCAGTCTATCCCTCCTCATCACAACAATACACTTTTGTCCCATCCCTCCTCTTAATTCGTCAATAGTAAACCTAGCCTCCCCCCCAAACCCAGGCCTAGCATTTAAGTAAGAACTACACGTCCATCTAATCATTGTTATTTCTGTGCGAAATGTGTTGACTACGTAATCCTTGGTTAGGTAAAGATTCGTTTATTCCCCTGAACCAGAGTGACATCATTCTTATTTTACTCTTTTTGTTATCAAGCCATTTTATTCAGCTTACGAGCAGCCTCTCGTACTGCATCTGACTCCTTCAGTTTGAAAAGTGTACCCTAAGCTGAATAAAATCATCAGGCTGTTGCAAGAATAAAATGAACCACGTTTCCTGGCTGAATGGGTTAACACTAACATGATCATTTGCCCCGACATAATCCGATTTATTCACCATCTCGATGACTGACTGAAATTTTGGCAGTCATGGTCGGTGACAGTATGGGGCTTTGACCATAATGGCTTTCAAGTTGGCTCTCATGACTGTACCGTTCACATATTTGCATAAAGATTGTGATTTGCACCCTTCCTTGATCAGGGCATGCGTTCTGACGTCGTGCGTTGTGTGAACTACGGGGGGAGGGGGGTGAAGATTGTCAGTACCCCCTCCCCCCCAAGAAATTACTTAAAAGAAATAATTCGTGTACTCTATTGGATGACGTGGATGTGGACGTATTATAACTACATATTTACGCGGTACAGCAATTCCACTATGACACGAGCTGTTGACAGTGCTGGTGCTCTTGGGTCTAAAGAAGCTATTTTTCCGGTGACAGTCTCTACTAAGAAATGAGTTCATTATTCACGCACCCGTCCGGCAAGGGAGATACAATAATCTTGATTAACATCTGTTTATTTCGAAGGTGCCCTGAGGTTTATGAAAAGTCCCAAACACTCCTTGCTAATTAAACAGCCGATGGAAAATATGTTAGATACCATTGTTAAATTTGCCAACATTTACAAACAACCACACTGATATATTTCCAGAGGAAGATTTTTGTGATTTGGCGTCGTAGCAGTGGCTAATTGTACACACCATCTCTAAACTCCCACCTTCTTTATGCCCACTACTCCAGTCCCCCTTCCCTACCCCCTCACCTCTTCCCTACCTCCTCACCTCTTCCCTACCTCCTCACCTCTTCCCTACCCTCTCACCTCTTCCCAACCCCCTCACCTCTTCCCTACCCGCTCACCTCTTCCCTACCCCCGCACCTCTTCCTTCTACCCCCCCCTCCCATCTCCCCGCTACCAGTCAAACCTCCCCTACCCTCACACCTTTGCTCTCCACCTCTCAGGTTGAATTATTCCATTGACACGAAGAAAGAAGAGGATTTTCGCACGATCAAGCAGGCAGAGGATATTTACACGGCCAGGCAAGCAAAGGATATTTACACCGACACGACAGACGACAGCAGTGGGAAATAAAGCTTTCTCCCCAAGTAAAAGGTATTTGAACCATTTTTAAACTTTTTGAAATTTGAAATATTTTTTTCTGAGCTTTTCTCACATCGTACACTTAGTCATGCATTTTGTTTATTGTTAAAAGAGTTTTCACACACACACACACACACACACACACACACACACACACACACACACACACACACACACACACACACACACACACACGCACACACACACACGCACGCACGCACACACGCACACACACACACGCACACACACACACGCACACACACACACACACACACACACACACACACACACACACACACACACACACACACACGCACACACGCACGCACACACGCACGAAACACGCACACGCACCACACACGCACACGCACAAATCTCTCTCTCTCTCTCTCTCTCTCTCTCTCTGACAAATTTTGCACGAGAGCACTGATAGCTGTGTGGTGGTTGTGACGGTGGTGGTCAGCGGTGTTGGTGGTGGTGGTGTGTGGTTGTGATGGTGGTGGTAGTACGTGGTTGTAGTAGTGGTGATAGTTATGCTGGTGGTTGTATTACGATGGAGTGTGGTTGTGATGGAGTGTGGTTGTGGTGGTGGTGGTGGTAGTGTGGGTGTGGTGATGGTACAGTATGGCTGTGAAGAACTTAAAGGAAGGATGTGTGGAATGGGAAGGAATTGGGTGACAAGTTGAGGTTAGAAGACATTGACGTAAGTTTGGAATATAATGTTGATGTTATGGAAAATAAATCTCTCAGGGAAATGCGCTACGAAGCCTCCTATGCCACCCAGAATACGGGACATAGGCTCAGTAGTAGCATATAGTGCGTACTTTGGCCTAATTGATACTTTCTCCACAGAAAACGATGGAAACGCCGGAGGACGAGATGTCAACCCTGGCCAGCGAGATGGCAACTGCAGGCGAGGGGGAAGGCGAAGCTGCAGCCCCAGAAGACAAGGTTGCAGCCTCGGAAGACGAGATGGCAACCTCAGAAGACATGGCAAACTCAGAAGACATGGCAACCTCAGAAGACGAGATGGCAGCCTCAGAAGAAGGGGTGGCAACCACGGAAGAAATGGCAACTGTAGATGACGAGATGGCCGCTCGACAACATGGCAAGCCCTGCAGAGGAACTGGTGCAGCGTGTGTTGTAGCTTGTACTGATAGGTGATGTGGTAGGGAGGGTAGCAGCAGCTGTGGCGGCACCTGTATAGCGTTACTCTGGTAGGCATTGCATTCCTTAGGCACCTTTGATGTTCCTGTATTTCCCCAGGCGATGCAGAGACGGCTGCGAGGGAGAGACGAGACGGCTGAGAGACCAGGGGAGACCGGAGAGCCTGCAGGGAGATCGGAGCGCCGGACAGGACAGGTGACAGGTTGTATTTTTCTTTGTATTTTCCTTTAGGGTGTGATTGTGTGTGCGTGCTTTTTTTTTTTTTTTTTTTTTTTTGTGTGTGTGTGTGTGTGTGTGCGTGTGTGTGTGTGTGTTTAGTTCCCAGCATACTAGGCTGGGTGTGGCAGGTAGGTGGGTCTGAGGAGGGAGGTGGGGTGGGGGGAGGCGGGAAAGGGGGGACTTCCTTCCACTTCCATCTTCCTCTCCGTCTCTCCTGTCTGCCTGTCCTCAGCGCAGCCGAACGTGCTGGGATGGTGTGTCTGTCTGTTAGTGTCTGTCTGCTTTAGTGCTTCTTTCTCTTCCCCACCTTTACTTTTTTATGCGCTTTTTCTTTTTCTGTCGTTCTAGAGTGAGCGTGATGGAGAGAGGGTAGAGGGGCGAGTAGGAGCGAGGGAGCGAGTTGGAGATTGACATAGGACCTACTACATAATATTAATTGCTAAAGGTATCTTGCCCGTATTTAACTGATATACTTTGATAATACTTGAAACATTTGCTCTAGTCCAATACTTTTGTGATATACTTTGAGATACTTTAATATATAAAATCTTCTGCCAGAGTAACCTAACAGCTGCTGCCATTGCTACTTGTATACTTTGTAAATGTATTGTAATTGTAAACTCTTGTAAAACACTAAAGATAATAAAAGAATCAGCTGTATATCAACTTTACTTTGCCTTTTATGGTATTACAAATGACTAAAATACAATATCACAGAAAAAGTAAAGTATGCAAAGAAAGCCTACAACGCTATACTCTAGTTCCCAAAGACATGGAACAGAGTACACAGTAGACTCCAGCACAAGTTAACTTGCTGGTATAAACTCTTGGGTATAAAAACCCACAATTCAACTTGGACTTTATACCAGTTCCACCATCTCGAAAAATCCTAAGTCCAAAAAGCACTCCAATTTGGACTTAGGATTTTTTCGAGTGACTGGATCTGGTATAAGTCTTAAGGGCACTAAAACCCTTACTTCGGACTTAGACTTTATACCCACCAGAGAAGTGGGTATAAAGTCTAGGGATATAAAAGCCCTACTTCAACTTAGAAACTGCCTTCCCCGTATCACATGGTATAGTAACACCTCCATCTACCCCACACGACTTATTCTTTACCTTTTTGTTGTCTCTGTCCTCTTCTTCATCACTCGCTTCCCTCTCGCTGCCGCGTATCATTCTCTTTCTCTTCTCTCTTGTACTGATGACCTCCGTAAACCCGGTATCCATATCTATTTCTTCCTCGTTGTCACCCAAGGGGGCCTCCCTTCCCTCGTTCATGGCCATGGCACTAGCCATTTCAGGGGACGTTGGTTTTGTAGTGCATCCGATCTGTTTCAACTCAGTTGTTAAATTACTGTGATGAAGCGCTCTGGGAAGCACATCTGCCTGCCACGGAGGTCAAGGACAGAATGAAGAGGGTGTATGTAGGTGAAGTGGAGGGAGGGAGAGGGAGGGGTAGACCGAGGATGAGGTGGAGGGATGGAGTTGAGAGGTATATGTGGGGGGGTGAGTTGGGGGGAGGGTAGTCAAATGGTGGGTGACAGAGCGACTTGGAGGCGTTTTGTCTGTGGCCACTCTTTGCGGGATTAGGGCGTCGGGCTATAGATAGATAGATAGATCTATCGGTGGATAAATCAATAATTATATGGTGTCACGGTAGGGTCAGGCTCAATATTACCTCACCCTTACCAGCTTACTTCGGCATTTGTCAGGTTAATATACATAATACATTCACTGTTATGTCCATCCATCTCTCTCATTCTCCTCATCTCACCCTGTTTACTCCCCTCTCATCATCATCATCATCATCATCATCATCATCATCATCATCATCATCATATTTCCCAGTTCTGTATTATATAACCATCTTTTTTTTTTTTTTTTTTTTTTTACATACTACATAAATGTAAGATGTGTTGTACTTCATGAATATAGGATATGGCTGTATGATAGGCCAGCCAGTTGCAAGTAATGGTGTGTGTGTGTGTGTGTGTGTGTGTGTGTGTGTGTGTGTGTGTGTGTGTGTGTAATTCACCGGGTCGGTCAGGATCACTTGATGGTCGTGATCGTCAGCTTTTACCCTCCCGGAAGGGAGCTGAGAGCTCATATAGTCCGATCTAAGGGCAAGGCTGTGACCACACACGCACACACCAGTCCCCTTGCTCCAGGGGGACAGTAACCACCCACTTCGTCAGCGAAACTTTTCGCAACGTGTGTGTGTATGTGTGTGTGTGTGTGTGTGTGTGTGTGTGTGTGTAAACTTAACCCATTAGCTGTGGTAGCTTCTCTTCAGTTAACATAAAATCGCTTACTGTATGCTGAAGTATATATACATATATATTTATTTTCTGGTCACAGCGTTCATCTAGCACGTCATATACTGTTCAGTTCTGCCGAGTTGCTCTTAGCTGAACGTATCGATGTAACGTTAGCCAAAACAAAATACCGTCTT
Organism: Coenobita brevimanus; assembly: GCF_032717465.1. Classification (NCBI taxonomy): domain Eukaryota; kingdom Metazoa; phylum Arthropoda; class Malacostraca; order Decapoda; family Coenobitidae; genus Coenobita; species Coenobita brevimanus. The sequence goes on along the minus strand of NC_137023.1, from coordinate 48,402,387 downwards.
TGTAACTAATTCGCATCTTACAGTTTCGATATCTAATCTCATTGTTCGTACATCACGATACTTTAGGCAGACAAGAAAATAATCTACCGAAATAGAAAACGCTAGTTACATGGATAACTGATATATTTTTCGTTCCTGGACTAGGCACATTTTACCCCTCTCCTATTCTGTCCTACTTTAGCCTAAACCAACCCATCCTAACCTACTTTTCTCTGCCCTACACTACCCTACCCCAGCCTACCCTGCCCTAGCGTTCCCTACCCTATCCTACCGCTGAGGTCTCCTGTAGGGATACTCGTTCTTCGGTTTTTGCCAGGCTTAGGGAGGTGGAGGAGATTAAGGTGTTGGACATCCGTTCTGGGGGCGGAGAGACTTACAACATGCCTTTGTCTTGTTGTAAACTTTGGTCTACCCTTTCCCTGTCATGACACTTCTCCGGAGTCGATAATATTCCCCATGCAGTGCTGAGGTACAGTCGCCAAACTTTCCACCTGGGCCACCTAGCCGCGAGAGGTGGGTAACGGGTGCTGGCAACAGTGTATATGTTTGTTCGTGTGTACATGCTCGACGAAAGTTCGGATCATCAACTCTCTTCGTCCATAGTGAACCTCTGTCAGAGTCAGAGTTCATCCCATAGATGGCTGGGTACGGAGTTGGCTGGGGAGAAAAATGTCTCAGGAGTAAGGCGGCTCTCCCATCGGCTCAGCCAGTTGCATGAAACTGGTCGCAAGGAAAATTGTTGTGTGCCACAGGTCGCGCTGACCAAGGCCAAAGATATATGACTATATAAATTTTATAATAAAGTAATATAAATAATATTCTTATATAAATATAAACTTTTATTTATAATACAATAATATATATTATACATATTTGGCCTTGGTCTGTGCAACCTGTGACATGCAACAATTCCATGCGACCGGTTTCCTGCAACTGGTCGAGCCGGTGGGAGAGCTGCTTAAGGGGGGAGCTTGGCATAGTGAAGTCCAGGGAAGGTGCAGGACTTTGAGGGGAGGGGGTTACGTTATTCATACCGCCAGTGACAATACCTGCCGAACTAGTTTTTGAGATCCATTGGCAATCTACCAAATATTAACATTTTTTTAACAATACTAAACATCTTATTTTCTATGTTGTTTTTACATTGTTACAATAACATGTTAATGCACTAAATACTGGAATCACTCCAAGCCTTTCTCTCACACTCTCTCATTATATCAGTAATTCCATTTCATAGGGTTATCACTTGATACCATTATCAGTATAGGTTGAAGATGAATGCATTTACCTAACATCTACATCCAGTTACAAGTAAGATTGCCTGCCATATTCACATCATGAATGACACTGACCAATAAACATTAGGATGATGTTCGGACACTGTTAACAGTTGCTTATTTCCTCGTTGGTAGTACTTCAGGCAGATGTTTTCATGTGTTCTGTGGTGCACCACGAAGAGGTAGGAGATTAAAATACTGTCACCTCAGCAGGCAGAGAATTTATGCATACTTTTGTCGAATGTGGTTATTATATCAGCTATGATAATGATTTACCGTACCATTTTTCATATGACTATGATCATTACAGCACATCTTTATAGTCCATTCGTCTAACGTATGACTGAATTACACATTGCAAGGAAAACTGATTGTGAGCGGTGCCGCTTATGTGTGCGGTCACACATTTACATGCTCATCGATTATTCACCGAACAACATTATCTCACATTATAGCAAGATGAAGACACCATCTCTTCACCACAGTATGCAAAAGCTTCCAGTCATTTTAAACTCAATTTTATTGATTCATGAATTGTTGGGACATTTATATCACCATTGCCTGTGATATTACTTATGTGATTGGTAAATGCAACATAACGAACACGAAATTATCATTACAGGCTGGAACATTTTTTTTTTTTTTTTTTTTTTTTATCCCGCGAACCTCGCTTTAGCCCCCGTCACCGAGGTCCGGAGTGCGAGGATATGTGATGTTGGTTGCTGACTGGCTGCTACCAAGACCTAGGCCATAAGACAAGGGTTTGGTGTTTAATAGGAGAAACCCATCTCTCCTGACGGGGGTGGAACCACGTCACACAGATCGCCTGGCGGAAGCGTTAACTACCACGTCACCCACAGTATTGTTTCACATATTTAATATATATCAACTATTAAAACAATTGCCGTGTTTGCACTGCAAGCACAGAGATCCACGTAATGATTAAGTGATGAGATGCTTAGGTTTTCTATTGTTAACGAAAGGTTGACTCATGACTAGCTGACTCGAGGCAGTATTCTGCCTCAACGAACGAGTTTCAACCTCCGACATCTACAGCTCCTAACTCTCCTACTTAGTTTAAATTAATATCCTCCCAATGAGTAATCCTGTAACGATTAATGACCTAACTTGTCTAATCATGTCTCGGATCAAGAATGGTATTTCAATAGGTTTAGTCGAGATCGGCCCAGGACTGGCTAAATGCAAAACGAACAGTCCGACACAGATATCTACTTTTCAACCATAAGGGCCGGTCACACGACGGTCCTTCCCCCCCAATATGCAGTAGAAATTTTTTAGCCATGGGTTTATCATGTAATAATGAAAAAGAATACGTTTTTAAATATATAATATATGTAAAGATGCGGCCTTTTGAATTAGTTTACTTATTGTTTTCAATACTTGCATTATCCAACACTTTCAAGAAGTTCCTTTGAAATTCTATCGCCTAAAAATTGTCGACTGATTACTGGGATGAACTTTGGCTGAGGTTCACTAAGGAAAACGAGAGGTGATGATCCGAACTTTCATCAAGCATGTACACACGAACAAACAGATAGCCTACACTGTTGCCAGCACCCCTTACCCACCTCTCGTGGCGGGGTGGCCCAGGTGGAAAGTTTGGCGACTGTACCTGGATGATGAAGCAGTGTTTTTTTTTTTTTTTTTATTGGAAGGGGGGGGGGGAAGGAAGGTTGTGTGGAGGGGAAGGGAAAGTGGGAAAGGAGGAAGGAAGGAGGAGTGGAAAGATGGTGGGCTGGCCACCTTGCTTTTTTTTTATGGTTTGTTTGTTTAATGGTTTGTTTGTTTATTTATTTATTTATTTAATTGTTTATTTGTTTAATAATTTTATTTGTATTTTTATTTGTTGTATTTATAATTTTGTTTTATTTATTTGTTTGTATAACTAGCTAGCTAGCTAAATGTTTCGTTGTTTTTTGTGGTTGATGTCGGGTGGTTTGTTGGCGACTAGCAACAGTATTGCAGTCTTTTGTGGACACTTGTCAGTGTTTGTTGGTAGATGCGGGTACTGTTTGGGTTACTTGTTTGACTTCATTTCGTTCCCGTAGAGTTTCATAGGGAGTGTATGGGATGTGGGTCGTTGTGAGATGCGGGACTCGCTAGCGGGAGTTAGGTCGGGCTGGGATTGTAGTTCTGGTGGGAGTTTTAGTAGATGGGGACAGGGTCTGGGTTTTCTGCTATGGTTTTTAGGCTGCTTGGGAACCATTTGTGTAAGATGAGGTTCCTTTCCTCAGTGATGTTTTTTAAGGTGTTGTACGTTTCGTTATCAAATTCTTCGATTTTTTCCCATATTTTTTTTGGCTTGGTTGTGTACTTTAATATTCAAGGGTTTGGTTTTGGTGATTGTATGTATTTGTTCTGTAGTTAAGGTGTAGGGGTAGTGTTGGTTGGTTGCAAATCGGAGAGCCTTATTTTGGATTGTTTGTAGTTTCCTCTTTTGAGTGTGGCTGAAGGTGTGTGTAGGGATGGGTGGATATTCGAGGATGGGAAGAACAAGTGCTTTGACTAGGTGGGTTTTAATTTTATTGGCATGTCTTTGAATCTGTATAATCGACTGAGTGCTCCAGTGGCTTTTTGTCTCCTGTCATTTGTGCTAGAGAGGTAGCCTGTTGAGTTGATCTTGAAACCTAGTATTTTCCCTTCCTCTTTAAATTCAATTAATTCGTCATTAATTATTAGTGGCTCTTTTCTTTTGTTTGCTAGTTGAATTACTGAAAATTTATTAATGTTTGTTCGTATTTTCCACTGATTTTCATAATCGTTTATTTTCTCAGCTTCTTGTTTGGTTCTGGAATTCATAACGTTCCTTGATGGGCCTGGGTAGCTTACGACCTGGGTAATATCGTCGGCATAACTGATATTTATGCCGTGTGTTGCTTGAGGGGTGTTACTTGTGAAGATGGTGAAAAGAGTTGGAGACAAGACACTCCCCTGGGGGAGACCACAACCTAGGGCAAAGCTGGCACCAGTGTAATTATTTATCTTAATTTTGGCTTTCCTATCATCTAAAAAATCGCATAGGATTTTCTCAGTTATTGTAGGGAGGTTAAGGTGGAGGAGTTTGTGTTTAAGACCGAGGTGCCACACCTTGTCGAAGGCTTTTGTGATGTCCCTGAGGACCACGTGACACTGACCCTTGTTGGCTTTGTTTATTGCAATATGTTCTGTTGCGACGGCGATAGCATGTGTGGTGCCTCTGTGGAATCGGAACCCGTATTGGTTTGTGTTGTATGAGTCATTGCTTTCTAGGTGTATTCTTAGTCTATTGTTAATTATTCGTTCTAGGATTTTTCCAGGGACTTCTAATAGAGATATTGGTCTGTGGTTTTCTACTAGATGAGGATTTTTATTCTTTTTAGGGATTAACTTTATTGTTGCTTCTTTAAACTTGTCTGGGAAATATCCAGCTGAGATGGTTGCATTAAATATGTGTCTTAGAGTTTCTTTGGCTATGCTGGGGAGGTTGGATAGAATAGTTTTGTTGACTCCGGTTTCTCCTGGGCAGGTTTTTCTCATGTTTTTTATGATGGCAGTAATTTCTCCTTCCGTGATGGGGGAGGTAAAGATTGTGTCAGAATCTAGTCTGGCTGGGTCTGCTGAATGATATGGAGTGAGTCTGTCGTGGTTGTTGATTAGATATTCTCTTACGTTGTTTTCGTGTGTTTGGTCGTTTTGTTCTTCGTCCTGTTCTTGAAAAATGGATTCCCAGTGTGATCTGTGGGTGTTTTCTTTTTCTGAGGGGGAGTGTTTTCTTTCTCCGTGGGGGTCAAGTATGTAGTGTGGGTCGGGGTTAGAGTAGCCTGAGAGAGTTTTTATTTTTCGCCAGAAGATGGTGGGGTCGTTGTATGAGTTGGCGGTGTTGGTAATGATGCTGGCCCAGTGTGTGTTATGTTCTGTCAATAAGGATGTGTGCAGCTGAGCTTGAAGCGCTTTGTATTGTGTGAAGTGTGCTCTTGTCCAGCCGTGTGTTTGGGAGTGTGATCTAAGTGCATTGTATTGTTGGATGAGAATCTGTCTCTCTCTGCTGTGTTTTGGATGTGTTATTGTTCTGTAAGAAGTTGTGGGGATGTTGTTATTGATTGCACATTTGATTGAGGAGTACCAACTCTCGAGGGACTGATCTATGTCTTCGAGTGTGCCTTCTTCAGGGTTAGGGAAGTTTGTAAAAGCTGTACATAATTTTTGTTTGAAATCTTCCCAGTTGGCCAAGGAGAAATTGGGTCTGGGTGGAGTGGGGACAAGTATTGGGGCAGAGGAGATTGTAGCAATGATAGGAGTGTGGTCGCTGGTAGTGAGAGGCCCAGGGGAGAAGTAGATGTTGTGATGTGCATTCATGTTACTTAATGCTATGTCTGGGGTGGTGGTGGAGTAGTGGGAATAGTATGTGGGGAAATGGGGTCCTATAAATCTTATTGTGGTGTCAGAGATTAGTCTGGCTAGTTGTCTCCCGACGATGTTCGAGTTCCTATTACCCAGGAGATGATGTCTGGCGTTGAGATCTCCTATAAGATATACAGGAGTGTTCCTTCTAAATAGGTTTATGAAATCCGGGGTTGGGAGGTATGGTCGGCTAGGAGGGAGGTATGCTGTGACAATGATGATTTTGCCCGTGTGTGTTTGGATTTCTGCAGCTAACATATCGGAGATGAAATGATCTAGGATTTTGTACTGTAGGTTGTTTTTTAGTGCTATGGCTGTTCCGTCCATGGGGCGGTTATAGAAATTTCTTTTGTGTATGGAGTAGCCTGGGATGCGTAGAGAACTGTGTGTGGGGATGCCATGGCTATTTATTAAGATGATATCAGGGTCAATGTTACAGTAAGTGTTGATTAGTCCTAGTCTACGACCAGACCAGTTCAGAACGTTGTGCTGGATAATTTTCATGTTCTATGTCTTTGAGGTCTAGCCTGGGCGGCTTGAGATGTCTTGATATGGGATTCCAGTCCTTGAAGAAGGAATCTTTCTTCCTCTATGTTTGCCGGTCGGATCAAGTGCTGGAAGTTGTCAAATTTTTCCGAGATCGTTCTTAATTCGTTGACAGCAGAGTCTGAATTCATTTTGTTGTTGTTATGTTTTACTAAGGCTTTGTTCTCTTTGATGGCTTTTGCAAGTTCACGGTGTTTGAATTCCTTGTTGGGCTTCCATATTGTGGGGAGGACTGCCACTTCAACTGCATCGTCTTTCCGGTTTATTTCTTGGTCCTCTTCCTTTTCATTTTCTTCTTCTTCTTCTGAGGGGCTTGTGTGTCCGTCAGAGTCCGAGTTAGCTGCATGGGCTGCGTCTTCGTTATTGTTGTGGGAGTGGGTTGCCCCTTCCTGGGCAAGAGTTTCTATTCCGTTAAGGGGGGAGTCACTTGATATTTCTCCTTCATTTCCTTCTTCAGTGTGGGAGGTTGGGGGTGGTCTTGAGGAAGGATCTGTGGAATTTGAGGTTTCATTAGGTGGGGGGAAAGGCAGGTTTATTGTTGTTTCTGGAATGACTGCTCTGATTATTTTTTCCGAGGGGGGTTAGGGGGGAGTTTCACTACTGGAAGTCCGTTTAGTATGCAACTTTGTTCAAGTATCTTGTTGAAGCATCCTGGGGATGCTAGTTCATGCATGTGTGCGTTTAAGATCAGAACCATGTAGTCTGAAAACTTGTTGGTGGGTGTAGTGTTTT
>NC_137023.1:48357931-48390431 GCF_032717465.1 Coenobita brevimanus | reverse complement strand
CCACCCTGCCAAGACCGACCCGTCCCTTCCCCACCCTGCCAAGACCGACCCACACCTGCCCTACTCTGCCATAACCGACCCAATCCTACCCCACCCTGCCAAGACCGACCCATCCCTACCCCACCCTGCCATAACCGACCCAATCCTACCCCACCCTGCAAAAACCATCCAAGTCCTACCCTACCCTGCCAAAACTATCCCAGTCCTACCTCACCCTGCCAAAACCGACCCAACCCTACCCCACCCTGGCATAACCGACCCAACCCTACCCTGCCCTAACCAAACCAATCTTATCTAACTCATTTTTCACTCTAACACTTTCTTCAGTATTCTTCATTCTTTCTCCAGATGATTTTCTTCAGCTCTGGAGAGGAATTTTGAATTTGAGGGGTTAGATACAGCCAGCATCAACCCCTTCTCTGTCAGGGGATCTCCTAAGTTGAATAAAATCGTGCGGTCAGCTAGGACAAAGTAAATAAATCGTTCTTGGTCTGAAGGGTTACATGATTCTGTCCCGTCATCCTAAGAGGGTTTTCTGAAGCTGTAGGATATCGTCAGAAGCTAACAAAGTGTAAAAGTGACATCCGCAGACCGGGAGCTCAGCGTCCAGCGCTCCGCATTTCAAGTCCCAGAGGTGGACAGATGTTTTGACGTGTAGACGTTCTGTCGTAAAGACTTTGTAGTTACTTGTAGAGAAGTATATTTTAGACTTGTGGTCGAGCGGCTTTTATATCTTGTAGTAGTTTCCCCACCAGATGTCATGTAGTGACGGGAGAGGTAAAGAATAGTATGGGACTATTTTTATTTGTCTTGGAAATATTAAACAGGTATAATAGTATAAGTCCTGGGTAGCTACCTCCCTGTCTCGCTATCTCTCTCTCTCTCTCTGTTCTCAAGCTAATCTCCGTCTCGACCTCTCTCTAGGGTCGCTTGTCTCCTTCTGTCTAGCCTGTTCGGTGGCTAATCTCCGTCTGAGCTCTCTTTCCTAAATTCTGGTATAGCAGGGGTGTGTCACATGTGTTCCTCGTGGGTGGACTAGATCTTTCTCACGAGAGGACTGCTGACAGCTAACTGAATCATCTCCTTACTGGCCGCTGTCGTCAGCTTTCCCCGTGTAAGCGTTTAGCGCTGCTCGCTTCTCGCAAACACAACACCTTCTCATCATTTGACTTCCTGCTTCTATCTGTCTCTCTATCTATCTATTTATCTATCTATCTAGTATGATTTGCAATTATAATATGGAGACCTACCACATTGCTCTGCCGCGCAAAATGGCGTACCATCGACATTTAATAGTCATAACATATTAATACATATTATATATACATTATAATGAACTTATAAGCTAATTAAGTGAAATACATAATATTGTAAAGTAACATAATTGTATGAATATTGTATACATATATTATTCATAGTAAATAGTGATTATTCAGTAATATTACGCATATAATTGTGCAATGGTAATACTGCTAGGTTATTACATTACATATTTGAGTTATCACTTTAGTAATGTCTAATATTTCACCTAACTTGTATGATGATACTGGTAATATAGAATTGTGCTATAATTGTATGACTTATAATATTGTACTAACATTGTGGTACTACATAATTGTAACATTTTATGAATTGTTACCAAATATTGTGTTAATGCATAATTGTGTTGGCCTTATAATTATAGTTACATAAAAGTTACATCTTGTTAATGCAACTGTTTTGTCGTTACATAATTGTTACATATCGTTTGTAGGTACATAATTGTTGTTAAAGTTACATAAAAGTTACATCTTGTTAATGCAACTGTTACATAATTGGCAAAGTGTAACACAATGCAATCGTTTGTCGTTACATAATTATAATATGGAGTAACATAATTGTAATAACTGCAGTCCTAACATATGCTGCGGTCGATGATAGTGATGATGTGTCGTGCCACTTGTATGTGGAGACAACAATTTGCTTTTTTGTTTGTAGTTTACGTGGTATTTTGACTTATGTAGTAACATTTACACTTATTTTCATTTGTTTGTTATGTGATCTTACTCTATTTCTCTTTTTTTCTGTTTTACTTTTCTTTCTTTCTTTCTTTCTTTTTTTTTTTTTTTTTTTTGTATGTATTGATTTTCCATAGTTTGTTTCTCTTTGCTTGTGTACGCTTGTTTCCATGTTGTTCATGGTTACATAATTACTGGCTAATTTTCTTGGGATACTTTTTCAAAGTTTAGTTTATATTGCACAGATACTATAAAATGATATTATATAGTCCCATATTTTGTTATTTTATATAAAAAAAATATATACATATATACAGTATTAACTATACACACTGACTTGTTCACCTGTACCTCTCGTGAGTAATATGTGTGTCAGCACTGTGTGGAAATCATTGTCTTCACGATTGTGTTGAAGATGTTCACTCTTGCTAACGGCATTTGTGTTGGCCATTTTTTTTTTTTTTTTTTTTTTTTTTCGTAAGTTAATTTATCTGTTTCCACTAGGTAGCTTTAATTAATAAATGTTTAATACAGTTTTTTTAATTGCTCACTGAGTAATTGTGATGGTCTATTTTCTTTATCACTTTGTAGATATAATTAATGTATAGTTGTATGTATGAAACACGTATTTTATGTAGGTATAAATGGTAACACTCGTTGGTAGTAAATAAATGTTATAATAAATGAATGAATATATACAGTGTAGAATATTTATTGTTGGTGATTATTTAGTGTTTGAGTTATGCAGATAACTGAAGTAAGTATGTGTATTTAAACTGTAACTATACAGCACGTTTTATATGTTTGTGCAGAAGCTTATTGTCTATCACTGTGTATTGTATAAATGAAGTAATTATGTAACTTACTAATTTTTACCGTGGTGGGAAATGGTGTGAGTGGTGGTGCAGGTGGTGTGTTGACTGACGTGGCGTCTGTTCAGCAAGCACGCATGATGACCTCAACTTCCCACACTGGTAGCTGTGGTGAGTGAATGAGTAGCGATGAGTAACTTGAGTGAAGACGAGTGAGTAAGATGAGTTGTAAATCGTGTCTCACTCTTCGTTTGTTTGTTCCCTTTATTCTATGTGGAAGTTTTCTCTGTCCTTTTCTCTAGTGATTTATTCGTTGTGGGATGAAGACTGCCGCTACTTGTAGGTGCGTGTAGAAGATTATACAGACGACGTAGAGTTGTTAATTGTAGTTGATTGTAGATGGCTGTAGTTGATTGTAGATGGCTGTAGACTTTGTAGAACTGAAGCTAACCTTGTAGTCTCGGTTGCTTTTGTAGAAATTTGCTTTTAATTCGGAGACGATGTCCGCAGATTTGCTGGTTTGTCGTTAAGCTACTTGCAAGGCGTCGAGTGATCTCTTGACCTCTGCATCAGCGTAATGATCTGGGAGACGGAGGGGGCAGGAGCTGATATTGTTGGTTGTTGTCAATCTTGATATTTTGTAGGAATTTAATGTTGATTCGTAGACGAGGTTCGTATACGTTCGCTGCTACCAAATGTCGTAAAGACTTTGTATCATAAAGCAGCGACTTTGTATTTGCTTGTAGAGGCGTATATTTTAGACTTGTGGTCGAGCGGCTTTTATATCTTGTAGTAGTTTCCCCACCAGATGTCATGTAGTGACGGGAGAGGTAAAGAATAGTATGGGACTATTTTTATTTGTCTTGGAAATATTAAACAGGTATAATAGTATAAGTCCTGGGTAGCTACCTCCCTGTCTCGCTATCTCTCTCTCTCTCTCTGTTCTCAAGCTAATCTCCGTCTCGACCTCTCTCTAGGGTCGCTTGTCTCCTTCTGTCTAGCCTGTTCGGTGGCTAATCTCCGTCTGAGCTCTCTTTCCTAAATTCTGGTATAGCAGGGGTGTGTCACATGTGTTCCTCGTGGGTGGACTAGATCTTTCTCACGAGAGGACTGCTGACAGCTAACTGAATCATCTCCTTACTGGCCGCTGTCGTCAGCTTTCCCCCGTGTAAGCGTTTAGCGCTGCTCGCTTCTCGCAAACACAACACCTTCTCATCATTTGACTTCCTGCTTCTATCTGTCTCTCTATCTATCTATTTATCTATCTATCTAGTATGATTTGCAATTATAATATGGAGACCTACCACAGTTCCAGGGCGTAGCTTGGTGGCCTACCCTTTAATATTCTGGACTAATGGTGGTCAAGCCTCGTGCATCTGCGCTCCACCACATAAAAAAAATAAAAATAAAAAGGAAAGCCAAGGGTCATGAATGAACTAAAGGACTGAACTAAGCGGGGATGAACAAAAATCGTAGAGAAGATCGCCCCAAATCTGATGAGACACTGTAGTATAACTGAGTGAAATAGGCGTTGGATATGACGGAACTATTATGATTTGTAATTATAATATGGAGTCCTAACATCCTGTCCAAACCGACCCAATCCTACCTCACCCTGCAAAAACCTACCCAATCCTACCCCATCCTGCCAAAACCGACCCAATCAAACCCCACTCTGCCAAAACCGACCAAATCCTAACCCACGCTGCCAAAACCAACCAAAACCTATCATATACTCTGTCATAACCGACACAATCCTACCTCACCCTGACAAAACTGACCCAGTCCTACCCCACCCTGCCAAAACCGATCCAACCCTACCCCACCCTGCCAAAACCGATCCAACCCTACCCCACCCTGCCAAAAAAGACTCAATCCTGCCCCATCCGGCCAAAAAAGACTCAATCCTGCCCGACCCGGCCAAAACCGACCCAACGCTACCCCACCCTGCCAAAACCGAACCATTCCTACCACACCCTGCCAAAACCGACCCAATCCTACCCCACCCTGCCAAAACCGACCCAACCTTACCCCACCCTGCCCAAAAAAACTCAATCCTACCCCACCCGGCCAAAACCTACCCAACGCTACCCCACTCTGCCAAAACCGAACCATTCCTAGCACACCCTGCCAAAACCGACCCAGTCCTACCCCACCCTGCCAAAACCGGCCCAATCCTACGCCGCCCTGTCAAAACTAACCCAACCTTACCCCACCCGGCCATAACCGACCCAACGCTACCCCACCCTGCCACAACCGTCCCATCCCTACCCTACCTTAACCAAACCAGTCTTATCTAACTCATTGTCCACATTTTTTCCCTTTTCATCTTTCTTCCTCCAGACGATTTTCTTCAACTCTGGAGAGAAATTTCGTACTGGAGGGGTTAGATAGAGTCACCATCAACCCCTTCACTACGAGGGGATCTCCTAAGCTGAATAAAATCGTCCGGTTACCTAGAACAAAGTAACTAAGTCATTCTCTGTCTGAAGGGGTTATTGTGTCTGTCCCATCATCCCGAGAGGGTTTCTTTAAGCTCCAGGAAATCGTCTAAAGGTAGCAAAGTGTAAACATGACGTCAGCACTTGTTCTAGGCGCCACATATCGAGTCCCGGAGGTGAACAAAGGTTTTTATATCATATAGACGTTTTATATTTTATATTTTGCAACTTTCAGAGGCATTTACTCAGCTTTAGGAGTTTTATGGATAGGCTTAATCAAACGTATCGAACCTCCCATGTTAGAAAAAATAGCTTACAGAAATGCGTCCTCGTACTGAAGGGGCGGAATGGACAGATCGAGTGACTAAGATATTGAATTATGTATATGACTGGTTTTGTTGTTATTTCTATTATTATAATTATTATTATTATTATTTCAGGCAAATGTCCCAGGCTTCTAGACTGGCTGACTAGCGAATATTATTAAGTCTCCCGTGGCTCCGTGATCCCTCCACTCAAGAGCCTGCACTTCACGCATTCCACGCCCAAGATGGCGCCACCGCTGCATTCCTGCGAAGACGAGAGGTCAAGAGGACGACACTTGCTTTTTGTTTGTTTGTTTACTGTAATTGCTTAAAGTTGTGATCCCTCCAACTTGAATGCTCAGTTGTAACTATAGATAACTAGAATACGATGCTAGTCACGAAGAAGGGCTATGAAAAGATACAGAGCTCGTAGTATTGGCTGGATGAATCACTCTTGCGTGATAATCAAAGACGGTGAATAAAACCCACACTTGTAGACGAAGAATATAATTACCAAACAGTTTCGGTGGACACTGCCACCATCTTCAGTGGTCAAGATAGTGAGAGGGAGTGACATACTGACCATACAAGGGTTCCTTTTTATGCGTATGTGTGTGGAAGGGTGGGGTAAAGGTGAGGTGGGGTGGGGTAGATTGTAAGCGGGGATTAACCCAAGGGGGATTTTGGGGGGGACATTACCGGACAGGGCAGGTGTAATTCCTATCTGACCTTACCTGTGTCGTAGCAGGAAGGGACAGGTAAGGTCAGATAGGAATTACACCTGACCTGTCCGGTAATGTCCCCCCCAAAATCCCCCTTGGGTTAATCCCCGCTTACAATCTACCCCACCCCACCTCACCTTTACCCCACCCTTCCACACACACACGCATAAAAAGGAACCCTTGTATGGTCAGTATGTCACTCCCTCTCACTATCTTGACCACTGAAGATGGTGGCAGTGTCCACCGAAACTGTTTGGTAATTATATTCTTCGTCTACAAGTGTTGGTTTTATTCACCGGCTCGTAGTATTTTTTTCTTTTAACTAAGATACATGAAATAAGCTACGAAAATACGAGCTTACTTAATGTAAATGAATTATAGTACGTTCAAGATGGAGGGAAGGCATTTTGTATTTTGTTTGTGATGTTATAGTGTCTCTCAGGATCCTAGGATCCTCTCTCGGCTGAACCAAATTGTCTGGCGTCAGCTGGAACATGATGCTAGAGTTATGTCGGTCGTGAGGGGGTTAATGGTGACGGTATTGACACTGTCAGGCTCCTATGACTCACTCAGTCGAATAAAATCGTCTGAGTCAGCTGAAATGGGGTACTAGAGTTGTCCCGAGCATCACTCAGGGGGTTAAGATTCTTAAAGCTCTGGTGCTTGGGACAACTCTAGTATTCCATTCCAGCTGACAGACGATTTTTTTTCGGCTGAGTGAGTTATAGGAGCCTGACAGTTACTACACTGTCACCATTAACCCCCACATGACCGGCATAACTCTGGTATATCATGTTCCAGCTGACGCCAGACAATTTGGTTCAGCCGAGTGGGTCTGGGGCCTGGGGGGCACTAAATGAAAATATCCAAAAAATATTAAAGGGGGGGCTATATTAATTTTGCCACAGGAGGTATACCAAAATTGGACTTTTTAATAAAACCCCCTCCTCTCTCACTCCCTGTGTTTTGTATATGTCCCTCTCTGTCTGCCTGTGGTGTGTCTGTCCCACCCTCTCTGTGTGGTGTGTCTACTGTGTGAAGGTGGCTGTGGCAATGTACGTGTCGTGTGTGTGTCTTGATGTGTGTGTCTTGATGTGTGTATGTATGTAGTAGTGTGTGTGTCTTGATGTGTGTATGTATATAGTAGTGTGTGTGTGTGTGTGTATGTATGTAGTAGTGTGTGTGTATGTAGTAGTGTGTGTGTGTATGTATGTAGTAGTGTGTGTGTGTATGTATGTAGTAGTGTGTGTAAGTGTCTTGGTGTGTGTGAGCTGAAGCATGGGGCCTTGTGGTTTTAAGGAAAGCCTGCTACGCAAACTTCCCTCAGCCACATTTTAAAGAAACCTCTATCACACCGGGACTTGAACCCGGGTCCTCCTGATCAGCAGGCCAGCACCATGCTGACCATGCCACCGCGCCCCCTTAAGAATACCGGCTAAAACTTCTACTGTATTTTATTTCTTTACATGTTACAAAAAATGGGAAATTGAACTATCATGCACAGACTAAACTAAATTGTCATGTACCTATTAATGTCGCTTTAGGAGGAGATATTTCGAAATTTCCTGAGCTACTTGGAATACCTAAGCCTGCAGTTTAATGCTAATCATGAACAAGTGCAATGGAAAGAATATAGAGCAGTTGCTACTTATATAAAGGGAAAAAGTAAAAACTGCAACTTAGCCTGCTATCCAACGGCAGGACTTAAACGATTAACCATATATTACATAAACTTAACACACTGAGTGACACAGAAACTAAACATATGATACAAAATCTTTAATGAAACTTATAATGAGAGTACAAATGACAAAATATACACTGCACAGGAAGACAGTACAGTACTCATTGGTTACATCTTCTGTGAGAACTGAGAATGAAAGCCTATCTGTTGTACCGGTTTATAAACGGAAGAGATGAATCGCTAAATTTGATCCACAGTAAAAAATAATAATAATAATGAATACATAAAACAATAAAGACAAACCATATAGACTACATGTCCACCCTAAACTGACAAAAACCTGGCATCTCTCCACCTTGAATGCTGAGCTGTTTCTAGAGATAAAGACTAGAATATCATGCAAATCACAATGAAGATCTATGGGGAGGATGCAAAACCATAATACTGTCTTATTCTGCCACTCAGATACAGGAACCAAGC
The DNA here is from genome assembly GCF_032717465.1 of Coenobita brevimanus. Taxonomy (NCBI): domain Eukaryota; kingdom Metazoa; phylum Arthropoda; class Malacostraca; order Decapoda; family Coenobitidae; genus Coenobita; species Coenobita brevimanus. Next base: position 48,381,990 of record NC_137023.1, on the reverse strand, counting down.
AGCAGAAGGACTAAAATTTGTCAAGGTGAGCCAACTACAATGACACAGATGAAGTCTGAGATTATATAATGTGTAATCATGAACTGATTGCATCATTCAGTAAAGATTACAAAAGGAAAAGCTATCAAATCTGAAAGTGTAAGTACTATACAAGATATGATTAACCTTGTACATCCATATTCTGAGATATGCTTTCTCTATCATAGCCTACACACAAATTCATCCCCCTCAACAGTAATGGTATATTCCTGCTGTCTCCTGACTTCCAGTCAACTTATGAAACCTCTCTCCTAATTACAGTACAGTAATATGTTAATGAAGGCTGCTAGTAATTACCTTCAGTATGATAATTTTTATTTAAAGGTAGCAGCAATGGCTAATGAAGGATGTAAGGTATGCAGCTCTTCCAGTTCAATACTGTATACTATATCTCCAATCAGGCTTTATCCAGTGTCTCTCCTACACATGTTAATACCTTCAGTCTTCACTAGTTCAACTCACAGAGCAGGGATTTTTTTTTTTTTCATGATTATATTTAGCTTTGTATAGACTTCTGGAAGTGTAGGGGTTAGGCACAGCCTCACTGAACTCCTGCAATTGCAGAGACTTTGCATAAGTTGAATAAAATTGCCTTCTGGCACTATGAATAAATTGAAAAGGGCATCACCGGGATTGCAAGAGTTAAAGGGACTCGCGGAGTTTATATCCCCGATGTAAACACTCTACCCATTACAGTTTTTACACATCCCCTCATTTTTTCCAGCCAGTTAACCTACTATGCCTCCCCATGTACAGGATCACATTCGACCTTAAAACCTAAACAGATGGTGTGAATATCAGGGGATTTAAGTAGCACTGCTTACTCGAGTTTAAAGGGACATCTTGGTCACCTGGAGATACACACCGCCGTATATCATCCTTATAGCTAATAATTACAACTTACATCAGCCGACTACACCTCTCGATAATGACAGCAAACACTGATAAACACATGGGCATAAGAATTACCATAATAAGAAGTAGACTAACACCGTAAAGAATAAAATCTTCACTCATCTCCAGCATCTCTCAACGTTGCTCCCATAATGCACCAGTGACGTCACACTTCAAATTAAACGTTTACTTATTAAATTTTAAGAAGAAAATTTCGTGAATATATTATCAGTCTTTTAAACATTAATTTTCGTGCAAACTGAATAGAGAGGTAAGTAAAGTGTTTCTTGTTAAATTAAAGATAACCCCATGAATCAGTGGCATCATCATCTCTCTCTCTCTGAAATTCCATACAGAGTACCAGAGTAGGATCACTATTTACTGTCCTGCCGATATATCTCTACAGTTTTACAAGGGGATTTCAAAATAAACGGCCTGGTGGTGGTGGCAGGGGATAAAATTTTGCGATACCAGTCTCTAATCTGCTGCCATTCCCTACAGAACCTGAGCATAATAGACGAGAAATTAGCCCAGGTTGATGCAGCAATTCTTAACTCAAAATTGCCCCAAGAACAACTTTCTGAAGTTTGTCAAACATTTCATGCAACACCCTGTATGGGAAATTTGGATAAAATATTGGTGATATAATTCCCTAACTGTGTGCCATTCCCAACAGAATCTGAGCAGTCTAATGAGTCCACGCTTTGAAGGTTGGGTTGAAACAGTGATGTGTCATGTCTCCATGGTTGTTCAATCTCTACATGGATGGGGTAATAAAAGAGGTACAAGGTAGGGTAGTGGATGTTGGAGTGGCCCTGGTGAGAGAGGGTAGTGTTTGGAAACTCCCTGTACTGTTGTTTGCAAATGACACTGTGTTGTTGAGTGAAGACGAAGGAGAGCTGCAAGGCTTGGTGGATGAGTTTGGGAGAGTGTGTAAGAAACGGAATCTAAAGGTGAATGTAGGGAAGAGTAAAGTGATGGTCTTTGAGAGAGGTGAAGTCAGTGAATGTACAGCGAGGTTGGATGGTGAGGAATTGGAAAATGTGAGTATGTTTAAGTACTTGGGTAGTGTGATGAGTAAGGATGGAGGTTTGGAGGGTGAAGTGCTTGAAAGGGTTCAGCAGGGAAGAAAGGTTGCTGGTTCTTTGAAAGCAGTGATAAGAAACAGGGAAGTGAGCATGGAAGTGAAAAAGTTACTACATGACAGTATTGTGATACCAACTCTAACGTATGCAAGTGAAGCTTGGACGTTGTTGGAAGGACACAAGCCAAGAGTGAGAGCAGTGGAAATGAGTTATTTAAGAGGAGCCTGTGGAGTCACATGGAGAGACAGGCTGACGAATGAGGATATAAAGGAGCGTTGTGGTGTGGATGTGGATGTGATAGGAAGCGTTAGGAGAACACACTGAGGTGGTTTGGCCATGTGGAGAGGATGGAGGGTGAAAGACTGACGAAGAGAATGTATGTGAGTGAGGTGGAGGGGGGAAGAGGGAGGGGGAGGCCGAGGATGAGATGGAGGGATGGGGTGGAGAGGTATATGAGAGAGGGGTGTGTGAGTTGGGAGCAGGGCAGTGAAATGGCGGGGGACAGGACGACTTGGAGGCGATTTGTTTGTGGCCACCCCAAACGGGATTGAGGCATCTGGCAATAGATAGAGATAGATAGAAGATTAAATAACTAAAGCTAACACTGATTTGAACTAATACACATCTGGTCCACAGGTCGTGCTGGAGTCTGCTGCCTTGACGCTGCTTCCTTGCCACACTGGTCATACCCTGCTGAAGTTTGGTCTGCCCTGCCGTGAGAAGCCTGACGGTGGTGTGGTGTCTTCCCCTACTCTGAGATGGTGGTGGTGGCGGCGGCGGCGGCGGCGGCGGCATGGTGTCGTGTCTTCCCCAGCCGTGAGATTACTTGCTGCTGCTGCTGGTGATCTGCCCTGACCTGCCGAGAGAAGCCTGGTGGTGATGGTGTGATCTGCCTTGCAAGTCCAGGATGTTCTGTGGACAAATGCTGCTTTTGAATGCATATTTTATATTGCTGTCTCTGTTAATGTATTTTGTACTGAAGTATTAATAATGAAAACTTAAATTTTCTGTCTTGTTTCATTACCTTTTTAACTGTGGCTTTGACTTAATATAGGTGATAAGTATATTGCGCTCTGCAGTCTTGTGTGTTGTGGGGACGGCTTTTGTGATGAGCTAAGACATTCTGATCGCTTCACCAAATTACTGCTCAGCCGTGTGATCAGTGGACATAAAAGATTATACAATACAATGATATACAGCTAAGCATAAAAAAGGTTATGGGAATTCACCACCAAGCAATCAATGGACCTAAATTAAAGCCTATATTATAAAGCTAAGCCTGAAGAGGGTTATGGGAAGTAGATAATGATGCAGGATAGACACTGGTAATGTTCTTTGAGCCGTGCCCGCAACACACAAGAACTGGGTGGCGTAATATATGGACCACCTTGTATAATGAGAGGCCGTAAGTGTGTGCTGACCCACAAACTTGCCATCAATGCCCCGTCATAACTATTACTGTGTCTTGTAGGAAGCACAAAGAAAACAGGCCACAGAATACCTCCTTGTCTCTCGTTCCTCCTACACAAACATACACGCCTTTCACTTTAACTTGACACAGAGTTTCATTTAAAGCATATGAGAATGTCACGCAGATCAGTAGCAGAAACAGCCAATACTACAGCCCAACATCCTTTCCACGGCACTCATTCGTGACTACCATCATATTCTAGTGATAACTATTGCTACTACTCGGCAAACCGTATAGAAACTATAAGCTATCTGTCTATCCATCTATCTATAGCCAGACGACTTAATCCCGTAAAAGGTGGCCACAAACAAGTCGCCTCTATGCCACCCTGTCCCCCGTCATTATGCATCATTGCCCCTAATTCACACCCTCTCTCATATACATCCCAACTCCATCCTCCACTTATAAGTAATACATTAAAACAACCGTGAATTACTGCCGCACAAGCTGAGCCATAATCATATCCAACACAAACACGAAGGAGCTTGAAAGAACAGAAAACAATACCTTGATAGCAGAAGACACTAAGACCACAAGTACTGACAGCCTACACCAAGAAACATAACTAATTTCAGTCAGAGACCAAGTGAATATGAGAGGCACACAGTTCATCACTTCAGCTCAAGATCCGCCCCACCTTTGTAACCTTATGTTGCATCATCCTCTCCACAAACAAAATCGAACAACCGCCCAACACTACACAGAGTATCTTTGCAACATATCCCCTCCTCCACCCGACTCTACGCTTCCCAGACACATTCACAAACTCACAAACACCCCAGCCAGCCAAAACTTTCTGCCAAACACATACATAAACACACAGACACCCCAGCCAGCCAAAACTTTCTATGCCAAACACATACATAAACACACAGACACCCCAGCCAGCCAAAACTTTCTATACCAAACACATACATAAACACACACACACCCCAGCCAGCCAAAACTTTCTATACCAAACACATACATAAACACACAGACACCCCGGCCAGCCAAAACTTTCTATACCAAACACATACATAAACACAGACACCCCAGCCAGCCAAAACTTTCTACCAAACAGCATCCTTCATGTGCCACCACCAGACATACACCCTTCAGACACTACCGAACCCAGAGACACGAGTACACCAACCTTCCCTGCTACAATACTAACACAAAATATAAAACACATACAATCCCCTGTGCTCATATTGCAGAGTGGCACCCCCACACCACAGCACACCCACTCACTTCCTGCACCACACCACCACAACACAGACAATCCTTCAATATAACACAGGGTTCACATCCAGAGGAGCCTAAGATGTAACAAGAACAACAACAACAACTCAGGCCAAGTTAAAGTGAAACGAGTCTATTTACGAAAGGAAAATTATTTCAAGTTATTTTGTAAGCGCTTCGGGTACACAAAGTTACAAGGCCACAGGGAACGAACTGCATACCGAGGGTGTAATACTACGGCGGCTTAGGGGGCTTTATACCACATTTTCTTCAGTGATTTATTGTTCAACCGAGCGAGCGTTGAGCGCAAGCAAGCGAGAACACTATATGACATGGTATAATAGGGTGGCAGAGAAATGCGCCAAGACTGTGTTGTCTAGGAAACTATTAAAGCCACAACGGATCTATGGACATCATTAGAAACCTAGTGAAAAAAATAATAGGAGTTACTTGAGGGACTTTTCTCAAAATTTGCCGCGCCAGTTCTAAGGAAAATAAACGTACCAAACTGAGCACCAGAACCGAGTTATTTTAGTTTTTAAAACTACTGCTGATCTGTTCAGACAGCTGGAAAGCTTATGAAGAAGCAATTGATACTAAAGTTAAATAGACTTAGCTTTTAACATCAAGCGAGATGGATGGATGGATGGATAGATGGATGGATGGATGTGGAATCGTGGATGCTTGGACCGATGGTAGAGTTCCTGCTGTTTCGTCCTTCCACCTGCTGACAAAAATCATCATCAATATCATCATCATCATAATCATCATAGCTGTCGTCGTCATTATCCTGATCATTATATACACCGTCATTCTCATTATCATTACCATTCTCATCATCATCATCATCAACATCATCATTATCATACTATCATCATCACCTACCTATCTATCTATTTATCTATATCGGTTTATCTATAGCCAGACTCCTTAATCCCGTAAGGGGTGACCACAAGCAAATCGCCTTCATGATGTACTGTCCTCTACCATTTAGCTCAAGTATCCCACTCATATGTTTCTTCTCTTTCCCTCCATCTCATCATCGGTCTCCCCATCCCCCTCTATCCTTCCAGCTAACTCATGTGCACTCCTCTAGTCATTTTCTTATTCGCCATCCTCTCCAAATGGCCAAACCACCTCGAAGTGTTTCTCTTAACGCTTTCAGTCTCATCCACATCAGCATCACAACGCTCCTTCATCTGCCCATTTGTCTGTCTGTCTCTCTATGAAATTCCACATGCTCCTTTCAAGTAGCTCATTTCCACCGCTCTCACTCTTGACTTGTGTCCTTCCAGCAAGATCCAAGCTTCACTTCCATACTTTAAAGTGGGAATCACAGCATGCAGTGCCCTTTTTTTTCATACTTTCATCCTCAGTTCCCTCTTCCTAATCACTGCTTTTTAGAGAACAAGCAACCCTCCTTCCCTGACGTATCATTTCAGTCACTTCATCCTCTAATGGTTTGGGGTTGTGTGGTGTGGGGTTGTGTGGTGTGGGGTTTTGTGGTATGGGGTTTTGTGGTGTGGGGTTTTGTGGTGTGGGGTTTTGTGGTATGGGGTTTTGTGGTGTGGGGTTTTGTGGTGTGGTATGGTATGGTATGGTATGGTATGGCGTGTTGTGGTGCTGTGCGGCTTCACTGTCCCTAAAATCTAGAGGAATGTAGAACCTCGTTCGAAAATCATTAGTGAGAAGCAGATGGACATGGCCGCTCTTTGATGTGCCCTGATAAAACGTAAACAAAACGTGTGTTGCATCCTCACAACTAAACCAATATAAATAAGGATAATTATTCCATTTAAATCATTCACGGTCCAGAGAAAGACCAAAACTGAGCTACTATTTCGGACACACATCCATCCCTTTCTTTGCGATAAATAAAGAGACAGTGAACAATGATTTTTGAAACCCATTGAGTGACCTTAGGAATCCAGTATGTTTTTTCAGAATATAGTGTAAATGTTTAGTATTTGTATGGCCAATAAGAGCAATATCCCTGACCTCATTTGCACTCTTATGATATAAATAGTTCGAGTGTGAGGGAAATGCTGTACACACGCACGCACGCACGCTAATACACACAAGCATGCGCGGACACACACACACACACACACACACACACACACACACACACACACACACACACACACACATTCTCTCTCTCTCTCTCTCTCTCTCTCTCCTACACACAGTCACCAACTACATTTGAAGAGAAACGAAAAACAAGAGGTGACTCAGCCATAGACATGAAGATCGTCGCTGTCACCATTATCATCGTCATAACCATCATCATCGTTGTCGTAGTCGTCATCATCATCATCATCATCATCGCCAGGAGCAACAGCGTCAAGCACAGCAATCATCACAACCCTGTTAAAGAGTTACTACATAAGTTCCATCACCGTCATCATCATCATCATTATTATCCCAACTGCTTCATCATCATTACAATCACCATAATCTCGGTCCAGTTAGTTGGTTCAGGAGTTTCAAGATCACTATCATCAGCAGCATCACTATCATCATTATCAATATCATCTCCGACAACCCTATTATCATCATCATCAGCCTGTGACACACCGCTGCAGGATAAGGACCCCTATTCAATCTAACTTGGCGTAAAATTGCAATTTCTTTCTTAAATTTTGTGTTGTGACAAGGGGTTAACACTAGATTGATGCTAGTCACGAAGAAGGGACGTGGAAATGATGCAGAGCTGTATATTTGTCCAAATTTACCACTGCACTACGGGAAATCAGCTGCAAAAAAACGACGATCTCGGCCTAGGCAAATGAAGGAACAACACCATAATATACTTTGTGTGTGTGTGTGTGTGTGTGTGTGTGTGTGTGTGTGTGTGTGTGTGTGTGTGTGTGTGTGTGTCTGTATGTGTGTGTGTGTGTGTGTGTGTGTGTGTGTCTGTGTGTCTGTGTCTGTGTGTGCGTGCGTGAGTTCGTGCATGCGTGCGTGTGTGCGCGCGCGTGAGTGTGTGTGTGTGTGTGTGTGTGTGTGTGTGTGTGTGTGTGTGTGTGTGTGTGTGTGTGTGTGTGTGTGTGTGTGCTCTTCAGGACAAAATAATTTACATACAATTTTTTTTCCATCACATTGTCCCTCTGAAATCTGAATCGCACTTATCAGTTTACATTCAGGTCCCAGACTGTACTGTTGGGTGGACAGGGACAAGGGGGCAAGCAAACCTAGTCCACCAGTCTGATCGGAACGAGAATCTACAGGATGACACTCACACTGCTATTTCACTGGTCTGAGACACCAAGATTGAGGTGGTACAAGGCCTCCATCTCACTCACACCAACAGCCCCCTTGTCTCATCAGAATTACGTCTAGTAGCCTTATAGGTAATATTTCTTTGGGCCATGATACTTCCTGGATGTCAGTGCGATATCCTTGTGTCCTAATATAGTCACCTTAATGGCTAAAAACAGCAAATATCCAACACTTACCTCAGGAGAATGATGCACACCATTACACACACACCCTCATCCTTCCACTGTCATACGGCCACTAGCGAAAGTAGCCAAGTAGCGACGCCTACCAAGACGAGAAACTTGTCCAGCTACTTTTACAACCACTAGATGGTACCCGGGCCCTCTCATGGTAGGGGCAACTCTAGTATTTTATTCCAGGTACTGCTTGGCGATAGCATTCAGCTGAGTGAGTCATACTGCTATAAGAGTGATAATGCTGTCTCTATTAACTCTCATAATCATACAGGTCTCTTTATCAGCCCTACCCAAAAATAAATTGTGTGTGTGTGTGTGTGTGTGTGTGTGTGTGTGTGTGTGTGTGTGTGTGTGTGTTTGTGTGTGTGTGTGGATGAGTTGTGTGTGTGTGTGTGTTTGTGTGTGTGTGTGGATGAGTTGTGTGTGTGTGTGGTGCGAGGTGCCTGTGTGTTACCATGGCAACCTCCCGACACCATCACAGTTACATACACACATTGCCTCACCAGCAAGTTCCACTAGAGAGTACTATGTGTGTGTGTGTGTGTGTGTGTGTGGATGCATGTGTTGTGTGTGGAGGGTGGGGGGTGAGGGTGAATGGTTTGATGTGGTTGCTGTGTGTGTGTGTGTGTGTGTGTGTGTGTGTGTGTGTGTGTGTGTGTATGTGTGTGTGTGGATGTTTTGTGTGCTGGGGGTGGGGGGTGGGGTGTACAGATTGATGTGGTAGCAGTGTGTGTGTATGTGTGTGTGTGTAGGTGAATGTGTTGTGTGTGGTGGGTGGGGTGTGTATCGTTTGATGTGGTTGCAGTGTGTGTGTGTGTGTGTGTGTGTGTGTGTGTGTGTGTGTGTGTGTGTGTGTGTGTGTGTGTGTGTGTGTGTGTGTGGATGTGTTGTGTGTGTGTGTGGTGCGAGGTGCCTGTGTGTTACCATGGCAACCTCCCGACACCATCACAGTTACATACACACATTTACTCATCAGCAAGTTCCACTAGAGAGTACTATGTGTGTGTGTGTGTGTGTGTGTGTGTGTGTGTGTGTGTGTGTGTGTGTGTGTGTGTGGATGGGTGGATGTATGTGTTGTGTGTGGAGGATGGGGGTTGAGGGTGAATGGTTTGATGTGGTTGCTGTGTGTGTGTGTGTGTGTGTGTGTGTGTGTGTGTGTGTGTGTGTGTGTGTGGATGTTTTGTGTGCTGGGGGTGGGGGGTGGAGTGTACAGATTGATGTGGTAGCAGTGTGTGAGTGTGTGTGTGTGTGTGTGTGTGTGTGTGTGTGTGTGTGTGTGTGTGTGTGTGTGTGTGTGTGTGTGTGTAGGTGAATGTGTTGTGTGTGGTGGGTGGGGGGTGTATCGTTTGATGTGGTTGCAGTGTGTGTGTGTGTGTGTGTGTGTGTGTGTTAGTTCACTATTTGTCAACGAACCTTGGTTACACATAAACATGCTACTAAAGTTAGGGCACAAATATAATGTAGTATGCTATGAAGTCAACTACACGCATAATAACGTCAGGAATCTTCTCCCCTATCATGTCTCCGTTCTCTGCATCTGTCTGTCCTCTATCTGTCTCTCTATCTGCCTGTCCCTTTATTGCAATTCACAAACAACTCTCAACTGTCCACAACTTCCTAGAATATCATACCATCCTGCATTATATTACTTTTTTTCAGGGTAACTTGATTCAGATTTTCGCCCTTTTGCCCCTTACTTCACATGGGTCATTGGCAGAAAAGTGCAGCGCTATGGCTCCTCTTCAATGGCACTTTTTTGTGACTTACATGTTCTAGTATTAATCCATTGCTACAACTCAGTATTCAAGTTGGAGAGATGGAAATTGTAGGCCAAGTCAGAGTACAGAATGAAGTCAAACAGCATACCTTTGGTGGGTGCATTGGGAACAAGGCGACATATCACAGGCAGGAGGACAATGGCGGGAAAATCCAGCAAACTCTAACCACCAGCTTATGAAGTGACGTCAACAAAACTCGTGCCTCATAATCGGTTCAAACGCCAGTCCACTTTATCAATAAACACCTGTGGTTCTGTATTTCAACTTCACCTAACCCAAACCAACCTAATCATATCTAAACCGATTTAATTTAGCCCAGTCTCACCTAACCTATAAATATTTGCTCGAACTGAACTTCGCCTGACCTCAAATGTCCTAATCCAACCTAAATTATCCCAGGCTAATCTAACTTAACCTCACCTAACCCAGTCTAATTGTATTTAACCTCACAATCTCACGTAACCTCCTCATACCTAACCTAACCAATTCTGACGCAGCCTAACCGCATCTAACCCTACCTAATCCCACCCAGTCTCACTTAACCATACCATACCCGACCTAACCCAACCCAGTCAAGCCTAAAATGACCTAATCCAACCGAACCTAACCCAGCCTAACCCAACCAAGTAAAACCCAACCCAAAACCTATCAAAACCGACGTATTCTAAAGCAATCTAACCTAATCCGGTTATATCTAGTCGAAGTGAACCTAACCCAACCAAAAATTACCTAATCAGACCAAACCCTGCCCAAAGTGGCCTAACCTAACTTTCGACCGGCCATAAATTCGCTAAGAAATTTTGCTGCCTGACAGTCTACGGATGTCACACTCCAAGTTTCGCCTGTTCTGTGTACAAGTATAAGTTTGTGTGTGTGTGTGTGTGTGTGTGTGTGTGTGTGTGTGTGCCGGTGGTGAGGTGGTGTAGGTGGGATGCTGGTGGTGGGATGCTGGTGGTGGGATGCTGTAGGTGGGTTGGTGGTGCTGGGATGGTGGTGGTGGGATGGTTGTGGTGGGATGGTGGTGGTGGGATGGTGGTGGTGGGATGTTGGTGGTTGGATGCGTGTGGTGGGATGCTGGAGGGTTTGATAATGCTTATGTGGTGACTGCTTTATGTGCCTAGTTACCTCAGCCAGTGAAGTTGAAGGAAGCTATGTATTCACCCTTGCCTGTGTCTATCTATCTATCTCTCAATGTGTCTGTCTTTCTATCTGTCTATCTATATGTCTGTCTGTCTGTCTTTCTATCTGTCTGTCTGTTTTTTTATCTGTCTATCTGTCTGTCTATGGCCAAGATATATCAAAAACTTGCAATCGGCTTTCAATGGAATCTTGTAGGTAGGTGGGCACTGGGTCAAGAGAGAGACTATTCGATTTTTCATTAGATTTTTTCACTATTAGGCTTTTGGCTCAATAAAAAGGAAAGTGGAAATCTAGGAATATACTGCACCTTAATTTGAAAATCTGGACAAATTTCTCCATAACAAAACATAAATAAAATTAATCTTTTTCTTGACTTGAAAACATGAGTTAACTTCGCTTCAGTTTTTTTTTTTTTTTCTGCCTCCAGGATCGTACTGTAAGCTGCTTTGGAAATTCTTTACATCTCTTCCTTAGCGATTTAATCAGCACATTACACCACAATACCCTCTTTTATGAGAGAGATGTAAACTCTGCCGATATGAAGCCGATTTTAATACCTTACAAGAAAATGTCAAGACGTGCTATGCAAAAATAAATAGCTAAGGAAGGGGCACTGAGAAGACTTCGAGGACGAGCTTTTGTTTTCTTCTTACTTGGACCGTGGGTTAAAACTGTCTGGCAGACAGTTTTAACCCCTTCACCATACAAGGGCTGCCTAAACTGAATAAAACCGTCTGGTGTTAGTAGGAAGAAAACATTAAAAATATGTCCTCGGACTCAATGGGTTATATTATTGTCTGTTGCTTTTTCTAACGTACATTGTTTAGCAATGTAATAACTAAAATGCCTAGTGATGTCTTTGATACCTATTACTGCTTATATGATTATTATGATTATGTATCGTGTTTATCTTCACTGAAGAAACAGTGAGAAACAGACATGGAAGGACAGTACACACAGGAGATATACCACACAGTGAGAGCGCGTGGGAGCTCCACTGCACAGCTTGCGCTACGTCAAGCGCCAATCAGACTCAGTTTGAGTCGGCTGACTGGCAGACTGTGAATAGGTAGACTGTAGGGCTACTTTTTATTTATTTATTTTTTTTTATCGTCGTCGTTTTCGTTGTCGCTGTTGTTGTTGCTGTTTTTGACTCATGTGGACGTGAACCCGATGAAATCCATATATCCAACCACTTCATGAGGGTGCTCTCAAAGATATTATGTACGAGGCATGTTGACGAACTACCTGTGTTGTGAAATGTGGTGCATGAGGTGAGATAACTTCTGCAGTCAAAGAAAGTACTGGTTTGCCTTACTTTTGCTACCCTCAGTCTATATTATTTTTCTTAGGAGAGTACCCAGTTTCGAAAACATTCTAATGAGCTGAATAAAATCACTCGTACATTACAAGAACAAGTAAGTACTACGTCACCATAGTGATAGGGTTAAAGAGTTACTGGGTCAAAAAAAAAAAAATGTCAGTGAAGGTAATAGCTTGTATGTGAGCGGAATTTTGTGCTGGTGCTAGTGAAGTAAGACAATGAGTGCCACATCACTGTCTGCCAGTGTAAACACTTATCGTTTCTACTGCGGATTGCTTTCTTGGGGTATGTTATTTGGGATGGTCCTATTAAAACTGTACTGTACATGTGTTTGCCTGGAGACTTTTGGACTACTATGGAGGCTGTATAATTGTGTTTATGCCCAATGAGGTGTTGGTTGGTAAGGAGGAACTATTATCAAGGTATATTTTTTATGGAGAAGAGTTGTTCATTTTTGTTCTTTTATTTGTGTTTTGAAGCAAAATAATGACCTGCTCCTGGTAGTGTATTGGTGTTTGCTGGTGAACACAAGTTATATATATATATATATATATATATATATATATATATATATATATATATATATGTATATATATATATCATCATCAGCCGTTTGAGCATCCACTGCAGGACCGGCCTATCCCGACCGAAGTCGGGACGATACAACCAATGTATCTCTACCAAGTGGCTTAAGCTGTCTGGGAGAGATTGTATGTAGGGTGAGAAGTGCTTGTAAATGTAATTGCAGTGTTGGAGTGGCTTTGGATGTGTGTGTAGTTTGTGAACCAAGTGTAATCGGCCCGTGCAAGCCGACTAGGTGCAAGCATCCTTTATTGTAAGCGACACTGGTTCAGCCACAGCACCCCCTGTGTCCGCCAATGCAGTACGTAGCCGGGTGAACACTCCCAAAGTTTATTACCCTGGCGGGGCGCGAACCCTGGCTCACCCGTATATATATATATATATATATATATATATATATATATATATATATATATTATGGAGCCTATATATATATATATATATATATATATATATATATATATATATATATATATATATATATATATATTTATGGAGCCTATATATATATATATATATATATATATATATATATATATATTATGGAGCCAATATATATATATATATATATATATATATATATATATAATGAAGCCACAGTGGTAGAGTGTGCGTTTCGTTATATATTTATTTATATTAGGGAACCACTGTGGTATAGTGGTAGAGTGTGCGTTTCGTACACGGGTGAGCCAGGGTTTGCGCCCCGCCAGAGTAATAAGCTTTGGGAGTGTTCATTTATATTTATATTCTCTTTATATGCCGTTTTTACAGATTGTCTTCATGGGTTTGTATAGTCCATATATATATATATATATATATATATATATATATATATATATATATATATACTGTATATATATTCTCTGTATATGCTGTTTTTACAGCCTGTCTTAATGGGTTTGTATTGTCCATATGTGTCTGCACAGTGAGGCCTGATGGTCAGGAAACGGAGAATATGAGTGTATTTAAGTATATAGGTAGTATGATGATTAAGGATGAAAGCTGAGTGGATGGAGTGCATGAAAGGGTACTGCAGGAAAGGAAAGTTGCCGGTTCACTGAAGCAGTGATAAGGAATAAGGAAGTGAGAATGGCTGCAAAAACGTCGCTGCATGGAAGTATTATTATCCCAGCTCTAATGTATGACAGTGAAGCTCGGCCCCTGTTTAAAGGACGAAAGTCAAGAGTAAGAGCATTGCAAATGAGTTATGTGAGAGGAACATATACAGTACAGTTACATGGAGAGAAAAACAGACAGTTGAAGAGGCAGTGCTGTGATGTTGATGTGGATGTGACTGACACCTTTAAGAGCAATACTCTGAGATGGTTAGGCCATGTGGAGAGGATGAAGAATGAGAGACTGACTGAGTGTATGTGAGTGAAGTGGACAGTGTGTTATATGGAGTGCAGCCAAATGGCCGAAGACAGGGTGACATGGAGGCGATTTGCTTGAGGTGAACTCTTATGTGATATAGACGCCTGACCACAGATAGACTGATAGGCACATTGGCAGTGTCTGATTTGCAAGAACCCAGCCTGAGGTAGCATAATTCAAAGCTGTGGTGCTGCACTACTTGGAAGCTTTTCTCGGCGATTCACTTTGTTAATCAAGAGTGATGCATGTAGGTTCCTTCTTTGGATATACGGTACTTTTCAAATTACCACTGTTTTGACGCTGGATGACTGCTGAGGAAGGTCATGACGGACCTCGTGACATGAGAAGTGAATGTAAGATAAATATCGTGAAGGCAGAGTGAAGAGGTAGAAGCCAAGCTGATGACGGTGGTTATCTGCACTGGGATGGATATGAAGCAAAGCAGCAAGGAACTTTAAGCAGAGAATACATAGAGGAAGTAAACCTGTTAAGGTGTGTCTGTACTTACGTGAGTCAAGAAACCTTAAGAGTTTATATACGGTCGAAATGGCTGTGGCCGATGATCTGTCTGTCTCTCTGTTTGTCTGTCTGTATGTCTGTCTCATATAACGAAAATTTCAATCGCACGGTAATTTCTACCTGAGTTGGTGCGTGATCCTCGCTTCACTCAGTACATTTCCTCTTAACCACATAGATCTTAGAAAACGGGAAGCTCATGATTAACTACATCATTATTGCTCTGACAAAAAATAATTAGGTTACACTGCATGAGGTATGAAATTATTTTGACCGAACAAGACTTTCAGAAATGACAAAATATATACTACCGAAACAATGATACACAGTAGCTGGAATTAGTCATTTCGTCTGTGTTCATGGGGAAAGCTCCGTTAGATCTGTGTATCGTTCCAAATTTCAAGTATTTATTAATTCTCGTCTGGTCAGGACAACACCAGTGCTCTACCTCACTCATAGCCAGAAAATAATTTGCAGCCGAGAGTGATTAGGTCTTGCATTAACCTGAGAACGTTAACACTGGTATCATTAACTTTCTTACGACCAGGGCATCTTTAGGAATCTGTTACAGCTAAAGTTGTATTACTTTATTCAGATGGGAGTAAATAATAGGATGCTAAGGTGTTAACACATTCCCTGTTCTCCCGGATCGCTATCCTTCATTACCCCCAAGCTGTCTTCAAAGAGGCTAGCAGTTCTAAATACATCTCAACATTCTGGAATATTATTGTTAGGCAACTGAAAAACTTGAAGCTCCAGCATCATTCACCCTGTTCTTTTTATTAACTGTTCCGAATCACAAAGTCCTCTACTTTATTCCCTTTTCTTTTCTATCCTTTTTAATTCTACCATATCTGCAGGTTGCTACGTATCCCCTCTTCTCTGTCCTTAACCTCATTGTGTTCACTGACTCCACTTTTCTCGCGCTTATTCAACCCCGATCCTTTATCCTTTTCCCACTTTCTCTCAGTTCTTTCACTCCATTTCCTCTCTACACTATAACCCATTCTTCCGTCGTCCTTTCTTTATTATTCTACCTCACATTCCCTCCCTGCATCCCTCTTCCACTTTCCTCTCGTTCCCTAGCTACATTACCCCATTCATCTTCTATCCTTAATCTCACCGTCATCCTTGACATGCCATCTTTGGATGTCCATTTGCTTACTCAACCACCTCTCTAATCTTCTCAGCCATCGACCACACTATCCCTTCATTTTGTCTCCTTCCTTCCTTCACTCATTTCCTCATTCCATCACAACACCATCCCCAATCCTCTCCCCCGCCCACCATCAGTTTTCCCCCAGTCTCAAGTAATGGCGAGGAAAACACAACTACGTTACAAAGTGTCGGCACAAAGTTCACGGGAGAAGGGATTTCACCACTGCCAGAACCATAAACACGTCAGGGGTGATATACGGTAGGGGCGCTGGTTAGAGCTACTGGGGAATGGGGTGAAGGGAGGAGGAATGATTGAGGAGGGAGACCGGGGAGGAAGTGGGGGTGAAAGACTGTGGAGGAAGACTAGGGAGAGTGAGGTCCAAGGAAGAGAGTGACAGAGAATCTGGGAAGGAAGAAGTAAGAAGGGAGACTAGGAAGGAAAATTGGGTAAGGAAAACTGGGTGAGGAAAAGTAGGGAAGAAGGCTAGAGAGGAAGGTTGAAGAGGACAAATGGGGAGGAAGTTTGGTGAAGAAGATTGTAATTGACCGATGCACGATTCTGTCAACCAAGTGTAGGATGATATTATGTTTCAGTTCATTCACACTGATCAGCTGGTTTAAATCTTGCATCTGCTTAAAATGTCTCGTTTGTCAGAGTTCTATTATAGCTGGCGTCTTACCTTTGCAAGCTGAATTTGCTTCCGGTCACTGATAACTATTAAGAGGACTGCTTGTAAGTAAAATATAAGCACGGTGGTAAGGGACATAAAATCTTCCCGTAATGGACTACCTGTAGCTGTATTATTGCTTTGGGCACTTGCGGATACTGCAACATGACAGTATAGCCTACTAACGAGAGTAAGGCCCTTCTAGCATCAACTAATATAAGGTCTAGACATTCAGCAAAAATTTAGTAAGATGTTACTGCAAGTCATTTGCACGTGTTCCACTTTAAGTTAGGTGATGATAAATATATAAATAAAATATAATATCTTTTACTGTTTACTCACCACACCATCATTATTCCTATAATATCTACCGAATGGCACCCAAGCAGAAAAAAAAGGTACGGTCTTGCGGATGGTTAGGGTGGTGATGTAATCTGATAGCAGAAAAGCACGCTTCCTCTCTCTCTCTCTCTCTCTCACACACACACACACACACACACACACACACACACACACACACACACACACACACACAAGGCATTAGACCATTTAGACAATGTATAGTTACCATGCGTCTTGCAGTAATGCAACAACAGACAGAGGAAGAGATGGGATGTCGTGGAAGACGCATGGTCAACCCTATACTCTATCTTCTCGAGTATAATATTAAGCAGAGGGACATCCGATCAAGGCTCAAGGTTATATCGTGGTAGACTTTGATAGCATTCATATCTTCTTATCATTATTTCTCACGTAGAAAGTAGGTAATATTTCTGGTTATGTCGTTTTGTTCGTCTCTCTGCATGTCTGTTAGTGATCTGCATTGTCCTTCTGGTTATATTATCTTTCTGTTCTTCTGTCTGTCTTTCTGTCTGTCGTGTCTCTCTCTGTTATGTATTGTAAGCCTTGGCCCAGAAACCTCACTATGTTTTCTGTAGGTGAGTAAGTACTGAATATATCTGATTTAACTCTGATTATGAACGGCATGGATTTAGGGTCAAAGTTAAGGTAGTGAAAATAAAGTTACTCCGAAAGAGCAGTTGTCCTCCGTCTCTGGGTATTCTAATCTTAACTGTTTTTAGTCCCTTGGAGGTGACGTATTAACTATTTTACTTTTTTTTCCAGATGGTTTATTTAATTAAGAAAAGAGCTCTCGCACTGAAGGGACTAATTAAGGCTGTATCTAACCCTTCCAGTCCGAAACATCTCTTATCAGCACAAAATCCCTTGATGGTAGCAAAAATTTAAAGGCAAAATACGCCCTCGGGAGGAAAGGGTTAGCAGTTTCTATCAGAGAGGGTACAGGTACTTGGAAATTAAACTCTACAATCCCATGACGTATTATTTTAGTCTTGCTATTTTCAATTTACTTTATTCTGTTCATGGTGAGACATCTGTTAGTGAAGGGGTTAATGAAGACTAAATCAAATCCCTCCAGTTAGAAAGTCTCTCCTAAACTAGACAAAATCGTCTGTGAATAGCAAAAATAATAAGGAAATATGCGTCACCGGTATGAAGGGGTTGAATATAATCTCATAATAGAACCCATAAATAAATATAATGGACGCCAAGGAGCTGACAGGGTAACTGGAAAATTATTTCTAATTCCTAAAAACACATTGCTCTCCTCCTAGCTGAAAAACAATTGCTTTGAGGTGAGTTAGTTACATACAAGTTGCTAAAAATGTAAAATCTTTGAAAGTGCTGTCTTTAATATTTACCAAGCCTTCCAAGCAGGTGAAAAAAACAGCACACGAAGATAGTTTTTTTTTTTATTATTATTGTGGAACTTTTTAAACTTTATGCTTTATCGCTGGGCAAAAACTTCCACTGACCCGCCAAAAAATGCAAATCACCCTCATTAAAAGTCAATTAAGTTGAGATTAAAGCTGGCCATTAGGAAGCCCCAGAGTAAATGTATTACCGAGATGATGAAGAAAAATTTCGCTCATAAATTACAATCAAGACAACAGTGAGATTATACAGCGAGGCAGAATCAGGTAGCGGCACGAAGGGCTCGACATAATGACCCACTTCTTAACAATATCAAGGTCCTATGACTTACTTTCAAGTAAATTATGCTGTCCGGCCGTTGGGTGGAAGAGAATAATAAATTTGTCCCGCCTGGCGACGGTATGAACACTCTCAGGCTACTCAGACTTACTCGCACTAGAATTAAAAAAAAATAATCTGGTGTTTGCTGGGATGCAATATTATAGTAGTCTCGGTTAAGTGAGGATTAATGTTAGAAGTATTGACACTCAAGTTACTGTTATTCACTTCCAAATGAATCAACCGCCTGGCGTGATCTTGAACAGATTTATCGAGCTGCCACGACCAAGATTTTTTTTTTTTTTGAATTGTGTCCGACCCTGGGTCTTGGTAGGTCATTCCGTAACCTGAGACTGAGCACTTCTTCTATCAGCAACAGATGGTGACACATACCTTCACATGTTATCATCTGGACACTAATATCCACACCTAATAATGAGTACATTCACTCTCGTATGACTTTAGGGTGAAAGACATTTTGGCTACTGCCAGATGAAAGTATTTCGTAGAGGGAAGACAGTGCTCTCTATGATCTTAAATTTTAGGCCACCCTGAAGGTGCACACCTGGATTTAATGTGAGGTTCTCATGCGATCCCTTGTAATATATTAACACCAGGTTGTCATTGCTCTTTAACCCTTCTAGCTTGATGACGTCTTTTTGTTGCGTATTGTTCCTGCAGCTGGGCGATGTTATTCAGCTTAGGAGATTCCCTGTGTTAGGCATAATGAAGGCTAAATATCCCTTGCATATTGAAAAGCCTATCCTGAGCTGAATATAATTGCCTGACCAAAGCCAAACGATTTTATTCAGCTGACAGTCCTTAAAGCAACCTCAGAGTGTTCATATTCTCTTCCTGGTTATCCTCTTTGGTCAGCGAGCCATGACACGCGCAGCTGTTGATAATCGTGCCATTATGTGGAGGGACCAAGTGTACATATAATCCTCCAATGTTGACAGAGTTAGCGCCAGTGTTGGTTTAAGATGATGGAGCGTCTCAGTGGCTGTTTGTCTGGCTCAGCACACGAGGAACTAATGCTGGCTGTGGGAGGGGATGGGTGGTGGAGGAGAGGGGAGACGACGAGGCAGAGCACTGGCTGGAGAGGTAGACGACAGCTTCCAGGTTTTGTTAGTCGTAGCACAGGCCAATAAAAGGGATAAACTCTTGAGAGGACGAATAACACCACTGAGTGAATGTATGTAAGCCAATCCATCAGAGCAACTGGTAATACCGGTGGTCAGACCTCTATATCAAGCGGTGCTAATACCCAACAGCTAATACGATCTGACAATTTTATTTTCAAACTGCACCTGGGAGTGTATAATGTCTGTCACGTGAATAAAATTTAGGTGTTCATCTTGAGAAAGTGAGATATGAGGAAAATAAGATAAGAAGGCTTTCTAAGATCAGACGACTAATTGTGGTATTCATAGAGCTGTGTGGTAGTCGCATACTGTTACAGAGTGGCAAACAGGGCAAGAAAGATCATGTTGCAGGATATATACTTTTTTCTATGAACGGACACTATATTGATAATAATTAGCGACTGAAAAATCATCTATTTGCTGACGACACAATCTTTTTTCAGGGAATCATGGGTAAAAACTAGAAAAAAGGACAGTTATTTTAGAATGATAAATATAAAACTAGACTTGAGAATGAGTACGAAGAAAACGAGAATCATGTTAACAGATATATTCAGCCCTTTCCAGTAAAAGAAAAACAAACTGCATGGAACTAAAATGTATTTATAATACATATATCTAAGACATACAGCTCTGAGAGTTTGATATGATGAGAAAGAAAATGAAACGAAAAATAGGAATAGGATGCAGGGCTTTCGGTAAGCAAAACAACATGAGGGATAACGCACAATCTATATGTCAAAATGGGCATAAAACTAACTGTCTTCCCTGTTCAAACTAACGGATCGAAAAACAAGAATCAAAGCAAATCCCATGAACGTAAACTCAGTAATGCTCGGATGCGAATGGAAACGATTATCTTACATGCTTCATAACGAGATCAAACGAGAGCTTCCTAGATAAGTGAACAAGCGAAAGTATAGGATATAATGACTACAGTGAAGAAAGTAGAAATGGCTGTGGGCAGGTCACGTCCTCTGTAATGCCACCGTGCGATTTTATTCAACCCAGGGGACAACTCCGGTCGTATAAGGGACAGTTAAAGAAGTGTTCCCCAACTTTAGTCCGTAGTTATCCACTTAGGCCACATCGTGACTCCCATACGGAAGGAAGGGCGGTTTTGTGGGAGGACTGAGACACAAAGGGAAAGATGCTAGAAGAAGCAGAAAAGTGGAAGTAATTAAAGAGGAAAGTAAGGGTGAGGAAATTAACCAAAAAGACAATAACACAAAGATGAAATTAGGCCTTAAGAACGAAGTCATGAAAGTAGGAAGCAATATAACGGATGAAACTACTGTAGAACAATAGTAAGTAATTAAGAAAGTAATATAACCAATATGGAAAGCAGGCAGTATAAGGAAGCTGTTAACAAGGGAACTACCATAGGAACATAATTTGACAGAGAGAATGTAGTAGTCACCAAGTAACATAACACGGCGAAGGAAACTTGATTCCAGTAGTAAAGGAATAACCAACATAATACGATAAAGAACGATATTAGACTCAAGAAGCAAACAGTGATGAAGAGTTATAGCAAAGCGAAGAGTATTGCACCGACAGAAGATAGTAATGATGGAAATACACTATCTAACGATATATATATAAAAAAAAGGCTAAAATAATAAACTAACTCTCACGTTCAAGACAGCTCAGTTATTCTGCTGTAGCTCAGACAAGACAATTACATTAAAGTAAAAGTGAGTCGTAGGTACCTGTAGGTGTTATTACTTTTACGCTCCTGAGAGAGAGAGAGAGAGAGAGAGAGAGATTACTACTCTTCAACTGTATGTCTTTCTGTTTCTTTCTCTCTCTGTCCCTCTCTGACGTTATGACCTGACAGACATCTTGAGTGCCCTGGTTTATCTCATAGCTCAGGCAACGTGAGGGACTCCATCGAGTGAATTGAGCGTGAAAGAGGCAAGACGTGTGAAGAAAAGAGTGAGAATAACTCCTACGGCTCTCTCTTAGCTGAATAAAATCGTCTGGCGTTAGCTGGAATAGGATACTAGAGTTGTCTTGAGCATGGGAAGGTTAGGGAAATAGTGGAAGAAGAAAACCGGGTAACAGATAAAGAAGCAACCGTATTAACTCTCCCCGGCTCCTATGATTTATCCACAGCTGATTTAAATTCTTTGCCTTTACTTGGAAGGGAAAACTAAAACTGTCTACGATGAGCGTTAATGTGTGAGGTGTGGGTCCGTAGATTTACCCTCAGGACTTCAGGTAGATCTTAAAGACTCCGTATTACTACTGGATGCTTTATTGGAAGCTTCGATGTTACACCCACGGAGTGTAGTTGATCTCTAAGTCTCATACAGTCTTTCTGGGCACGGGTAGAGAGTTCCCTTGGTGTGTTGCCCAGTGTCACCCCATCGCTGTTTACAGATAGACCTTCTCTACTGCACAGTTTGTAAGAAGTCCGCTGGCCTCAGGGCGAAAAATCCGGTTGCCTACTCGTGCAAATGGTACCACTTATAACACTCAAACTTATGAATCGCTCCCTGCCCTTACAAAAGCATCTGACGTCATCAAGAATAGAGTAACTGAATTGTCTTGACTATGAAAGGGTTAATAATGCAAGTGTTAATATTTACAGGGTTCTATGAGTCACTTTCAGCTGAATATATCATCTGGTATTAGCTGGGATAGGGTACTAGAATTTTCCCAGCTAAGAAAGAGTCATGTTTTTAAGTTACCGGTCACTGATTTCTTCTCACCTTTGCTTCACGTCGTTGCTTCTTTGTTTTCCTCTCATTGTTATTTCCTTTTATCTTTGTCATCTTTGTTTCCTTTTTTCCCTCTCATCGTTACTTCTTTGTTTCCTTCTCACCCTTGCTTCCGTATTTCCCTCACACACCGTTGCTTCTTTATTTCCTTCACAGTGTTGCTTTTTTTTCATCTTCCCGTCGTTGTTTCTGCATTTCCTTCTCAACGTTGCTTTCTGCTTTTTCTTCTCACCGTTGCTTTCTGCTTTTTCTTCTCACCGTTGCTTTCTGCTTTTTCTTCTCACCGTTGCTTTCTGCTTTTTCTTCTCACCGTTGCTTTCTGCTTTTTCTTCTCACCGTTGCTTTTTGCTTTTTCTTCCCATCGTTGCTTCTTTATTTCCTTCCCCCGCAGATTTTTTACTTCCCTCTCACCGTTCCTAGTTTGTTTCCTTCACACCGTTACTTACATCACTGGAAGATCCTTGAGAGATGAAAGTAGAGAGTGTGAGCAGTGAAGTTAATTAACCTCAGTACTGCATATGGAGTGACCATGCTAGAAGGGGGAGGAGAAAAGGGTGTTTTGGACTGACCTTGCAAGATGGAGGAGGAGGAATGGATGTGGAGCCGTAACATTATTTATTTTGTCACTGAACCACGTAAATGAATTGCTAAAAGGTGAAAATCTGGCCCAGGTTAAAGTGAAATGGTTGGGAGTTGGGAGTGAGATGGTTGGCAGAAAAATATCAAAAGGAAATCTGAGAATCTGGTGGAATGTAATCGTGGAAGAGTATAGAAGGAAGGATGCTGTGAGGTGAGGGGAATGGTCGTTACTGATTAGGGACAGAAGTACCCAGTGGTCGCTTTTGTGTATGTCGTTGTTCACAAGATGCCGAGCGGGATAAGAAACATGTACATGGAATTAATGCAAGAATGATGATATTCACACATGTGTTTTAGTCACGACAAATAAAAGCATGATTACAAACAACTTCTCAACTTTAATATGCGCTGAATGTGAGATAAAGTATATGTATAAAATATCATAAATGATCCTAGAAATACTCATCCAACAAGATTGTTTTTAATCATCCCCTTGCTTGAGCTAACTTTTATCTCCCATCAGCCAGCATATTAATTTTTCGTTTGTTTTGCGACAAGCCTAATGGTTTATTAAGCTGTTATAATATCAGCAAACAACGTGTCAGTTTTCCGTGGATGATAAAATATAGGTGACCCGGAATTTAATAAAATGTCCAATCGGTGGTTCCATAAATCGAGAGGCTTACTGGGATTCGATACAGTTAAATGCTTTTGTTGGAAAATTTATGGGGGGCATCATTCTATCCCTGAAATAGTGAAACTGTGCTATCTACCGATGGCAGGCCTCATATTAATCCGCACCTATTTATCCTTTTATCAAATTTTTGTCGTCACTCTTCCATTTCA